>NC_056744.1:1204790114-1204880114 GCF_019279795.1 Protopterus annectens | reverse complement strand
CATTAAAATGAATTAGTCTATTAATTGGTCTGGATCATGTACTATAGTCTAAACATGTTGCATTTTAGTAGTTTAAGCCAGTTGCATTTTAGCAATATATTTTGCAGTGTTTTCTTTACAGCCTCCAGCAACTACAAAGTGGTTGACATTTGTCAGGTCATATAGTCTGCATTATTAGGAGTGATGATCAGAACTGTCTGATCTTCAGCATCCATTATGTAATCATTGCTGCATATTACTGTGATCTAGTCTCTTCTACAAGATCAGAGTGTTAAGAATTTCTGCGTCTATTTAAACACTGTTAATATGGCAATTTGCACAAAGGATTAAAGCTCCAACTTGTTAATTAGCTGCTTTCTGCAGCAAGGGTGCAGGGTTGGAATCTTTCCACCCTCCTTTACCCACTTTGTAACACTGAACAAGTTACTTAACCAGATAGTGCTTTGGAGCACTTGGGAATTTGAGCTAGCCTCCATCCAGGACTCCAGAAACATGTTATCGTTGTTTGCCACATATTCCCTATTGCATAGCCTGGTCTAGTTCAAGAAATATTATGGCAATATCACTAGCACACCAGTTGTTTAATGTAACAGAAAATGTATTCCATGGGAGCAGAAACTGCATTTGTAGATGAGACATTGAAATACAAAGTTTGCCATTAGTGATCTCTGCATTAGTAATAGTTTTCTTTAATACAGAATTCAGATGACTTTCACTTCTACAAAGATTGTGTATATTACTTAATATATGTTATCAGGTGGTTAATATTTCTTATGTTCTCATAAATACTCAAAAATATCACTCTAATTTCTGGTTTTGGGGATGTCTATGAAATAAAATGACTGACCATCCTGAGCTGAGAAAAAGTTTGTCAGTACTCTTGTCTTTGCAGGACTAGTGTGTATTTGGGTAAAACAAATTGGAATACTTTTGTTGTAGCCATTTTATCACAATTAGATGTGATGTGTTCACAGTTCATAAGGTGACTGTATTTCCTTAGTAAATTATAAAATAATATAAAATACAAAATAAAGATTTTGTTGGATTATAATAACAGCACTTTGCTTGGCCTTATGTGGTTGAAAGGTTCTGAAATGGGTACTTTTGTCATTACTGGTTCATACATTTTGTTTTACTGCTTACTGCTTATTGGAAAAATGTTCACAACTACATATTTAAAATGCACTCTAACAAAAGTTGCTGTATTAAACAAGAAATATAATTTAAAGTAATCAGGAAGGTGAGTCAAAGAACGCATGGATTTATGGATGGTCCTAAATATGTGTGCAGGGGGACATGGTTTGAAAATAGCCTGGAGGGGCAAGGTCTTCTTCTGGAGACCTTTATGGAGCCTAGCCCAAACTCCCAATTGCTCCAAATGCATTTTCAGTGAATGTGAGTTTAATTTAATTTTCAATGAATATGAATTTCAAAGCAATATATTTTCAGTGTGGGACTGTTTTGTTTTGCAAATGGCTATCAGTGTTTGTGTTCTAAAATCTGAAATATTTTTTTTAATTAAATCTAACATCTCTATAATCTCTATAATCATTGTAAAAGTAAAGAAAAAAATATTTATTGAATAGGTAAGTGCTTTCACCACTTATCTGGTGGCTTCATTAGACCATAAAAACAGAAACAATTTAAAAGGACACTTTTATACTTACATCATTTCATCATCAACACATTAATCCATTACAAGTAAGTTTATAGATGCAATACTCATGAACCATCCTCCTGCACGCAAGCTATGCGCCCACATCATCACAATCCCATCTCCCTTAAAGCTATATTCTCAATTAAACATCATATAACTCAGGACACAACTATAGCAATAAAGCATGTCAAAGAAAACATATAGCACTGTAAACCCACATTATCTAAATATTTCTAGGTTAAAACTAGCCATAATATCATTATTTAAGTTGCTTTCACTACCAGATGTTAGCTGTAGTAATATTATGAACAGAATTTTGAATTGTCTTAGTAACATTTTATAAACTTTTTGTATTTTTAAATGCATCTATGAATAGTTTGCGATAATTCATGAGATCACTATAGTTGTGATCGTTATTTTATGCCATCAGATATTATTTATAGCACTTAGATGGGGGATATGTTATTGGAATGATGCCTCATTTATACGAGGAATGAGCATGTCAACTCTCATTATAATGTTATGTTTTTTAAGCAAGCTTTTTATATTATGGCACTGCAGGTTTGAAAGTGTTTTGGGGGAGAGACAACCAAGTCATGGGACACTGATAAAACAGCTCCAAAAGTTATCACAATAAAATATTAATAATGTGCGCATACCTAATGATCTCAAGTTTAAGCACCATATTTACATTTGTGATCATCACTACCCTTTACTTACCGTAAAAATCTAAAAAAAAAAAAAAAAAAAAACATTAACTTCTCTAGTGTGGGATTCTTCATCGATATTTAGCAATGCAACTGAAATATAACATAATTTGACTAAGTGTAACAATTACCTGGTTCAATGAAACATGCAGTACCCATATATAGGTATATGGATCGACTTCATAACATCGACTTACCACAATGTCAAACGTTATAAAATTGAGACAAAATCATTGTAATCTCATAAAAGCGAAACTGCATATTAGCGAATCTTAAAAACTCACACTTATGAATGCAAATCATGCTGCATTCATAAGAAAAGGTTCTACAGGTAAAGTGGACAAAGAAAACAAATGGAATGGAAATTGTGGTACAGTGAGGATCAGGAAATTACTCTTTTATCCACTGTAGTGTGATCTCGGAGTTGGTATATTTAATTAGCAGGAAGTGTGGGGGTACGGGGGGGTTGCCACCTGCAAATACATAGGTAATGGTATATTTTTGTTTTCTTTTATTAATTTTATTGTTGAATATTTTCTTATGAATGCAGCATGATCTGTATTCATAAGAATGCTGTCTGACATGCACAAACATTTTTTTTTGATTTTTCAAGATTCGCTAATATGCAGTTTCACTTATATGATGTTACAGTGATTTTGTCTTAATTTGATAAGTTCAGTGTTGTGGTAAGTTGACATTATGAAGTAGATCCATATATATATATATATATATATATATATATATATATATATATATATATATATATTTACTTTACAATACATAACATCAAACATACATAATCTAACA
This sequence comes from Protopterus annectens, assembly GCF_019279795.1. NCBI lineage: Eukaryota > Metazoa > Chordata > Ceratodontiformes > Protopteridae > Protopterus > Protopterus annectens. The sequence goes on along the minus strand of NC_056744.1, from coordinate 1,204,876,943 downwards.
AAAAATCAATCCAAATCACCAAAACAAAAACAATAAAAAAATATAAAAAATAACTTTTTTTTGCAGGCGTAAACGTTCCCCTTGAACCAACCACGCCACTGCTAATAATATAAACGGTTTCCAAGATCACACAATAATGAGAAAGTGCAAATTCCCACTCCCTGCTGAACCATAATCTTGCCTGCAAAAAAGTTAGCATTAAGAGAATTCATTCTTTTAAGCCAGCAAAAGAAAAATGCAATATCAGCATTTAAATACAGATACACATACAGATATGTTTGTGAGCATGCATGAGCGCATGTGTCTACATGTGTGTAGGAAACACTGGATGAAGAAAATATAAAATATGCTATTAAGTGTGCTACAGCATGGAATGTGGGAATATTTTCATGTTAGGAAACTCTATGGTTTAGATTAACAATGCAGCCAATTATGTTGATATAAAAACAAGTAAACTGAAGATCTAGAATCAAGAATTTTTTCTTCAACTGGATGTTTAGAGTAGGTGAACTGGAGCTTGCCTTGAAGACTCTGGAAGCATTTGTTGTGACAAACAATTAATGGCTAACCTGATAAATTATACCAGAAGGAAAAACCTAGAGTTTAAAGTGATGACTGGTTCCTAGCTGAGTCCTATAGACTTAAAACTTTCTACGACATCCTCTGCTTGGAATGTTATATGAGACCGTATTGTTGTCTAATAAAAAATGAGGGATTTATTTATTTTTTTTGAGCGAAGTGGGTTATGTTTTTTTTTTTCCATAACTTTGCAGACAATAAATTAGGTTTTAGGACAATCTGTCACCAGTTTCTCTTTGGACTTTGCACTGGTGAAGAACGTGGGCTGTTGACCTGAATGTTGCCATTTTAGATGTAGTACTTCTGTTCCTAAAGCAAATAAGATTTTAAATAAGTTTTCCCTCCAGCACTGTAAGTGTTGTGTTTCTGGCATAGCACCCCAGTGACCTAGCGCCAAGAAAGAATTACTACAAAGAATTGTGGAGTCACAGCTACGGCCTGACCAACAACTGATGTAGCTACAACAACAGCTAGACAGAGTAACTGCCAACCCAAATACTGTATCTACTATGGAAAAAATAACAAAAGAAAATGACCTGGACTCCTGCCTAGTGACTTTTGAGTAATATGTCACCACAGACAACTGAAGTGAACAGTCTAGGAAACATCTTGTTGCAATCCTAGCTTACAACAGAAATACTGAAAAGGAGCACAGATATGAAGGAATTGATTACATGGTCTAAGACAAACCTAAAAAAAGAACTTTTAATAAAAGCTGATATAATCCCTGAAGGGCAAGCAATCAAAATTTGTATCTAGACTTTTAATACAGATAAAATAGCAATGGCATTGCTGCATGCATGAGCAGACAGGTGATCCGCTGTGGCGACCCCTAACCAGGAAAAGCCGAAAGAAGAAGAAGAATTGTTGCATGATGTAAAGTATATTTTAAAGCTTTGGGTAGAACCTGGTAGCAGCTATAAAGTGAAAATTTTGGAAATTTTAGCTGCAGACTAGTTTAAAACAGATTTTCATAGTAATATGAGAAAATGGATGATTCCATGAACTCTGATACACAAATGATTTTAATAGAATGCTTATTAGTTAATGAACAGTGCTTAGTATTGACTTCTTTGCTTATATTCTGAAACCGCTGTAAGCAATGTTTCACATCATGTATAGCAGAAATCAGCACATAATGTGCTAGTTTGTTTCACAGCAGGTCAAATCCGTGCAACTAGCACTGAAGAAAATACTACTAGCAGTAGAAATGCAAAACCTGAAATGCATGCTGTAAATGAAGTTGCTCCTATAGGGTGTAACAAGACTACAGCTACAATGAGTCATGCACAATGTCATTGTTTAGCACCTAAGTTAGTGAAACGTATTATATGTTTAGAGGGAAGGGAGGTTCAAATTCTGCTAAATGCTAGATGTCTGATTGCCATTGTCAAGCGTTTGTCTCTTGGTTTGTAAAAAAAATAAAATGTGGTGGTAATATGGGCACCTGATATGTAAACATAATATTAACAATCAAAAAGTAGATATACTATGCACTTATGTTGACAGAAAAGAGTATACACTTACACAGAGAGAAATCTAGACAGTCCTAGAAAATTGTTACATCCTATGATTTTAAATCCCGATTTGACTCAAGCAGTATTAGGAATACGTTTTCCATAATTAAAACACTTTGCAAAATGTAGGATGTGGGAATCTACAGAAATGATGCAACAGACCACTACACTTAAAAATTTGTGGCACAGCATTTTGATGTACCCATTCAGAATACAAAATGAGGGTAAAGCATGACAGTGACACTAATATAGAAATCCAGAATCAAATAAAAAAATTAGTTGGCATAAAAGTTATAAAAGGGGCTCGGACTGTATTGCAGTTAGGCAATAAAAAAGCATCATGTTTGTTACTAGAAACATGATACAGTGAAGGAGCATTAGAAATCTAAAACTGTAAAAGATATCAATATATTAACTGAAGCCAAAGTAACAGATAACCCTGGTATTAGAACCAATACATGACACAAGCTTACAGAGATAGTTACAAGAAGCTGTAACACAGAAACGAATAAAAAAAATGGAATAAGTATGACTGGAGATCATCAGAAGAAAATGAACACTAAAAGCAATCTAAACAAGAGAATGCAGCATTCTAAGCAGATTTCTTCTAGTAACAAACATTAAATTCTTAAAGGCAGAATTTTGGCAACAGTTATCTGTCATCTAAGAAAGATGTAAAAGTAATGACAAATGTTTTTCTTACAAACACTTTGAAGAGGCTAGACATCACACAGAAGGAAAAGACTAGCAGAGGCTGTTGTCCACTCATATTACGGTAGAGAGAGGCTAACCTAAAAGAGACCTGTACTGTTGGCAGATGTAGTAAAGTAGAAAGCAATCTTTGCTTAAAAAACTAACAGTTACAGGGGAAGGCATAGAAGAAACTAAGTGCCAGTGTTTTGGGAGGAAGATGTAACCTTTGAGCAAGTAACCCTGAATGAGTGGAGTTCAGAAAAGTCACAGCAAGAAAGAATATAACAAAGGTTTTTGGAGTGGATAGTGATTGGAATGTTCATATTACTCCTTAATTATACATTGAGCTCAAGATGAGCTCATCTATAGAAATAAAGAAATGTAAGAAATACTGCATCATTTGCTACTGCCAAGGCCTTAAAGAACAATATGAGTGAAGCTGCCCCTCAGTCATGTGGTAGGAGACCTCCTGTAATAGATAAAACTTAAGACAGAGTACTATCCAGATTTTACTGCATTGCACAATAAAACAGAGAGAAAATCACTGCTTTTTTGCCTAGAATGCCAGAAAACTGCATGCTGTCCTAAATATAAAATGCACTGATATGGACATCATGGGGCCACTAGTAAACTTTTGCAAAGGATATCAGTACATGCTGGTCATCAAAGAGATGCTACCAAATATTCACAAGCAATGGGTGTAGACAATACTGTTTATAGTTGCCTGAGAACTGGTACTGATATCCTCCAGAGTGGGTACCCTTTAAGAGATACTTACTGATGAAGGCAATCTGTTTATGTTAACGATAATATATCAATTGTGTAAGTACTTTAAAGTTAAACAGTTGAAGGCATTTAACATCCACAGACTGACAGACTAGCAGACAGATTAAAAAGTATTGAAGTTCAGTCTGTGGAAGTTATTGCTGAGGCTAAAACCTGGGAGCAGTTGTTACCCTGCTAATTGTTTGCAATTAGAGAGTTCCAACATGCTTCAACAGGATTTACTTCATTTGAACTTCTGTATGGCAGGAATGCAAGATGGCTGCTTGATGAGCTTCAAACTTCAGAATAAGAAAATATACCACTAAAAAGGAAGAAGAAAAAAACACCATTTAAAAGTGTGATAGAATCCTGTGCTAGTTTGCAGGACAGATTAAAGCTGGTACTGCCCATTCTAAGGGAGAACATGCAAGATCCTAGGAAATGTAGCAATGAGTATATAATAGGAATATTTAGTTAAAAAATCTAACCCAGGGGATTAGATAACTAGTGTTAGTGCCCTTCACAGAATACAAATTTCTCACCAAGTCATAGCTCTCAACCTCCCATCTCCAAAATGAGGAAAACTAGTGATCATAATATGGAATAAGGGTCTGTATCACGTCATCAAAGTGACACTTCCACGAAAGGCATTTCATCAGAAATGCCATTCATAATTCTGCTCAGCCCCCCCCCCATATCCCCTGCTAATTATATATACCAATTCCAAGATAAAAAAAAAAACAGCGGGGAAAGGCTAAATTTCCCGATCCTCACTGTACCGTGATCTCATTATGAACAGTACAACGAACAGCATTTTCAATGTAAGTGAACTGAAAATGCTGATTCCTGAACTGATTTTTCACTGAACTGATAGGGACCCATGGAATGCATGGGCAAAATGTGGAACACTTACTAATGGCTTACTAACAAATTCAACTAGGAAGGTCATATCATGGTTAAAATATGATATTTTTCTTACAAAAAGGTCTTATAATGAATTAATTTGGTTAATTTCTATGTACCATGAATAACAGTGAAAATATTCCTAACACTGGATGTGTGACAGACCCTTTTAATATAATTGATATTATAATATTGATAATTCACAAAGGGGCGAAATGCAAAACGAAATGAATAATGCTGTCAGGGAATCTGAAATGTCGCTGAGAGACAAATTATTTCTCTTTGAAAAGACACTGTATAAATATAAATGCCTAGAGATTGACAATAATTATTTACATCAATGTTTGATATGCAAAGCCAAGGCTTAGGTTACCCCTGCTAATTGTTTGCAATTAGAGAGTTCCAACATGCTTCAACAGGATTTACTTCATTTGAACTTCTGTATGGCAGGAATGCAAGATGGCTGCTTGATAAAAAAAAAAAAAAAAAAAAAAAAAAAAAAAAAAAAAAAAAAGAAAAAAAAAAAAAAAAAAAAAAAAAAAAAAAAAAAAAAAAAAAAATAAAAAAAAAAAAAAAAAAAAAAAAAAATAAAAAAAAAAAAAAAATATTGAAAAAAAAAAAAAAAAAAAAAAAAAAAAAAAAAAAAAAAAAAAAAAAAAAAAAAAAAAAAAAAAAAAAAAAAAAAAAAAAAAAAAAAAAAAAAAAAAAAAAAAAAAAAAAAAAAAAAAAAAAAAAAAAAAAAAAAAAAAAAAAAAAAAAAAAAAAAAAAAAAAAAAAAAAAAAAAAAAAAAAAAAAAAAAAAAAAAAAAAAAAAAAAAAAAAAAAAAAAAAAAAAAAAAAAAAAAAAAAAAAAAAAAAAAAAAAAAAAAAAAAAAAAAAAAAAAAAAAAAAAAAAAAAAAAAAAAAAAAAAAAAAAAAAAAAAAAAAAAAAAAAAAAAAAAAAAAAAAAAAAAAAAAAAAAAAAAAAAAAAAAAAAAAAAAAAAAAAAAAAAAAAAAAAAAAAAAAAAAAAAAAAAAAAAAAAAAAAAAAAAAAAAAAAGGGGGGGGGGGGGGGGGGGGGGGGGGGGGGGGGGGGGGGGGGGGGGGGGGGGGGGGGGGGGGGGGGGGGGGGGGGGGGGGGGGGGGGGGGGGGGGGGGGGGGGGGGGGGGGGGGGGGGGGGGGGGGGGGGGGGGGGGGGGGGGGGGGGGGGGGGGGGGGGGGGGGGGGGGGGGGGGGGGGGGGGGGGGGGGGGGGGGGGGGGGGGGGGGGGGGGGTGGGGGGGGGGGGGGGGGGGGGGGGGGGGGGGGGGGGGGGGGGGGGGGGGGGGGGTTAAAAACCTTAAAAAATAGAAAAATACTTTTTAAGAAAAAACCCATTTAAAAAATATTTGCAATACCGAAGATACACAAAAATATTTTGAAACCACCCTTCCTGCCCAATAGTTTCAGCAAAAAAGTCCAAAACCCAACCACTGTCTGTGTTCATTGACCAGCAATTAAAAGATATTGTCAAAACACAGACACATTTGGTGCAAGATTCCTGGGATTTCTTAGGTAAAATAACTAATGAATTATGGTCAGAGACAGTTAAAATGGTGACCATTGATGTTAAAGAATTGTTTACTTGTATACCCAGGAAACATGGGTTTGAGTACTTTGAGAACTGTGTTCACAAACATTCTAAATTAAACCTTGATAGGAAAAAATTGTTGTTAGAGTTGACTGAAATAGTCTTAGACAACAATTTTATTACATTCAAGGGAACATTACAAACAGATTACAGGTGTGGCTATGGGGGCAGCTTGTGCCCCCATATATGCAAATCTGGTCCTTCTTGAATGGGAAGAAGAATACATTTTAATAGTCCTTATCAGAAAAATATAAAATATATCTCCGTTTCCTGGACGATATTTTTATATTATGGGAGGAAGACACCACAGAGGACATAAAAGAATTTATGAAATACATTAATCAAACTACTTCCTTCCTGTCCTTTACCTATGAAATTGAAAATAAGGTTATAAATTATCTTGACATAACTTTGAGTAAGGAGACTACTGGTTTTAAATCAAACATTTTTCGAAAAAATACATGGTGCAACAGTTACTTACATTTTAACAGCCAGCACCCCCTACATCAAAAGAAAAGCATCATTAAAGGACAGGCTGTTAGAATTGCCAGAATGACCTCCCAACATCAGGATTTACAAAAAGAATTTTCCTTTTTAATGGAGAAATTTTTGGAAAGAGGTTATCCCAAACAACTAGTTGGTAAGATTCTGGAACAAGTATACAAAGGATGGGGTATGAAATATATACCTCTTTTAGGTAACAAATTTATTCCCAATGAGAAAAAGGCAGACAATTTTGAGGATTATATGGGTGCCTGTATTGTGGAATACAATGGATTTTCTGACCATTTTATTAACATTATTAAAAATAATTGGTCTATTTTTAAGACCAATAAAGAGATATACCAGACAGTTGGAAAAAAACCAAGATTTATATACAAGACAGCTACAAATCTTAAAAGATTTTTCGAAATGGAAAATAAAAAACATGACCCTAAGGAAGGTACTAAAAGATGTGGTAGGTGTCGACAATGCATGTATATTAATTCAACTGTGGAATTAAAATTGGAAAATGGCTTAAAAAGCAGAATTGCCTTTTGTAAGGGCAACTGTAGAAGCAAGATGTTGGTGTATTTAGCTACGTGTTCCAAATGCTCTGCTTTCTATGTGGGGAAGACCGAGAGGTCCCTCAGAGAAAGAATTCTGAACACATTTATAATATCAACAAGAGAAAGGAGACTAGTGCCTTATTTAAACATTCTGTTGACTGTGTAGGTTTTACTGATTTTAAGTTTGGGATTTTGGAACATGTTAAACCTGATCCAAGGGGAGGAGATGTTAAAAACCACTTGCTTCAAAAAGAAGTTAGGTGGCAACTGAGGCTAAAATCAAACATCCCTCCCGGGCTTAATGAGTACACAAACATTAAGGCTATATTAGTGGAAAAAGCCTCTAGTGTATAAATAATTGTTCAGTGTTTGAATACACACCACATTAACATTTTTTAAATGAAAAGCATGTTTATATTTGTAAAAACATGTGTCAACACAACTAACAAACACCTTTTTAGATTTTTTAAATTGTGTTTAACATAACAAATTTTTCAAAACATCCATGTTAGTAACTTAGTTTTGTTTTTTTGTCTCCAATTAGTTTTTAACAATAATATACAACAATAGTTTTTACTAATAGTTTTTAACAATAACATATACATTTCTTTAGATACATTTTTACAAGTCACTAATATTTTACATTCACTTCACTATTTATTTATTTATTTATTCATTTACATTATATTAATTATCAGCTAACAAGTAGTAACGCAACATTATATGTAATGTAACCTAACCAATAACATATATATTTTTTCTTTTAACACAATATGGGTATTTTTTAACAATTATGTATAAAAATAAATATTTATTAAACAACAAAAGGCACTGAAGCACTTTAACTAGACTGGTCTCTAATAGAACAAGTCCCTAAGGGAGTCTGTGGTTGACTGTTTAAATTGCATTTGACATATGGAATGTATTTTAGAAAATAATGGATATGGCTTTAAATTACAAATGAATTTGTGTAATTGATGGATTAATTAATTGTTTAAAATTGTATAAAAATCATTGGCACCACACATTCATTATTCTGAAGAAGTCTGCATTCGGCAGATGAAAGCGCTAGATCTGTGATTGTGTTTTTTGAAACTATTCGTTTAATAAAGTACTGAGGTCTGTATACACGGAGTTTTATTCCTGTTTGGTTTTCAGAACTTTTATTCCTGGTGTTGGTTCACGTTCTCCGAGTAATTTCAGACCCAGTACAGAATATTTGTGACTTTTAAATTTTATACAACTGTGTTCTACAAGGTGCGTGATTATGGAACAAACACTTAATGATTCTACAATCGTAGGGTTAGATATACCCTTTAACGACAGCATTAATTTGATTGAAACTCAAAGAGAAGTAACCGGTTAAGAAGAGATCTCTACATTGCGTGGAGATCTCACAAAACTTATTGAACTGTTTTCGCAGGAGGAACCTGTTGTGAGGAAGAAAACGAGTAATTGCACCGATGGTCATTTTCCAGCGCAGCCGGTGACGTCATCTCCACGCTCGGATTCACGGAGTAATGGTGGTAAGAGGACGACTGTAGAAGGAGAAGCAGAGGGGCTCAACCACGGGCGCTCGTTAGAAAAGGAAGAAAATGGTTCCATTCCTCATTCGAAACCTGTAAAAAGGGATTTATGTGTGGGAAACAACAGCGACTGTCCTTCCAGACCTGCACAAACATCAAAAGGTACTGTTCCAACCTATCCGCACACCCCCGGTGATGCGGAAACACATGTTGTTCACGAGAGGCAGTTGAAAGACGGTTATGCTACTAAATATAAAGACATTATAGAAAAAGTATATACATTTGACAAAATCCTGGATAATTCACAAAGGGGCGAAATGCAAAAGCAGAAATGAATAATGCTGTCAGGGAATCTGAAATGTCGCTGAGAGACAAATTATTTCTCTTTGAAAAGACACTGTATAAATATAAATGCCTAGAGATTGACAATAATTATTTACATCAATGTTTGATATGCAAAATAGTCCCGCAAGGACTTAGGTTTTATAAATACCCTTTTGGTATTCAATACACGAGAATGTTTTAAGTGATTTGCAAGCGTTTTTTGATGATTGTGGTTTTACTTTAATGTCTAAGCTGATTAAGTATAATGAAGTGAAGTTAAAGAAACTTTTTAATGAAGTGAATGAATGTCAGAATGAAATAATTAATGACTTGTTATTTGAAGAATATGACAATTTATATAAAAACATTTTAAAGAGAGTTGAAGTTAAGGTAGAAAAAGTATATATAAGGAAACAAGGTAAACTATCTAGGGACAGAGCACAGTATAAGAAAGGAAATAGTTATCCCTTACCATTTCAGAAAGTTAGGAAAGACCAGGGTAACCATATTAATAGGTCTGCAAATGGGTATAACAAGAATACAGGAGGTAATAAAAGGGTTGAATTTCAGGATTTTCAGGAAAGGTTTCAAACTAGAAACAGGCACATGGATGAGTTAGATTCTTTTCATGAGGAAACTGATAATTTTTTAGGACCCATAGATCGGAAAGAATAGCAAACAAACAAAGAAACCCCTCGGATCCCAGACCACAGTAACCTACCAATGGGACGGATTTTGCATTGAGGACCAGAGGGAGGAGGGAGATAGAAGAAATTGTTCTTGAGGAAAACAGTATTACACAAACATACAAAGGTTACAAAATACATAACTATACTAATCTAAATGTGGAAAAAGAACATTTTGATTTATTTTCTAAGGGGTTTAAGTTTGTCAAGACCACACACGGGGATTTGGCAAACATACTACTGGAATTAAAAATATTCCTTCGAAAATTAAACCTGCAATTTACCTGTAAACAGCAAAAAGCTGTCAATACCCCTGTTACTGCATTTACTGAACATACAGAAGTATTGAGGAGAAGAAGCATTTATAACCCCCCATTACACCCTGTGATTGGGACTTTTGAGTGTATAGTTATGAATGACATTTATGACACATTTGAGCCAACAAAAAGGTTGAATAAAACTAACAATTTAAATGAAAGAGAGTTAACTCTGTTTGAACAACTAAGAAAAGAAAAATCTTAGATTTATGCAACCAGACAAGGGTGGGGGAATGGTTATTTTCCATCAAGAAGCATATAATAATGTTTTAACAGGAATACTGATGGATCAAACAACCTACACCACTGTGTCCATGAATGAAATACAAATAGCATACAGAAGAATAGATAGTTGGTTAGAGGAATACCTTATTGAAAATAGAATTGGAAGGATACATTTAATTTTTTGAAACAAACCCATCCTTACATACCACAAATATTTGCAATACCGAAGATACACAAAAATATTTTGAAACCACCCTTCCTTAATAGTTTCAGCAAAAGTCCAAAACCCAACCACTGTCTGTGTTCATTGACCAGCAATTAAAAGATATTGTCAAAACACAGACACATTTGGTGCAAGATTCCTGGGATTTCTTAGGTAAAATAACTAATGAATTATGGTCAGAGACAGTTAAAATGGTGACCATTGATGTTAAAGAATTGTTTACTTGTATACCCAGGAAACATGGGTTTGAGTACTTTGAGAACTGTGTTCACAAACATTCTAAATTAAACCTTGATAGGAAAAAATTGTTGTTAGAGTTGACTGAAATAGTCTTAGACAACAATTTTATTACATTTCAAGGGGAACATTACAAGCAGATTACAGGTGTGGCTATGGGGGCAGCTTGTGCCCCCATATATGCAAATCTGGTCCTTCTTGAATGGGAAGAAGAATACATTTTTAATAGTCCTTATCAGAAAAATATAAAAATATATCTCCGTTTCCTGGACGATATTTTTATATTATGGGAGGAAGACACCACAGAGGACATAAAAGAATTTATGAAATACATTAATCAAACTACTTCCTTCCTGTCCTTTACCTATGAAATTGAAAATAAGGTTATAAATTATCTTGACATAACTTTGAGTAAGGAGACTACTGGTTTTAAATCAAACATTTTTCGAAAAAATACATGGTGCAACAGTTACTTACATTTTAACAGCCAGCACCCCCTACATCAAAAGAAAAGCATCATTAAAGGACAGGCTGTTAGAATTGCCAGAATGACCTCCCAACATCAGGATTTACAAAAAGAATTTTCCTTTTTAATGGAGAAATTTTTGGAAAGAGGTTATCCCAAACAACTAGTTGGTAAGATTCTGGAACAAGTATACAAAGGATGGGGTATGAAATATATACCTCTTTTAGGTAACAAATTTATTCCCAATGAGAAAAAAGGCAGACAATTTTGAGGATTATATGGGTGCCTGTATTGTGGAATACAATGGATTTTCTGACCATTTTATTAACATTATTAAAAATAATTGGTCTATTTTTAAGACCAATAAAGAGATATACCAGACAGTTGGAAAAAAACCAAGATTTATATACAAGACAGCTACAAATCTTAAAAGATTTTTCGAAATGGAAAATAAAAAACATGACCCTAAGGAAGGTACTAAAAGATGTGGTAGGTGTCGACAATGCATGTATATTAATTCAACTGTGGAATTAAAATTGGAAAATGGCTTAAAAAGCAGAATTGCCTTTTGTAAGGGCAACTGTAGAAGCAAGATGTTGGTGTATTTAGCTACGTGTTCCAAATGCTCTGCTTTCTATGTGGGGAAGACCGAGAGGTCCCTCAGAGAAAGAATTTACGAACACATTTATAATATCAACAAGAGAAAGGAGACTAGTGCCTTATTTAAACATTCTGTTGACTGTGTAGGTTTTACTGATTTTAAGTTTGGGATTTTGGAACATGTTAAACCTGATCCAAGGGAGGAGATGTTAAAAACCACTTGCTTCAAAAAGAAGTTAGGTGGCAACTGAGGCTAAAATCAAACATCCCTCCCGGGCTTAATGAGTACACAAACATTAAGGCTATATTAGTGGAAAAAGCCTCTAGTGTATAAATAATTGTTCAGTGTTTGAATACACACCACATTAACATTTTTTAAATGAAAAGCATGTTTATATTTGTAAAAACATGTGTCAACACAACTAACAAACACCTTTTTAGATTTTTTAAATTGTGTTTAACATAACAAATTTTTCAAAACATCCATGTTAGTAACTTAGTTTTGTTTTTTTTTGTCTCCAATTAGTTTTTAACAATAATATACAACAATAGTTTTTACTAATAGTTTTTAACAATAACATATACATTTCTTTAGATGCATTTTTACAAGTCACTAATATTTTACATTCACTTCACTATTTATTTATTTATTTATTTATTCATTTACATTATATTAATTATCAGCTAACAAGTAGTAACGCAACATTATATGTAATGTAACCTAACCAATAACATATATATTTTTTCTTTTAACACAATATGGGTATTTTTTAACAATTATGTATAAAAATAAATATTTATTAAACAACAAAAGGCACTGAAGCACTTTAACTAGACTGGTCTCTAATAGAACAAGTCCCTAAGGAGTCTGTGGTTGACTGTTTAAATTGCATTTGACATATGGAATTTATTTTAGAAAATAATGGGTATGGCTTTAAATTACAAATGAATTTGTGTAATTAATGGATTAATTAATTGTTTTAAATTGTATAAAAATCATTGGCACCACACATTCATTATTCTGAAGAAGTCTGCATTGACAGATGAAAGCGCTAGATCTGTGATTGTGTTTTGAAAATATTAGTTTAATAAAGTACTGAGGTCTGTATACACGGAGTTTTATTTTTGTTTGGTTTTAGAACCTTTATTCCTGGTGTTGGTTACGTTCTCCGAGTAATTTCAGACCCAGTACAGAATATTTGTGACTTTTAAATTTTATACAACTGTGTTCTACAAGGTGCCGTGATTATGGAACAAACACTTAATGATTCTACAATCGTAGGGTTAGATATACCCTTTAACGACAGCATTAATTTGATTGAAACTCAAAGAGAAGTAACCCGGTTAAGAGAAGAGATCTCTACATTGCGTGGAGATCTCACAAAACTTATTGAACTGTTTTAGGGAGGAACCTGTTGTGAGGAAGAAAGCGAGTAATTCACCGATGGTCATTTTCCAGCGCAGCGGTGACGTCATCTCCACGCTCGGATTCACGGAGTAATGGTGGTAAGAGGACGACTGTAGAAGGAGAAGCAGAGGGGCTCAACCACGGGCGCTCGTTAGAAAAGGAAGAAAATGGTTCCATTCCTCATTCGAAACCTGTAAAAAGGGATTTATGTGTGGGAAACAACAGCGACTGTCCTTCCAGACCTGCACAAACATCAAAGGTACTGTTCAACCTATCCGCACACCCGGTGATGCGGAAACACATGTTGTTCACGAGAGGCAGTTGAAAGCGGTTATGCTACTAAATATAAAGACATTATAGAAAAAGTATATACATTTGACAAAATCCTGGATAATTCACAAAGGGGCGAAATGCAAAACGAAATGAATAATGCTGTCAGGGAATCTGAAATGTCGCTGAGAGACAAATTATTTCTCTTTGAAAAGACACTGTATAAATATAAATGCCTAGAGATTGACAATAATTATTTACATCAATGTTTGATATGCAAAATAGTGCCGCAAGGACTTAGGTTTTATAAATACCCTTTTGGTATTCAATACACCGAGAATGTTTTAAGTGATTTGCAAGCGTTTTTGATGATTGTGGTTTTACTTTAATGTCTAAGCTGATTAAGTATAATGAAGTGAAGTTAAAGAAACTTTTTAATGAAGTGAATGAATGTCAGAATTAAATAATTAATGACTTGTTATTTGAAGAATATGACAATTTATATAAAAACATTTTAAAGAGAGTTGAAGTTAAGGTAGAAAAAGTATATATAAGGAAACAAGGTAAACTATCTAGGGACAGAGCACAGTATAAGAAAGGAAATAGTTATCCCTTACCATTTCAGAAAGTTAGGAAAGACCAGGGTAACCATATTAATAGGTCTGCAAATGGGTATAACAAGAATACAGGAGGTAATAAAAGGGTTGAATTTCAGGATTTTCAGGAAAGGTTTCAAACTAGAAACAGGCACATGGATGAGTTAGATTCTTTTCATGAGGAAACTGATAATTTTTTAGGACCCATAGATCGGAAAGAATAGCAAACAAACAAAGAAACCCCTCGGATCCAGGACCACAGGAACCAACCAATGGGACGGATTTTGCATGGAGGACCAGAGGGAGGAGGGGGAGATAGAAGAAATTGTTCTTGAGGAAAACAGTATTACACAAACATACAAAGGTTACAAAATACATAACTATACTAATCTAAATGTGGAAAAAGAACATTTTGATTTATTTTCTAAGGGGTTTAAGTTTGTCAAGACCACACACGGGGATTTGGCAAACATACTACTGGAATTAAAAATATTCCTTCGAAAATTAAACCTGCAATTTACCTGTAAACAGCAAAAAGCTGTCAATACCCCTGTTACTGCATTTACTGAACATACAGAAGTATTGAGGAGAAGAAGCATTTATAACCCCCCATTACACCCTGTGATTGGGACTTTTGAGTGTATAGTTATGAATGACATTTATGACACATTTGAGCCAACAAAAAGGTTGAATAAAACTAACAATTTAAATGAAAGAGAGTTAACTCTGTTTGAACAACTAAGAAAAGAGAAAAATCTTAGATTTATGCAACCAGACAAGGGTGGGGGAATGGTTATTTTCCATCAAGAAGCATATAATAATGTTTTAACAGGAATACTGATGGATCAAACAACCTACACCACTGTGTCCATGAATGAAATACAAATAGCATACAGAAGAATAGATAGTTGGTTAGAGGAATACCTTATTGAAAATAGAATTGGAAGGGATACATTTAATTTTTTGAAACAAACCCATCCTTACATACCACAAATATTTGCAATACCGAAGATACACAAAAATATTTTGAAACCACCCTTCCTGCCCAATAGTTTCAGCAAAAAAGTCCAAAACCCAACCACTGTCTGTGTTCATTGACCAGCAATTAAAAGATATTGTCAAAACACAGACACATTTGGTGCAAGATTCCTGGGATTTCTTAGGTAAAATAACTAATGAATTATGGTCAGAGACAGTTAAAATGGTGACCATTGATGTTAAAGAATTGTTTACTTGTATACCCAGGAAACATGGGTTTGAGTACTTTGAGAACTGTGTTCACAAACATTCTAAATTAAACCTTGATAGGAAAAAATTGTTGTTAGAGTTGACTGAAATAGTCTTAGACAACAATTTTATTACATTTCAAGGGGAACATTACAAGCAGATTACAGGTGTGGCTATGGGGGCAGCTTGTGCCCCCATATATGCAAATCTGGTCCTTCTTGAATGGGAAGAAGAATACATTTTTAATAGTCCTTATCAGAAAAATATAAAAATATATCTCCGTTTCCTGGACGATATTTTTATATTATGGGAGGAAGACACCACAGAGGACATAAAAGAATTTATGAAATACATTAATCAAACTACTTCCTTCCTGTCCTTTACCTATGAAATTGAAAATAAGGTTATAAATTATCTTGACATAACTTTGAGTAAGGAGACTACTGGTTTTAAATCAAACATTTTTCGAAAAAATACATGGTGCAACAGTTACTTACATTTTAACAGCCAGCACCCCCTACATCAAAAGAAAAGCATCATTAAAGGACAGGCTGTTAGAATTGCCAGAATGACCTCCCAACATCAGGATTTACAAAAGAATTTTCCTTTTTAATGGAGAAATTTTTGGAAAGAGGTTATCCCAAACAACTAGTTGGTAAGATTCTGGAACAAGTATACAAAGGATGGGGTATGAAATATATACCTCTTTTAGGTAACAAATTTATTCCCAATGAGAAAAAGGCAGACAATTTTGAGGATTATATGGGTGCCTGTATTGTGGAATACAATGGATTTTCTGACCATTTATTAACATTATTAAAAATAATTGGTCTATTTTAAGACCAATAAAGAGATATACCAGACAGTTGGAAAAAACCAAGATTTATATACAAGACAGCTACAAATCTTAAAAGATTTTTGAAATGGAAAATAAAAACATGACCCTAAGGAAGGTACTAAAAGATGTGGTAGGTGTCGACAATGCATGTATATTAATTCAACTGTGGAATTAAAATTGGAAAATGGCTTAAAAGCAGAATTGCCTTTTGTAAGGGCAACTGTAGAAGCAAGATGTTGGTGTATTTAGCTACGTGTTCCAAATGCTCTGCTTTCTATGTGGGAAGACCGAGAGGTCCCTCAGAGAAAGAATTCTGAACACATTTATAATATCAACAAGAGAAAGGAGACTAGTGCCTTATTTAAACATTCTGTTGACTGTGTAGGTTTTACTGATTTTAAGTTTGGGATTTTGGAACATGTTAAACCTGATCCAAGGGAGGAGATGTTAAAACCACTTGCTTCAAAAAGAAGTTAGGTGGCAACTGAGGCTAAAATCAAACATCCCTCCCGGGCTTAATGAGTACACAAACATTAAGGCTATATTAGTGGAAAAAGCCTCTAGTGTATAAATAATTGTTCAGTGTTTGAATACACACCACATTAACATTTTTTAAATGAAAAGCATGTTTATATTTGTAAAAACATGTGTCAACACAACTAACAAACACCTTTTTAGATTTTTTAAATTGTGTTTAACATAACAAATTTTTCAAAACATCCATGTTAGTAACTTAGTTTTGTTTTTTTTGTCTCCAATTAGTTTTTAACAATAATATACAACAATAGTTTTTACTAATAGTTTTTAACAATAACATATACATTTCTTTAGATACATTTTTACAAGTCACTAATATTTTACATTCACTTCACTATTTATTTATTTATTTATTCATTTACATTATATTAATTATCAGCTAACAAGTAGTAACGCAACATTATATGTAATGTAACCTAACCAATAACATATATATTTTTTCTTTTAACACAATATGGGTATTTTTTAACAATTATGTATAAAAATAAATATTTATTAAACAACAAAAGGCACTGAAGCACTTTAACTAGACTGGTCTCTAATAGAACAAGTCCCTAAGGAGTCTGTGGTTGACTGTTTAAATTGCATTTGACATATGGAATTTATTTTAGAAAATAATGGGTATGGCTTTAAATTACAAATGAATTTGTGTAATTAATGGATTAATTAATTGTTTTAAATTGTATAAAAATCATTGGCACCACACATTCATTATTCTGAAGAAGTCTGCATTCGGCAGATGAAAGCGCTAGATCTGTGATTGTGTTTTTGAAAATATTCGTTTAATAAAGTACTGAGGTCTGTATACACGGAGTTTTATTTTTGTTTGGTTTTAGAACCTTTATTCCTGGTGTTGGTTACGTTCTCCGAGTAATTTCAGACCCAGTACAGAATATTTGTGACTTTTAAATTTTATACAACTGTGTTCTACAAGGTGCCGTGATTATGGAACAAACACTTAATGATTCTACAATCGTAGGGTTAGATATACCCTTTAACGACAGCATTAATTTGATTGAAACTCAAAGAGAAGTAACCCGGTTAAGAGAAGAGATCTCTACATTGCGTGGAGATCTCACAAAACTTATTGAACTGTTTTCGCAGGAGGAACCTGTTGTGAGGAAGAAAACGAGTAATTGCACCGATGGTCATTTTCCAGCGCAGCCGGTGACGTCATCTCCACGCTCGGATTCACGGAGTAATGGTGGTAAGAGGACGACTGTAGAAGGAGAAGCAGAGGGGCTCAACCACGGGCGCTCGTTAGAAAAGGAAGAAAATGGTTCCATTCCTCATTCGAAACCTGTAAAAAGGGATTTATGTGTGGGAAACAACAGCGACTGTCCTTCCAGACCTGCACAAACATCAAAAGGTACTGTTCCAACCTATCCGCACACCCCCGGTGATGCGGAAACACATGTTGTTCACGAGAGGCAGTTGAAAGACGGTTATGCTACTAAATATAAAGACATTATAGAAAAAGTATATACATTTGACAAAATCCTGGATAATTCACAAAGGGGCGAAATGCAAAACGAAATGAATAATGCTGTCAGGGAATCTGAAATGTCGCTGAGAGACAAATTATTTCTCTTTGAAAAGACACTGTATAAATATAAATGCCTAGAGATTGACAATAATTATTTACATCAATGTTTGATATGCAAAATAGTCCCGCAAGGACTTAGGTTTTATAAATACCCTTTTGGTATTCAATACACCGAGAATGTTTTAAGTGATTTGCAAGCGTTTTTTGATGATTGTGGTTTTACTTTAATGTCTAAGCTGATTAAGTATAATGAAGTGAAGTTAAAGAAACTTTTTAATGAAGTGAATGAATGTCAGAATGAAATAATTAATGACTTGTTATTTGAAGAATATGACAATTTATATAAAAACATTTTAAAGAGAGTTGAAGTTAAGGTAGAAAAAGTATATATAAGGAAACAAGGTAAACTATCTAGGGACAGAGCACAGTATAAGAAAGGAAATAGTTATCCCTTACCATTTCAGAAAGTTAGGAAAGACCAGGGTAACCATATTAATAGGTCTGCAAATGGGTATAACAAGAATACAGGAGGTAATAAAAGGGTTGAATTTCAGGATTTTCAGGAAAGGTTTCAAACTAGAAACAGGCACATGGATGAGTTAGATTCTTTTCATGAGGAAACTGATAATTTTTTAGGACCCCGCAGATCGGAAAGAATAGCAAACAAACAAAGAAACCCCTCGGATCCAGGACCACAGGAACCAACCAATGGGACGGATTTTGCATGGAGGACCAGAGGGAGGAGGGGGAGATAGAAGAAATTGTTCTTGAGGAAAACAGTATTACACAAACATACAAAGGTTACAAAATACATAACTATACTAATCTAAATGTGGAAAAAGAACATTTTGATTTATTTTCTAAGGGGTTTAAGTTTGTCAAGACCACACACGGGGATTTGGCAAACATACTACTGGAATTAAAAATATTCCTTCGAAAATTAAACCTGCAATTTACCTGTAAACAGCAAAAAGCTGTCAATACCCTGTTACTGCATTTACTGAACATACAGAAGTATTGAGGAGAAGAAGCATTTATAACCCCCCATTACACCCTGTGATTGGGACTTTTGAGTGTATAGTTATGAATGACATTTATGACACATTTGAGCCAACAAAAAGGTTGAATAAAACTAACAATTTAAATGAAAGAGAGTTAACTCTGTTTGAACAACTAAGAAAAGAGAAAAATCTTAGATTTATGCAACCAGACAAGGGTGGGGGAATGGTTATTTTCCATCAAGAAGCATATAATAATGTTTTAACAGGAATACTGATGGATCAAACAACCTACACCACTGTGTCCATGAATGAAATACAAATAGCATACAGAAGAATAGATAGTTGGTTAGAGGAATACCTTATTGAAAATAGAATTGGAAGGGATACATTTAATTTTTTGAAACAAACCCATCCTTACATACCACAAATATTTGCAATACCGAAGATACACAAAAATATTTTGAAACCACCCTTCCGCCCAATAGTTTCAGCAAAAAAGTCCAAAACCCAACCACTGTCTGTGTTCATTGACCAGCAATTAAAAGATATTGTCAAAACACAGACACATTTGGTGCAAGATTCCTGGGATTTCTTAGGTAAAATAACTAATGAATTATGGTCAGAGACAGTTAAAATGGTGACCATTGATGTTAAAGAATTGTTTACTTGTATACCCAGGAAACATGGGTTTGAGTACTTTGAGAACTGTGTTCACAAACATTCTAAATTAAACCTTGATAGGAAAAAATTGTTGTTAGAGTTGACTGAAATAGTCTTAGACAACAATTTTATTACATTCAAGGGAACATTACAAGCAGATTACAGGTGTGGCTATGGGGGCAGCTTGTGCCCCATATATGCAAATCTGGTCCTTCTTGAATGGGAAGAAGAATACATTTTTAATAGTCCTTATCAGAAAAATATAAAAATATATCTCCGTTTCCTGGACGATATTTTTATATTATGGGAGGAAGACACCACAGAGGACATAAAAGAATTTATGAAATACATTAATCAAACTACTTCCTTCCTGTCCTTTACCTATGAAATTGAAAATAAGGTTATAAATTATCTTGACATAACTTTGAGTAAGGAGACTACTGGTTTTAAATCAAACATTTTTCGAAAAATACATGGTGCAACAGTTATTTACATTTTAACAGCCAGCACCCCTACATCAAAAGAAAAGCATCATTAAAGGACAGGCTGTTAGAATTGCCAGAATGACCTCCCAACATCAGGATTTACAAAAAGAATTTTCCTTTTTAATGGAGAAATTTTTGGAAAGAGGTTATCCCAAACAACTAGTTGGTAAGATTCTGGAACAAGTATACAAAGGATGGGGTATGAAATATATACCTCTTTTAGGTAACAAATTTATTCCCAATGAGAAAAAGGCAGACAATTTTGAGGATTATATGGGTGCCTGTATTGTGGAATACAATGGATTTTCTGACCATTTTATTAACATTATTAAAAATAATTGGTCTATTTTTAAGACCAATAAAGAGATATACCAGACAGTTGGAAAAAACCAAGATTTATATACAAGACAGCTACAAATCTTAAAAGATTTTTCGAAATGGAAAATAAAAAACATGACCCTAAGGAAGGTACTAAAAGATGTGGTAGGTGTCGACAATGCATGTATATTAATTCAACTGTGGAATTAAAATTGGAAAATGGCTTAAAAAGCAGAATTGCCTTTTGTAAGGGCAACTGTAGAAGCAAGATGTTGGTGTATTTAGCTACGTGTTCCAAATGCTCTGCTTTCTATGTGGGGAAGACCGAGAGGTCCCTCAGAGAAAGAATTCTGAACACATTTATAATATAAACAAGAGAAAGGAGACTAGTGCCTTATTTAAACATTCTGTTGACTGTGTAGGTTTTACTGATTTTAAGTTTGGGATTTTGGAACATGTTAAACCTGATCCAAGGGGAGGAGATGTTAAAAACCACTTGCTTCAAAAAGAAGTTAGGTGGCAACTGAGGCTAAAATCAAACATCCCTCCCGGGCTTAATGAGTACACAAACATTAAGGCTATATTAGTGGAAAAAGCCTCTAGTGTATAAATAATTGTTCAGTGTTTGAATACACACCACATTAACATTTTTTAAATGAAAAGCATGTTTATATTTGTAAAAACATGTGTCAACACAACTAACAAACACCTTTTTAGATTTTTTAAATTGTGTTTAACATAACAAATTTTTCAAAACATCCATGTTAGTAACTTAGTTTTGTTTTTTTTGTCTCCAATTAGTTTTTAACAATAATATACAACAATAGTTTTTACTAATAGTTTTTAACAATAACATATACATTTCTTTAGATGCATTTTTACAAGTCACTAATATTTTACATTCACTTCACTATTTATTTATTTATTTATTTATTCATTTACATTATATTAATTATCAGCTAACAAGTAGTAACGCAACATTATATGTAATGTAACCTAACCAATAACATATATATTTTTTCTTTTAACACAATATGGGTATTTTTTAACAATTATGTATAAAAATAAATATTTATTAAACAACAAAAGGCACTGAAGCACTTTAACTAGACTGGTCTCTAATAGAACAAGTCCCTAAGGGAGTCTGTGGTTGACTGTTTAAATTGCATTTGACATATGGAATTTATTTTAGAAAATAATGGGTATGGCTTTAAATTACAAATGAATTTGTGTAATTAATGGATTAATTAATTGTTTTAAATTGTATAAAAATCATTGGCACCACACATTCATTATTCTGAAGAAGTCTGCATTCGGCAGATGAAAGCGCTAGATCTGTGATTGTGTTTTTGAAAATATTCGTTTAATAAAGTACTGAGGTCTGTATACACGGAGTTTTATTTTTGTTTGGTTTTAGAACCTTTATTCCTGGTGTTGGTTACGTTCTCCGAGTAATTTCAGACCCAGTACAGAATATTTGTGACTTTTAAATTTTATACAACTGTGTTCTACAAGGTGCGTGATTATGGAACAAACACTTAATGATTCTACAATCGTAGGGTTAGATATACCCTTTAACGACAGCATTAATTTGATTGAAACTCAAAGAGAAGTAACCCGGTTAAGAGAAGAGATCTCTACATTGCGTGGAGATCTCACAAAACTTATTGAACTGTTTTCGCAGGAGGAACCTGTTGTGAGGAAGAAAACGAGTAATTGCACCGATGGTCATTTTCCAGCGCAGCCGGTGACGTCATCTCCACGCTCGGATTCACGGAGTAATGGTGGTAAGAGGACGACTGTAGAAGGAGAAGCAGAGGGGCTCAACCACGGGCGCTCGTTAGAAAAGGAAGAAAATGGTTCCATTCCTCATTCGAAACCTGTAAAAAGGGATTTATGTGTGGGAAACAACAGCGACTGTCCTTCCAGACCTGCACAAACATCAAAAGGTACTGTTCCAACCTATCCGCACACCCCCGGTGATGCGGAAACACATGTTGTTCACGAGAGGCAGTTGAAAGACGGTTATGCTACTAAATATAAAGACATTATAGAAAAAGTATATACATTTGACAAAATCCTGGATAATTCACAAAGGGGCGAAATGCAAAACGAAATGAATAATGCTGTCAGGGAATCTGAAATGTCGCTGAGAGACAAATTATTTCTCTTTGAAAAGACACTGTATAAATATAAATGCCTAGAGATTGACAATAATTATTTACATCAATGTTTGATATGCAAAATAGTCCAAGGACTTAGGTTTTATAAATACCCTTTTGGTATTCAATACACCAAGAATGTTTTAAGTGATTTGCAAGCGTTTTTTGATGATTGTGGTTTTACTTTAATGTCTAAGCTGATTAAGTATAATGAAGTGAAGTTAAAGAAACTTTTAATGAAGTGAATGAATGTCAGAATGAAATAATTAATGACTTGTTATTTGAAGAATATGACAATTTATATAAAAACATTTTAAAGAGAGTTGAAGTTAAGGTAGAAAAAGTATATATAAGGAAACAAGGTAAACTATCTAGGGACAGAGCACAGTATAAGAAAGGAAATAGTTATCCCTTACCATTTCAGAAAGTTAGGAAAGACCAGGGTAACCATATTAATAGGTCTGCAAATGGGTATAACAAGAATACAGGAGGTAATAAAAGGGTTGAATTTCAGGATTTTCAGGAAAGGTTTCAAACTAGAAACAGGCACATGGATGAGTTAGATTCTTTTCATGAGGAAACTGATAATTTTTTAGGACCCCGCAGATCGGAAAGAATAGCAAACAAACAAAGAAACCCCTCGGATCCAGGACCACAGGAACCAACCAATGGGACGGATTTTGCATGGAGGACCAGAGGGAGGAGGGGGAGATAGAAGAAATTGTTCTTGAGGAAAACGGTATTACACAAACATACAAAGGTTACAAAATACATAACTATACTAATCTAAATGTGGAAAAAGAACATTTTGATTTATTTTCTAAGGGGTTTAAGTTTGTCAAGACCACACACGGGGATTTGGCAAACATACTACTGGAATTAAAAATATTCCTTCGAAAATTAAACCTGCAATTTACCTGTAAACAGCAAAAAGCTGTCAATACCCCTGTTACTGCATTTACTGAACATACAGAAGTATTGAGGAGAAGAAGCATTTATAACCCCCCATTACACCCTGTGATTGGGACTTTTGAGTGTATAGTTATGAATGACATTTATGACACATTTGAGCCAACAAAAAGGTTGAATAAAACTAACAATTTAAATGAAAGAGAGTTAACTCTGTTTGAACAACTAAGAAAAGAGAAAAATCTTAGATTTATGCAACCAGACAAGGGTGGGGGAATGGTTATTTTCCATCAAGAAGCATATAATAATGTTTTAACAGGAATACTGATGGATCAAACAACCTACACCACTGTGTCCATGAATGAAATACAAATAGCATACAGAAGAATAGATAGTTGGTTAGAGGAATACCTTATTGAAAATAGAATTGGAAGGGATACATTTAATTTTTTGAAACAAACCCATCCTTACATACCACAAATATTTGCAATACCGAAGATACACAAAAATATTTTGAAACCACCCTTCCGCCCAATAGTTTCAGCAAAAAAGTCCAAAACCCAACCACTGTCTGTGTTCATTGACCAGCAATTAAAAGATATTGTCAAAACACAGACACATTTGGTGCAAGATTCCTGGGATTTCTTAGGTAAAATAACTAATGAATTATGGTCAGAGACAGTTAAAATGGTGACCATTGATGTTAAAGAATTGTTTACTTGTATACCCAGGAAACATGGGTTTGAGTACTTTGAGAACTGTGTTCACAAACATTCTAAATTAAACCTTGATAGGAAAAAATTGTTGTTAGAGTTGACTGAAATAGTCTTAGACAACAATTTTATTACATTTCAAGGGGAACATTACAAGCAGATTACAGGTGTGGCTATGGGGGCAGCTTGTGCCCCCATATATGCAAATCTGGTCCTTCTTGAATGGGAAGAAGAATACATTTTTAATAGTCCTTATCAGAAAAATATAAAAATATATCTCCGTTTCCTGGACGATATTTTTATATTATGGGAGGAAGACACCACAGAGGACATAAAAGAATTTATGAAATACATTAATCAAACTACTTCCTTCCTGTCCTTTACCTATGAAATTGAAAATAAGGTTATAAATTATCTTGACATAACTTTGAGTAAGGAGACTACTGGTTTTAAATCAAACATTTTTCGAAAAATACATGGTGCACCAGTTACTTACATTTTAACAGCCAGCACCCCCTACACCACAAGCAAAGCATCATTAAAGGACAGGCTGTTAGAATTGCCAGAATGACCTCCCAACATCAGGATTTACAAAAAGAATTTTCCTTTTTAATGGAGAAATTTTTGGAAAGAGGTTATCCCAAACAACTAGTTGGTAAGATTCTGGAACAAGTATACAAAGGATGGGGTATGAAATATATACCTCTTTTAGGTAACAAATTTATTCCCAATGAGAAAAAGGCAGACAATTTTGAGGATTATATGGGTGCCTGTATTGTGGAATACAATGGATTTTCTGACCATTTTATTAACATTATTAAAAATAATTGGTCTATTTTTAAGACCAATAAAGAGATATACCAGACAGTTGGAAAAAAACCAAGATTTATATACAAGACAGCTACAAATCTTAAAAGATTTTTCGAAATGGAAAATAAAAAACATGACCCTAAGGAAGGTACTAAAAGATGTGGTAGGTGTCGACAATGCATGTATATTAATTCAACTGTGGAATTAAAATTGGAAAATGGCTTAAAAAGCAGAATTGCCTTTTGTAAGGGCAACTGTAGAAGCAAGATGTTGGTGTATTTAGCTACGTGTTCCAAATGCTCTGCTTTCTATGTGGGGAAGACCGAGAGGTCCCTCAGAGAAAGAATTTACGAACACATTTATAATATCAACAAGAGAAAGGAGACTAGTGCCTTATTTAAACATTCTGTTGACTGTGTAGGTTTTACTGATTTTAAGTTTGGGATTTTGGAACATGTTAAACCTGATCCAAGGGGAGGAGATGTTAAAAACCACTTGCTTCAAAAAGAAGTTAGGTGGCAACTGAGGCTAAAATCAAACATCCCTCCCGGGCTTAATGAGTACACAAACATTAAGGCTATATTAGTGGAAAAAGCCTCTAGTGTATAAATAATTGTTCAGTGTTTGAATACACACCACATTAACATTTTTTAAATGAAAAGCATGTTTATATTTGTAAAAACATGTGTCAACACAACTAACAAACACCTTTTTAGATTTTTTAAATTGTGTTTAACATAACAAATTTTTCAAAACATCCATGTTAGTAACTTAGTTTTGTTTTTTTTGTCTCCAATTAGTTTTTAACAATAATATACAACAATAGTTTTTACTAATAGTTTTTAACAATAACATATACATTTCTTTAGATACATTTTTACAAGTCACTAATATTTTACATTCACTTCACTATTTATTTATTTATTTATTCATTTACATTATATTAATTATCAGCTAACAAGTAGTAACGCAACATTATATGTAATGTAACCTAACCAATAACATATATATTTTTTCTTTTAACACAATATGGGTATTTTTTAACAATTATGTATAAAAATAAATATTTATTAAACAACAAAAGGCACTGAAGCACTTTAACTAGACTGGTCTCTAATAGAACAAGTCCCTAAGGGAGTCTGTGGTTGACTGTTTAAATTGCATTTGACATATGGAATTTATTTTAGAAAATAATGGGTATGGCTTTAAATTACAAATGAATTTGTGTAATTAATGGATTAATTAATTGTTTTAAATTGTATAAAAATCATTGGCACCACACATTCATTATTCTGAAGAAGTCTGCATTCGGCAGATGAAAGCGCTAGATCTGTGATTGTGTTTTTGAAAATATTCGTTTAATAAAGTACTGAGGTCTGTATACACGGAGTTTTATTTTTGTTTGGTTTTAGAACCTTTATTCCTACCATTTAAAAGTGTGATAGAATCCTGTGCTAGTTTGCAGGACAGATTAAAGCTGGTACTGCCCATTCTAAGGGAGAACATGCAAGATCCTAGGAAATGTAGCAATGAGTATATAATAGGAATATTTAGTTAAAAAATCTAACCCAGGGGATTAGATAACTAGTGTTAGTGCCCTTCACAGAATACAAATTTCTCACCAAGTCATAGCTCTCAACCTCCCATCTCCAAAATGAGGAAAACTAGTGATCATAATATGGAATAAGGGTCTGTATCACGTCATCAAAGTGACACTTCCACGAAAGGCATTTCATCAGAAATGCCATTCATAATTCTGCTCAGCCCCCCCCCCCCCATATCCCCTGCTAATTATATATACCAATTCCAAGATAAAAAAAAAACAGCGGGGAAAGGCTAAATTTCCCGATCCTCACTGTACCGTGATCTCATTATGAACAGTACAACGAACAGCATTTTCAATGTAAGTGAACTGAAAATGCTGATTCCTGAACTGATTTTTCACTGAACTGATAGGGACCCATGGAATGCATGGGCAAAATGTGGAACACTTACTAATGGCTTACTAACAAATTCAACTAGGAAGGTCATATCATGGTTAAAATATGATATTTTTCTTACAAAAAGGTCTTATAATGAATTAATTTGGTTAATTTCTATGTACCATGAATAACAGTGAAAATATTCCTAACACTGGATGTGTGACAGACCCTTTTAATATGGAACTTCAAGGAACATAAACTTTTTAAGACACTAAATGAGGTACATTTCTCATAATGAGGTACACTTGAGAGGTATGCACCAAGTGGCAGGGGCTTTCTGAGGTTACAGGAAAGAGAAAATTACACTACATTTATCACATTAGTGTACTGAAATCATAAAAAGAAAAAAATTTCTGAAGCCAGCTTATAAGGTGATTTAAACACAGGACAGACCAGGGAGCCTTTGCCTGAAGTACAACTAGAAGAATGCTTGTCAAGAGTACAAAAGCAGGAAGTAACAGAACCTGTCTTAAGAAATAAAGGTGTGTTTTCAGAAATACCTGGAAGAAGTAAACTGATCATAGCATAAGATACAACATTTGGAGTGAAGACCTTTTAGAGTATCAGAGTCAGAGAAACAATTAGTAAAAGAAGTTGCTCAAACATATTTAAACTGCGTGACAGAATCATAGAGTGACTGAAAAGGCCTAGCTGTAAAGTCCAAGGGAGGTTTCAGATTCTGTAATGAGTTTAGAATACTAAATAGCATATTAAAGCTATCCCATGCCCAGGCTTGATAACTGCATGGAGAAGGCAGAAAAAGCCAGATACTTGAATACTTCACAACAATAGACTTGATGAAAGAATACACATCCTTTGTAACTCCTGATATGTATTCCAGTACACAGAACTGCCGTTTAGCATACATGGAGACCCAGACACCTTTTGGTGGCTGATGGATAAAATAGTGATACCTCACAGCTGACATAGTGCCACATATCTGGATGGTAGATACTGACTCAGATGACTGAGGTCTCACTTACCAAACATGCAGGCTGTACTAGAGTCTGTAAGACAGGCAGACTTGTCTCTGACTAAAGAAAAGTAACTTCAGCATGGTGGAATCCAAGTATTTGAAATATCTTATAGGATGGAGGGTGGTAAGATGATAAAAAGAAAAAAACAGAGACTAAAAAAAAAAACTCTCCTTTACCCTCCACCAAAAAGAGATGAAGGCTTTTCTTGGCCAGGCTGGGTATTACAGCAAGTCTGTGTCTACTTTTGAGATTGTTTACTTTTTGAAATATGAAACAGACACAGCATTTAATACACAAAAAGTACCCTGATCTCTAAATCAGTGTTAGGTAAACCCTTCTGTAAAATCAGAAGTCACTATGTACTGATGCATCAGAGGTAGGTATGGAGATTAGTACTCTCTCAAAACATTCAAGATGAGGATATCAGCAAGAAATCAAGGAATGCAGAAAGGAAATACTCAGCCATAGAAAGAGAATGTCTAAGACCAGGAGTATTACTTTTTTGGCAGACACTTTAATTTTTTAACACATCATGTCCCACTTCAATGGTTAGGTAGGTAGACTGATGATAATATGAAGTTGTTCTGGTGGGCACAGCCCCTCCTACTATTTCTGTATGAACCATGCTCATGAGCCTAGCCAATCAAATTCTGATAGGTGGTTAAGGGCTTATAGTCTATTATTGTGAGTCCAGAAAATTTGTTTTTGTTTTGGAAAAGTGGCAGCTGTCTCATATTGACTGAACAAGCTGTGTGTCTCTAGTTGTGTTGCAGTATGGAGTGTGAAAATATTCTCACAACAGTTACTCAAGCGAATGCTACTTCTTATTCACATTAATAAGGCACTGATTGACAATTATGCTGATGTAAAAAGAAATAATCTGTCAGGTTAGAATTTTGAAGTTCATTCCTCGTGAAGTGTAGGTTCAGAAGGGGTAAGCTGTAGCTTGCCAGGAAGACCTTGGAACAATGAGGGGAATTAAAGCCTAGTCAATGCTAACTTGGGGAACTCTACTTGAAGAAAACATCTGTCATTTAGAGCCAAAACTGGGCCCTAGTTAGAACCTACAACCTGGATTTTTTAAGACAGCTTGTACTTAGAAATAGTGTGAATAGCTGTCATACTCTTTAATGGGGGGTGTCAACAATGATATTGTTTTTTTCTGAGCCAAAGGAGATATTAATTTTTATTTTTCTGTTTTCTTGTGACTTTAACAAAAATAAACTGTTTTATGGAACTCCTGTCAGCAATCTTTCTGTATATATATCTATCTGTCTATCTATCTATCTATCTATCTATCTATCTATCTATCTATCTATCTATCTATCTATCTCTGGAAGTGTTCTGAGGTATGAACATCCAGTGTTTAAAAACAAATGCCTGGATTATTGCATTAGCTTGCAAGCCCACGTTTCTGCTATAAGGAAGAACACAGACAATATGCAAATATTTAACATGAGGGGGGGGGGCAAGGGTAGATAATTCCATCAAACATATTTGATCATTCACTTCATTTAAAGAATCTTCACTTGTATGATATAGTACAGTCTCTAGTCTCTTGAATCCAGAGTAAAAGGATCTGACACTAGACTGTGATCATTAAAATAGTGCTCAGTAAATATTAATTAAAACAATGCTCATTCAAGCTGGTCATTCCGAATACTATCACATAGAATCTATTCTGATTATTTTTATAGAACTACAATAATTAATACTTCTCATAAAACATCTGTGTATCAGTCGAAATGTGAACCTACTCTGACATGTTGTACTCAATTAAATCTATCAGGGGAGGACAGAAGGCAGGAACATTTGAGGAGGCTCACGTGTGCTGAAAGCAGATGGAGAAATAGATGTTATTTGGATGAACTGATCAACCACTGAAAAAAAATCAAGGGCCTAAGAAAGAGAGGGCACTGTGGCATCTCTACCAATTGAAAACAGAAGAGACAGGGAGCTAAACTCCTTATTGTACTTTTTCATTTTGCTACCACTTTGCCTCAGTTTATAGGCTAAGAAAGGTAGACTTTAAAAACTATTAGCTAGAAAGGCACTGATATGGTAACTATGACTCCTGTGTTGTAGCAATCTGGTTTTGACAATATATGCAATTTGAAAGTCAATATGTGACAGGTAAATTCTGTATAGCAGGAATGGACAGCTCTTATTGATTTAGAATTTCCAATAAACTGGGACTACAGTCAATAAGAACTAGAAACCCTGTACAGTATGAGTAGCCTGTTGTTTACTGCTAGGGCACAGTGAGGAGAAAGTGGGAAGACTGTTCTTTTTCAGTCTCTCTGCTTCACTCCCACCCACTCATAGTACTGTTTGTACGGGAAATTTGTGGTTGCTTCCTGTAATATAGCTGTTTTTTTTTTTTTATTTTTTTTTTTTTTTGTGGAGCTTGATTCGTACTGACAGTTTTTTGAATAAACTCTAAGTGGTGACTTTGTAATGTTGTAAAGACAGCCAATGGGTAGGAACTTAGCAGTGGATCAAGATTTAGTAATTCAACAGTGAGCCTGCAATTAGTAGAATGGCTTGAGTCTACTTCCGTAACTGTGTGTATTTTGTTACATTTTACATAGCTAGGTGAACCAGGGACCCACACTTAAATAGCTGGGATACCAGGTATCGATCCACAATTAAATGGGTGCAAGTCATACTAAAATTCAGTTCTATTCAACAAACTAGGGGCTTCCAAGTCATACAAGTCAGTTGAGAGTAATGCTTTTTCTGTCTGCTTTAGACAGACCATATTTTGTTCTTTGAGTTACCTTATCATTACATACCACTATAAAACTCACAAACCAATAAAAGACAAAGGTAGTATGGTTATGTTTTTAATGAACCCGGTGCAGAAGACTTCTTTTATGCTGGAGTTCATTTACTTGCTATGAAGATGCAAAGGAACAGTAATAAAACTCCTGCTAAAACATAAGCAGAAGACATAAACATCATCATTTATCCTTGGCTGGCCCCAGTGGTAGACCAAATTCATGAATTCCTTATAATTATGGGCAGGGGAATGGAATGAGAAGAGAAATGCATCAGCAAAGTCTTCTGTGTACTATATCTCTGTACTATACCAGTCAATCCCACACCCCCTCAAAAAAAAAAATCATTCAGCAGATATGCTAAGATTGTTGGAATCCTTGCTACATGAGACTATATAGACTAGATTCCAAAAGACATTCCCAGGGATTCAAAAAACTGAAATCTCTGTGCAGTAACAGTGTAGCCATTCCTGCATGGAATATGGCCACCTAGTGATCCAATAAACTACTATTCTAACATGCACGAGCCTACCTACACTATTCCTGCGCAGACACCACTGCATAATGATAATTACCTCATTTGCTGGTTTGCTGTTGAAAACCATGCAAATGAGGTGAATTAGTGATTCAGCAAGCAGGCAGCCATCCGTGCAAGAATAGCGTTAGTATATATTCGGCTACTAGTCTACATTTCTGCAAAAAGTAAAATGGAGGCATGACAGCTCAAATAAAAGCATGTATTATAATCTTTAGGCATGTCAATAGCCAAATGTATGGCTATTGGCATGGAAAAGTGTTTCATTTCTCTAAAAAGAAAGTTTATTTGTTTTGGCCAGTCTCGGCCATTTAAGCATAAGGCAGTGGCGTACAAATGGAATTGTGCTGAAAATAAACAAAAAATGTGAAAACACAATTTTAAGGGAAATCTGCATTTTGCCATTATAGTCTACGGCATGCAGAATAAAAAACAATACCAGGAAACAGTGGTTGCTAAGGGGAAAGGCTCTGGTGTAGTGCAGTAACTAGGGACTAAGGCAGTGAGGTAAGCAAATGACGGGAAATTTACTGAATTGCAAAAATATTCTAAGTGCCAAACTGCACCTAACCATGTAGGTGCTATAACATGATTGTGTAAGCAGGAGGAGCAGCAGACATGAAAAGGGGTGTGTGTCATGCTTGGTGTAAGCGCATTGGAGCTCCACACTTCCCAGGTGAGCTTAGGTAAGCACAGCTAAACATAGGGGTGTGTCTCAGGCTGTATTGACTTATTCCATGAAATGAAAAGCGTGTTCATGTCCAGGGGTGGACCATTTCTCATTGTTTACCTTAACTCAACAGGTTTGTGTGGCATGCACTGGGTCTAAAACAAACAAACAAAAAAAAACAGAAATAGCATGACTGTTTACATTTGGGCACCGGGTTTGTGTGGCACACCTCGAGGTTTAAAAGAGGTGGAAATGGGAAGGGGAAAAATAAAAATAAAAAGAAAAATATCAGAATTAAAGCAATCATGTGCAAATAACATAGCTGACAGGTGGAATGCATCTTAGTCAGCCAATCATAGAGGCAGGATTTACAGCACAACAGTATAAACTATGGAAACACCTTACACTCTGTTTTCTCCCACAAACTCTGCACCGTTGGTGTACACATGCGGGGGAAATTTAACCGAAAAAATGTTAGGGTCTGCCATTGCTTTGATACATCAGTATGTGCTGAAGGCTGAGGGCGGTGAGGAAGATAATGGTGACAACCGCCACAGACCGAGGAGGAGGAGAAGAATGTTCAGACCCAGGGTAACTTACCAGGGGCTACATGATCTGGAGATAGTAGAGCACTACAGGGTGGACAGAGACACATACTTCAGCAAATCATCGAGCTGCGCCAGCCTCAACTCAGACCCAGGGCCAACAGAGGGGAACCCATCCCAGTGAATACCAAGGTATGTGTAGCCTTAAGAATACTAGCTACATGTACTTTCCAAAGACCTACTGGGGACATCATGGGACATCATGGGGGTCTTGAAGAAAACAGGCGCTGAATAAGAAGAGGTCCAATGAAAAAACACAACACGTTGGAGAAAAACAACTTTATCAAAATAGCAAAGCTTTCGGGTGAAACCCTTTCTCAATACTGAAACAATTACATTCAAGACATCACTTGTTTTAAAAAAAAAGCCCACAGATCACATGATAGCAGCCCATATGGGTGGGTTACAGAGCCAATATCAGTGTATTTGCAAAAACAGCTATACCCTTTTCTGGCTAAATGTGGTAATATATTAAACGATACTGGTGATTTTTTGAATAAATTATCTATTTGGTATAACAGTTTACATGATGATAATATTAATACAGGAGAATACTTGTTTGTAACTATGGATATTGTATCCCTTTTTACTGTTATACCAAATAACTATAGAGTTTAATCTATTAGAGAATTTTTGACAATGCAGGGAACATTATCTGTTAATTTTGTTCAAAACATTTGCTCTTTATTAGAGCTGGTTTTGAGCAATAATATTTTTATTTTTAATCAACAGTTATATTTGCAACTTAACGGCGTTGCTATGGGGACACCCGTTGCTAACACGTATGCAAATTTGGTTTTACATCAATGGGAACTGCAGCATATACATAATGGTTGTAAATTTTTGAATAGTAATATTTGTTTTTACCAAAGATTTGTTGATGATTGTTTTATGATTTGGAAGGGCTCATTAGAAAGTTTAGAGCAGTTTGTATCATATATAAATGTATCTACTTCTTTTTTAACTTTTAAAACAACTATATCTGAAAATAAAGCGTTATTCCTTGATGTAAAGGTTAATTTAAATGATGGCTTGTTACACACTACTATCTTTAAAAAGGACGTACACACAAATAGGTATATACATTATGATAGCATGCATGCTCCTCATGTTTCTAAAGGTGTGGTTAAGGCACAATTTGCTAGAGTAAGTAGACTCAATATTAATGATTTATGCTTTTATGCACAACTAGATGAAATGTATAATGTATTTCTAACATGTGGCTATGATAGTAAAGTATTAGCAAAGTTGAAGGATTATGTTATACATAATAGAACTACCCTATATCCGCCATACTTTAAGAAAACTGGTGATTTTGATAATATCTTAACTGCTGAATCATGTGATAAACCGCATAGGAATAATACAGTTAGGTATGTGACTACTATTGGCAACAGAGTTTCTTCTATTAAGCATATTATATACAAGTATTGGTCAGTACTGACTGCATCTCCTGAGATTTGTAGGTTATTGGGTAACAAACCCTATTTCTCTTATAGAAATAAGCGAACTATTAAGAGTAGGTTATGTTACAAAGATTTTAAGGGTAAATCTAAAATTGGTGCAAGTATGAAGTTTCTTGGTTTGACTCAGTTTGGTACCTCTAAGTGTTTGAATTGTTCCTGTTGCGTAGATATTGTTGAAACTTCTACCTCTTCTTTTTTATATTCACCCTACTACTAATAGGAATTACAAGTTTAATGTTATGGCAAATTGTAACACGATTAATGTTGTGTATATGGCTACTTGTATTAAGTGTTGTTCATTTTATATAGGTAAGACTACACGTAAGCTAAAGGATAGGATAATTGACACAAGTCTGAGATTAGGAGGGAAAATATAAATAATGCCTTATTTAAACATACACAACTAAGTGGAGTTGAACATAAGTTTAGGTTTAGAGTTATAGATGTTGTTTTATCTTCTGTTAGGGGTGGGGATATTAATAATATCCTTAAGACCAGAGAGTATGAGTGGATACTACAATTAGCAGCGGATTGTCCACCTGGTCTAAACTCTGCTATAAGTCTTAAACCTATTTTAATGAAGTTGCAAAGCATTAAATTATGATATGTGTATTTATGAAGCTGTATTGTATTACATTTTGATATGTGTATTTAGAAATATTTTATGTATTTTATATGTATAGTATTGATTTGGTGTTTTGGTCACATGATATGGGCTGCTATCATGTGATTTGTGAGCTCTTATTTAAAACAAGTGATGTCTTGAATGTAATTGTTTCAGTATTGAGAAAGGGTTTCACCCGAAAGCTTTGTTACATCATGGGGGTATCACAGGCATCTGCATCCAGGGTACTCCACCAGTTCCTGGATGCCATCCTACCACATGCTGGTGAGCACATTTACTTCCCCAACACCCGTGAGGAGAGGATCAGCATTATGGGGCTCTTCCACTATGTATCAGAATACCCGGTGGTACTGGGTGCTATAGACTGCATGCACATCCACATCAAAGCACCATCTGGTGAACAGGGTAGGGTCTAAATAAACTACAAGGGCTTCCCCTCCATCAACTCCCAGGTTGTGTGCAATGCCCGGGGCATTATCATGAATGTGTGTGCTGGCAGCCCTGGAAGCTATCACGACTCCCACATCTGGCATTCATCACAGCTGTACCAGGCATTTGCCAGTGGCGACATCCCGTATGGCCATCTGGTGGGGGATGCTGGCTATGCACTGGAGCCATGGATGTTGACAGCCATCAGAAATGCACACATAACTACTCAAGAATGCCATAATGAGACATATGCACAAATCTGGATCATTATAGAATGTGTGTGAGAATGCTCAAGTCACGGTTCCACTGCCTTGACATATCTGGTGGAGCCTTGCAGTACTCTCTAGCCACATGTGCATGCATGTTCATAGTATGTGCCATGCTGCACAATATGATCCTGTGGAAACAGCTGCAGTAGGAACATCATGGGGATGGGCCACACAGCCCACCACCATTTCCAAGGTCCCCACAGGCACAGAGGGTCTCAGAGGAGGAGGCCCCTGAGCCATCTCCTGTAGGCAGTTGGAGATGTGCCCAGTATACTCAGGCCTTGGCAAAGAGGCAATGCATAGCACACACACCAGCACTGTAGTGACCCAGGGACTGATACCTCTCTCTGACTCACACACAGTAAAATGGATGACACACATCACATTACCTGTAACTTACCATGTATAGGCAGTGTACTGTGTGCATCCAACATAGGCGACCCTCAAGCACCGTCCTCACAACTGCCACAGGCACAAGGTACGTCAGTCTTCTTAACAATAAATGAATGGATTAGTATGTTTTGGTAGCATATCTATGGTAATGTTGCATGCATGCAAGGGAATAGGGTGGTCTTCTGGGATAGCAGCAGACAGCTGACAGCTATGTAGGGAACCAGGAAATGTTTGCCCAAATAATGGCCTCCTTACACTATGCAGTAGTACCCAAGGTGGCAAATCCCACTGCAGTATATGTGTGGGGCCAACTAACTGAGGGATCATAGGTCACATGAATTGGATGTCAGTGTGGGGGTCCCATACCCACCACTCAGACCCACACAGCAAGTCAGCTGTAGAAAACCAGAGAGAAATGCCTGGCAAAGGCTCACAAATGGTGGAAATGTTGAATTACCCCCACTACAGACTCACACAGTGATAGCACAGCAGGTCTTGCAGTTGCAGTAAGGCATTGAAGGGTAAGAACTCTGAAATGCAAATGTATGCCATTACAATCTGACCTGTGGTCTTTACTGATATGCCTCTAGTCCCCAAGACAGGGCACAATGGTATGGTAAATGGAACCAAAATGTAAAGCAAATATCAGTACAGTCTGTGCAAATGTGTACAGTTGACAGGTGTGCCCCCCCCCCATATACCCACAGAAATGCAGTAACATGTATGTTTGCAGGGAAATAGCAGCATAGCACACAATGGCAGGGCTGTCCCAATACACATGAAAACATGTTGCATGTCCACAAGATGCAGGGGTCAATGAGCTATGTGTATATGTGGTTAATACTGTCAGGATCTGGCCAGCATGTTCTCCTGGCTGTCGTCTTGTAGGGGTCTAAGTACAGTGCTGTCTTTGACAGGGTCATGTACAGATAACTGCAGTGCCAACTATTATGCATGTCAGTGACACCTACTGCTCTGCCACTGACATACCTGAAAGTCCCAGTGCTATGTGGAATTATACTACACATATAATGGACTTCATGAAGGCTGTGTAGCTGAGGTGCTAAGGTTTTTGTGAATATAGTGCTTTTTAGTACTGTTGCCAGTGGTAATTTCAATAATTTTTTTATGTTTGCTTTTACATATAATGGACATGCCTACACAGTAGAATGCACTCTGTACCCACACCCATAACTCCCAACCTCTGACAGCAAGATGTCTGGACAAGGGCAGAAATAAAAGTGGAACAAAAGCACAATGATAGGCAGGTGTTGTAAATATTGCCCTTACACACTGAGAAAGTTGGTAGGGTGAGGGGTTTGCAGTAGCAGGAATTGGCTGAAGGTTATGAAGTCTGAAACAGTAATGTCTGTCATTATTTTGCAACAGCACTCTTCAATTATATGTAACTAACTTGCCATAAAGACACAAGTTTATGTAAACTGGATGAAACCTCTAGCCAAACACCTAGACAATCTGCTGAAAAATGTACATGTGAGAGGTATGGCCACACCAGGATATGACATCTCAGGTTAGAAAGATACCACACAAGCAGGAGATCCCAGCCAGTATATCACCAAGCTGCTGGAGTTTTTATGCAGCACGTAATCACTCAACTGGCTCTAGACACACCTCACAACTGGCCTTGTTGGGCAAAAATGTACATAGATGGCCTCATAATATTGGTTTATGCAGCATACAACTAGTATTCCTCTGGTAAGCACTGTGATGATCTGAGGATGTCTGCCACTAGGTAATGGCACAATGCATTACAGTGTCAGACTACAGATAAATCAGAAAATGTCTGCTAAACAAACCCAGTACACTGAGGAAAGTCCTGCGTACTCCTGAGAGGTATGGCTGTAGCACACAAAACCCTGGGCTGGAGTACACTTACCTCTGGAATGGAGTCCCACTATAACTATAGAAGGTCACACTGAGCATGCTCCTACACTCAGAGAATCACAGAACATGTTGGAACCCATATCAGACTATATGACTGTATTGTGTATATATGTCTGTGCATACAGACAGCTATGTACACCTTAACTCTCCTTACACACACACATCAGACAGGATTACCCTCAGCTAGCTGTAGGTGGCCCATATGTAATATATCTGCATCTGTTGCATGTGATACACAGACATATATATAGGCAACAGATAACATATGTCAAGTATGCACACACATAGATGGAGGGAAGTGAGAGACAGACAGTGATAGAGAGAGAGACACACACACACAGGGGGACATACAGTGATGTCCTGCTATGGACAGTGCCATACCAATTGTAAACAGTTGCACGTGCCAGCATAAAAGGTGAGCCCCACTGTGTAATAGCACTGAAGTTGGGGATATAATATCACATCACCTGCCTGTGTGTGCATGTGTGTGTGTGTGTGTGTGTGTGTGTGTGTGTGTGTGTGTGTGTGTGTGTGTGTGTGTGTGTGTGTGTGTGCATGTGTGTGTGTCCGTAGGT
The DNA here is from genome assembly GCF_019279795.1 of Protopterus annectens. Taxonomy (NCBI): domain Eukaryota; kingdom Metazoa; phylum Chordata; order Ceratodontiformes; family Protopteridae; genus Protopterus; species Protopterus annectens. Next base: position 1,204,838,533 of record NC_056744.1, on the reverse strand, counting down.
GTAAGTATTAGGAGACTGTTCCCACTCAGTCCACTTCATATTGCCCTACTTCACAAGATCTGCTGCTGTCATTCACCTTAGAAGTACTATTGGACTCCTTTCACCCTTATAAGCTCCTTAGCACATGCGATAACTGCATAACACTATAGTACAAATAACTAGATAGGTAGGGGTTCTTATCTTAATACTGTCAACTCTGTGAGTGTGTTTGAGAGTGAGAGAGTGTGTGTTTGTTTGTTCATAGGTGAAACAGTTTTAGGCCATTGACCAATTGCAAGCCCAGTAAGCTCTGTAGCATGTGTGATAACTGTGTAATACTATAGTACAAATAACTAGATAGGCAGGGGTTATACTGTCAGATCCAGCAAATGTGTGTGTGGGTGTGTAAGTGTGTATGTTTGTAGGAAGAAGTATTTTGATAAGTTCCTCACCCAGTGCCCTACTTTATCAGTCCTGCTGATGTCATTTCCTGTATGAGGAACTTTGGCCAGTTGCCAGTCCAATAAGCTCTGTGGTGTGTGCGATAACTATGTAAAACTATAGTACAAATAACCAGATAGGTAGGGGTTCTACTCTCAGATCCGACAAATGTGGGTGTGTATGTTTGTAGGAAAAAGTATTTTGATAAGTTCCTCACCCAGTGCCATACTTTATCAGTCCTGCTGAAGTCATTCCTCTTATCAGCACTTTTGGCCAGTTGTCAGCCCATTAGAGCTCCGTAGTGCTTGTGATAACTGTGTAACACTGTAATACAAATAACTAGACAGGTTGAGATTCTACTCTCATATCCAGCAAATGTGTGTGTGTATAAGTATGTATGTTTGTAGGAAGAAGTATTTTGATAAGTGTGTGTGTGTGTGTGTGTGTGTGTGTGTGTGTGTGTGTGTGTGTGTGTGTGTGTGTGTATGTGTGTGTATGTGTGTGTGTGTGTGTGTGTGTGTGTGTGTGTTTGGGTGAGAATCATATCCTGTGTGGGTTATACCATTCTGAGTTGTGTACCACCCTGTACACTTCCCATCACTCTACATTACAAGGCCTGCTGATGTCATTCAACTTAGAAGTATCTTGGGAAAAGGTGAAATCATACAAGCTCCGTGGTACACCTGATAACTGCATAACACTATAGCAGAAATAACTGCATAGGTAGGGGTTCCAATCTCAATGCTGGCAACTGTGTGTTTGTGTGAGAATCATATCCTGTGTGGGTTATACCATTTTGATGTGTGTACCAGCCACACCTGTTTACCACCTCTCAATGACATTACTTTATATAGTGTGTTAATGACATCTGTCTCACATGCAGCATATTAAACCATTGTACAGGCCATACCAGCCATCTGTACAGATGTCTATGGAATATGCAGATGTTTGCAACCTACATGTGGACTGTGTCCCCTAACAATGGCCATGTATGTGATATTGCTGCCAAATAAGTCACAGTTAGTGTAATGGTGACACACATACCAGCATCAGATATCATACCTGACTGAAACATCATGCTGATACAACATCTGTTATCCTATCACTTCTCCAGGCTTGTAGGAGCAGTAAATGACTCCAGTTGCTATTTCTGGTGGGTTATCTTACCACCCATGAAGGCATTCACAACATTACATGTTGTAAGAGGAAGTGGGTTATGTCCCACACATATAATCTATGTAGGGCATGTCATGTGTATGCAGCACTATAGTACATTAATGTGGATATGTAGGTGTACTAATCTTTCCATTGACACCTGCATTTGTGTTACTGTATGCACATCCCCTGTGTCAGTCGTTGCTGTGTGTATGTGAAGGATATACAATTTTGTCTCCCTGTTCCATCCTGTGAACTCAGGAATACATACCACAAACCTGTCATACACAGTACCATGCATGCCCTCACCAACTGCATCAGGGTTTAGTGTATGGGAAAGAAATGGCAGGGGTGACAGGTGCTGACAGTTGAATCTATTGCAGTTAATCTAAAGGCTAAGCTTGTGAGGGGCCTACTGATAGTACTCCAGTAATCTGTTCCATATGTATGAGCCTGTGGTACTACACAACACTGGGGTGACATGTCTGAAGGTTACCTGTCTGTGACAAGGGGTATGTATACAAGGTCACACTGTCTGACAACAGTGTCCCTTACACACTGTTGCATGCATATACACCTGGTAAACATGCATATAAAGCTGTACCTTGGCTATGAAATGGTTGGTGTATTTCCACTCTCCCATACTCCATGTTGGTAATGTCTGCAGGGCCACAGCCTGCAGACACACAGACAGCTGGAACACAAACAGAATACAGCATGTCAGACTACATTCAGTCAATGGTACTAACAGCAATAATGCATCATGGCTAATAAGGTACATACACCATTATGTGTACCCATAACAAATGCAAGCAGACAGCACCTTACACAGTATTACATAACTACACTGTGCTATATTCACCCTGTGCATCAGACCCATATTAGCATATCTCTGCATCAATGGTATGGATGACAGGGATGTTGCACAGGTATCATCATATGCACAGGGTGTGGTTGTGGTGTGGGTTTGCAGAGGCCTAGGCTGGGCCATACAGTTAAAATCATGTGTGTGTGTTTGGAGCGGTATCCTATAGATGTGATGTGCAGAGGTGCTGTGTGTGTGTCTAGAGGTGACCTGCCTGTGATACAGATGTGTGTGTGTGTGTGTGGGGGGGGGGGGTGTGCGCACAGTCACGCCATGTGTCTGCCCTACACAGGGATATGTTGGACAGCTGCGCACTGTACATGGCAGGGGGCCCAGTTTACTGTCTGCAGCCATGGACATGGGAACTGGCCCTGCCAGGGGTCTCACTGGCACCACCAGGCCCAAGGCCAGTTGCAGTACTGCTTCCTGATGATGACAGCTGTCTGCTGGATCCGTGTCTCTGATGGAACCATCCAGGACCACGTGCCCATGGCCTGCTCCATTGTGATGTGGACAGCAACCCCCCTACTGTAGTGCTGGTGTCACTGCCACTATGAGAGTGTGAAGGTGCACAGTCCCATAGACTCTCAGCTGATGTTAGTGCTGACCTATGTCCACACGGCCGATGCTCATCTCCCACCACATGCTCTAGCACAGACATCCCATGGTCAAGAATTGCCAAGGTCTCACCCCACCATCTATTAATGACCTCAGTATTTTGATGTGTGGCCTTAACAAGGTCATGTATGTTGCCATGTAACTCAGGAAGAGTTGCATCCAACACCCTGAGTATTTGTCTGATGTTGCGTTCACTACATGCCCGTGCATCCATGACAGCCCGAAAAATGCATCTGGTGACACCTGCTGTGGCACTTGTGTCAGCAGCTTAACGAGCAGCAGTCCTCCTGTGAGCACCCCTGTCCATCTGCCTGTGTGGGACTTCACCTGCACTCTGGCTATGGTCAGTATCTCCACTCACACCTGCCATAGTCACAACACTAGCCTGTTCCATGCCATCACCTCCCAAATTTCCATCATCTGTGGCTGCTGGGGATGGGATATGTGTGGGCATTGTGACTGTGTGCGGGGACATTGTGGATGACTGTGGGATGCCAACCGATGGCACAAATTCAGCCCCTGACAACCCTAGCTGTGCCTGACTATAACCATTTATTTATTTATTTTATTTTCCATTTTTTAACCGAGAAAGTCTGACTGGACACAGGTCCATTTTCAGTGGACGCCCAGGGAGAAAAGCTCCATATTGTTACACATTTACAGCAGTAAGTTTTAAACAAGCAAGACAGTGAAATATGAATGTAAACTTTGTACATATATACAGCAATGAGTAAGTATTAAGCAAACATATTGCATCTTCAGAAAAAACATAGTAAACAGCAGAAGAAAATGTAACTGTTTGGAATAGGTTACATAGAACTATTGCATGCAATATCCTGAAATAGAAATATTTATTCCTAAAGGTATTTATCATGGCACTATATAAGAGAACACATCATAGCAGAGGAAACACTCATATTAGAGCTAGCCTTAGAGTACATACTGATGTGGTCATTGTGGTCTTATAGAAATCCTGCTTAGTAAAGGTATTACTCACTACAGCACTTTTCTTTGGATACATACTGTGAATAGAATTTTGTGGTATTGAAATTATCAAGCCTAGCAAAGAATCAATCGTATCAGTATTGGAAAATGATACTATGTTGGACGCAGAAAAAGGGTGAGGGTGCGAGAATATAGATGGAGAGTAGTTTAAGAAAGTGGTTAACCTGGGGAGATACAGGAGCACAACCAGTTACTCATTAAGTGAGTTTTCAGGAGATTTTTGAATTGTTTAGTGGAGCTAGTAGAAGTCGGGTTGGTTGGTAGGGAGCTCCAGGCTTTAGCAATAGAGTAACTAAAGAGAGATTTCCAAGCATCATTGTTGTGTTTTATGACTTCTAGGCAGTTTTGGGTACTAGATCTGAGGGATCTAGCTGTGGAGTAGGGTAGTATTATATTCTGGAGACCAGGGTTTTTTTCAGGGAGGTACTATAATTTGTGAACCAGTGTTAATTGATTGAGTTGAAGTAGTCGTAGCAACTCCGGCCAGTTTAGTTGTTTCAGAGAAACACAATGATAGGTTCTGTATGAGGTTCCAGTAGCAAACCTAGCAATCTTGTTGTAACAGGTTTCTAGCTTGTTTAGGTTAGCTTTATGTAGGCTTGTTAGTACTGGGGATGCATAAAGGAGGGTAGATAACAGATGTGTCCTAGCTATAGTAGCTTTGGAGTGTTTAGTGAGAAAGTGTTTGTTCCGATAGAGTAGTCCTAATTTTTTGTGGACCTTTGTGATGGTTTGGGCAATATGAATGTCGAACATTACGTTGTTATCTATCTCAACACCTAGCAGCTTAGTATGGGTGGTTGGGGTGATGAATGTTTTGTAATTGGACATGATGATAAAGTGGCCACTTTGTGGAGGGGATCTACATGGGCTGAAGAGAAATAATTTTGTTTTCTTTGGGTTAAAAATGAACTGGAAGTTTGTGAACCAGGTTTCCGCTAGTGAGAAGCAGTTTTGGGTTAGGGACTGTAGGTCATCTAATATTTGGGCTGCACATATGAGGGTGTTGTCATCATCAGCATACTGTGCAACTGAGGCATTGGGTATGGCAGAAGAGAGTTGATTGGTAAACAGAGAGAAGAGTAATGGACCAACGATGGATCCTTGAGGGGCACCCATGGGAACTGGTAAGAGAGAAGACAGTTGATTCTGCCATTTTACTGACTGCTGCCATTCTGATAGGTAGCTTTTTAACCATGAGATCGATGAGGGACTGACGTTTAAGGTGGAAAGTGTGCTAAGAAGTCTATTGTGGTTGACCATATTCAAAGCTTTAGATAGATCTAAACATATGGTAGAAGCTAGTTGTCCCTTATTTCTGTGGTGGTTCACTGTATTGGAAAAGGTCATTAGTGCTGTGGTGCTGCTGTGGGAGGGTCTAAAGCCATGCTGATATTTAGAAAGGAGATTGTTTTTAAGAAGGTAGTGCATTAGTTGTATGTGAACTACTCTTTCTAATATTTTAGATAAGGGAGAGAGAATAGCAATTGGCCAATAGTTAGTGAGTTCTAAGGAGTTACCTCATTTGTGTAGGGGGATTACATGGGAGGTTTTCCATATAGTAGGTAATTTGCACTCAATTATAGATCTGTTAATGAGAATGCTAACTGGGTAGGCAATGGCCTCAGCAGACAGTTAGAGGAATTTAGCTTGTAAAGCAAGGGATGGAATTGGTTGACACTGGATGCAGACTGAAGTAGGAGGTAATATGGTCATTATTACTGCTATTTTGTAGGGAGTCTAGTGTAGGGGTGCTATTATTATTTTGAGTTTTAGCAAGTGCCTAAACTGTTTCTGTGAAGTATTTATTAAACTGGGTGAGAATGCTATCCTGTTTATTAACTGTTGCTGGTGTAGTGGTGGCAGATTTACCTGGGTGAAGTATAGAGTGGATTGCAGGCCAGAATTTGTCTGGGTTGTGGGCATGTTTTTCTTGGATGTTCTGGTAGTAGTTAATTTTGTCAAGTTTAATGAGTGTCTTGGCTTTATTACAAAGTTCTAAGTAGATTTATTTAGTTGGTTGGGTTTTGTTTTTATGGAACTGTATCCATGCTCTCTGTCTTTCTTTGAGAATTGTTTTTGTTGCATTTGTTAGCCAACGGGCATATTTAGCTTTTATTCTTTTAGTTCTAGTGGGAGTGTGGTGGTTTAGTATTTGTAAGAATGTTGAGTTTAAGTAATGCACTGCCTCATCAAGGGGTAAGTGAGTCAGTGGTTTTCAACTGAAACATTTTAAATCAGATATAAAGTTATTTGGTTTAAAGTTCTTTTTGTTACTGACTGATTTAATGGTTGTCTAAGTTGATGAGTCTTAGTTCTCAGTAGGAAGGTAGGTAGATGATCACTAAAACTATTGGGCAGGCAGCCAGTTTGGGATGCAAGGGAGGGTTCTGATGTAAAAATCCAGTCCAGTATGGACTGGCGCTTGGTTGGTTTGTCAATTCTAGTGGGGGATGAGATAAGTTGGGTAAAACCATGGAGGTTAATGTGGGTGGATGGGTTGGGACCAGCGCTGTTTAGCCAGTCTATATTAAAGTCTCCTAACAAAATATTTTCTTGGGGAAGGGAATTAGAGATCCAATCTAGCAGGCTTTCCAGATGAGTAGTGTTATTACCAGGTGGGAAATAGCCACCTATGATATTTATGTGTTTATTGGGGTTCAGATTTAGTCTAGTAAAAATGAGCTCTACATTATTGATTTCTGGACCATCAACATCGGGTTGTTCTAGAATGAGATGGGCTTTGAATAATATTGCTACCCTATCTCCTTGTCTGTCTTGTCTATCTGTTCATTTGAAATTCTAACCAGGTATTGTTATTTCATTATTGTCTATTTCTGGTTCAGTCATGTTTCTGTAAGTAGTTCAATGTCAGGTTTATATAGATCTAATAGGGCATGGAGGTCATGAACTTTATTTAAGATGCTTCTCACATTCAGGTTAAGAATAAGGAGAGAGGCATTATTTCTGTGAAGAAGGGGAGTAAGCTGATATGGCTTTAAGGTGGCTGGCGTTCTGGGGCCAGGATTAGGGTGTATGTCGCCACAGCATGCATGTTTCCTTAGTATAAGTAAATAGAGTTTGTTTATTTTATACATAACTTTACTATGCTGTGGGAGGGGATTTTCTTTTATGTGATTGTAGTTTGTATAGGTAAAAGTCAGTGTGATTGGTTCTAAAGAGGTGTGGGGATAGGTAAAGGTTTACTGGTAACGTGATAGGTAGCAATTGTGGTTTGGCATGGAGGTGGGATATTGTGTTAGAGTTCTGTATGGTAATTGGTTAGGGCTGAGATGAGAAGTAGTATTATAGTTGAGTTTGTGTAGAGTAGGATTTGTATAGTGTGAGGATGTAGAGTATGGGGCATGGTATATTTGTTGAATGAGGATTCAACAAATCATTGTCAGAGTCTTCAGAAACATTGACATCAGATTCTGAGTGGGAGGGACCACGACAACCATGTCCACTTGTGGGGGGAAGACAACATATGTAAATTAATACCTGCACTGTAACGTTTGTTGCTACACACACACACACACACACACACACACACACACACACACACACACACACACACACACACACACATGCACACAGGTTATGTGGCAGACAGACATTACACAGACCTCACAATAGCCAACTGCTGACATTCACAACACAGTCAGACCACTACATATACAACACAGTCAGACCATTACATACACACCCTGGACAGGCCCTCAACATCATGCAATGCAGCCCTTTCCACTTAATGTTACTACTTATATACAGCTAAGTGAGTAGTGTTAGTAGGTGATGGGCCTTCAAGTAGCACACACTGCACCCATATACACATAATTGCTGTTCACCTGTATAGCACAGTGGCAACTCCTACAGAACATACTTCTCAACAGTGCAGAGTGTCACTGAATGTCTACATGTGTGGCTCATATTTCTGGTCTGTTCTTCATAAATCCTGTGTTTGTCTGACACATTACTGGGATGATCTGAGGACTGGTGTCACTAATTAATGACATATTTTGAGTTTCACACTTCAAAACCTGTATACATGTATGTTACAACAGAACCAGTTACATTAACAACTTTCTAAGATTACAGTGTATATTATAAGGGTCGACACACCTGTTAACATGCCAGGTTTGTCTGATATATAACATGAGACCACAGAAATCATGTGATAACATTTGCCACCTTTAGTGTGACCTATAACCTGTGCAATCCAATTGAAGAACAAACACATTGGTTAGGGGTGACATATAGAAGTTGAAATACATACAATAGGCCTGTTGCATGACTGTGCACACCCTTAAACTAATATTTTGTTAAAGCACCTTTTGATTTCATAACAGCAGTCAGTCCTCTTGGGAAGGTGTGTATCAGCATGGCACATCTCGACTTAGCAATATTTGTACACTCTCCCTTGCAGACGGCCTCTAACTCTGTCAGATTGTGAGGCCATCTCTTCTGCACAGCCCTCTTCAGGGCACCCCACAGATTTTCTATTGGATGCAGGTGTGGACTGTGGCTGGGCCATTCCAAAACGTTGATTGTCTTCTGGTGAAAACATTCTTTTTTGGATTTGGATGTATTGTTTGGGTCATTGTCATGTGGAAAGGTGTAATTCCTCTCCATCTACAGCTTTCTAGCAGACACATAAAGATTTTGGGCCAAAACGGACTGGTATTTGGAACTGCTCCTAATCCCCTCCAACTTGGCCAAAGGCATACTTCCAGCTTATGAACAGCAACCCCAAAGCAGGACACTGCCATCACCATGCTTCTCCATGGGGATGGTGTTCGTTTGGTGATGCACAGTGTTGTTATTTTGCCAAACAAACCTTTTAATATTGTGGCCAAAAAGTGCAACATTGGTCTCATTATACCATAACACATTTTCCCACATGCTTTTGAGACCTGATGTATTTTTCTTGAGACATTCGCCAGACCTGAATGTTGTTCTGTATGAGAAAAGGCTTCCATCTTCCAACCCTACTCCATAGGCCAGACATGTGGAGAATACAGGAGATTGTTGTCACATACAGTACACAACCAGTACTTGCCAATGATTCCTGCAACTGCTTTAGTGTTGCTGTAGGTCTCCTGGCAGCCTCCCTGATCAGTTTAGGTCTTGTCTTTTTCACACATTTGGTGGGATGTCCAGTTCTTTACAATGTCACTGCTGCCCATATTTTCACCACTATTTAATGACTGTCTTCACTGTGTTCCATGGTATATGCAATGCTGTAGAAATGTGTGTGTACCCTCCTCTGGCCTGATACCTTTCACATATGAGATCCCTTTGCTGCTTTGTAAGCTGTATGCAAACTATGGCTGTTGTTGTAGCAGGCAACTGAGTAAATGTTAGGATAATCCTGGTAGGACAGCTGACCATTATTTGCTGTTAATCAATGAGTCTCTGTAACTGACGGCAGGTGTGTACCCAAGAAGACGTAATGCTGTAATCATATTGAAAGCTGCTTCAACACAGTATTAGCTTCATCCTGTGCACACGTATGCATCTAGCATCTGGTACATTTTATATGTGTCATAATTGTTCCCGTAACAGATTTGTTTGTTTTACAATTGAATTGTAAAGGTTATAGGTCACATGAAAGGTTGGTAGGGTTTGGAAATATTTTCTTGTGCTCTCATTTGTGTACACCATTTATATGCACTGTATAACACTAATTTATAAAATATGTCCCTAGTTTTTGGCCTTTGCCCACTCATTTTGTCAGTCTTTGTCCAGATTTCCTGCAATGACAGGTTGTGAGGTATGCTACAGATATGTGACATCTCCTGCAAATAGGCCCCTGTGATGAACACTGTGATGCAATGCAGTTAACCACACTACAAGTGAACATGCAGATATTGCAATATGACTGAGTGACAGTTGTGTGCATGGTCAAATGCATGACCTTAAAATGTCTGGGGAATTGGTGAGCCACAACAGGGAAATCCCATTCTCACTGGCTTCAGGCTGCTGTCCCACATCCAGACCAGAGGGACCAATGTAGCTGTGGGAGAGAGGTATTTTCAGCAGACTCACATCTGGCATTTGTACAAGATGAATGCTACTTTTCTGCACATGTACAGTATATGTTCTGATAGTACACAATTTGCTGTCCTTCACCATAGATGTGCACTTGTGTGCATTACTAAACCCCACCCACAAATGCAGTTTGAACTGACATATGCATCTAGATACTCTATACAAGACAGTATGACTGCTACATGATTAAACTGATGTGCACTGCGGCCTTACCTGGACACTCCTCACCTGCTGCCTGGGTGCCACTCACCTCCATGACTTGGGTTTCTTGAGTTGGCTGTTGTGTGGGGGCTGCCCCAAGGTTGCCATGGAGCTCCTCTGTTGCCGTAAGTGGGGCCTGTGTGGCTAGACCCCCACCTGTAGCAGTACAGTCCCTGACCACGGCAGCAGCCCTTTGCCGTGTACGATGTATCATGTCAGGTGCCTGATGCCTGACCTGATTGTATGTGAGGCCATAGTGGCCCAAGGTGTTAACTCTGTGGACAAAGTCATCCCACAGGACAGTCCACTCCCGCAGATTTTGTCGGCTATGGCTGAACATCATGCCATGGTGCTGGATTATGGCATTGGTGACTGCTGCATTTTCAGATGCAGTATATGCTGGCTACAGCTGCATGTCACCTGTAAGACATAAACAGGGAAACACATCACAGGACCTCAGACATTACCCAAAGTTATTTACACAACCAGAACATCAACATTGCCTATCATTAGCCACCACTTACAACCACATAATACCCCTGTCATCTATCAGCACAGTATGAATCTGCATTGCACTCCTGATCCTGATGTGTCATGTTCCCCCTCAATGAGGGCCAAAACATTGCATAAACCACCATTCATCATTCACATTTGTGTAGAGGGATGAAGGTGACCATCTTCCTTGCAGATGGGATGTCAATGGTGAATTGCATACAGTGTGCAATGGAGCTAGAAGCATATGCCTGAGTTCATGTAGGATCCAGACAGGAATGTTATCAGGTGCCATGGAGACTTGTTTTTGTTGACTTTGATTAGGCAGTATGCACCTGCTCCCTGATGATAAGGGGAGGGGTGTGGGTGCTGTGCATATCCACCTATACTGATGCTGAGCTGGGGGGGGGGTGATGTTTGCCCTAAACCTGTCTGCAGCAGGTTGGCTATAGCTATGGTATGTGTGTGTATGTGGTGTGACTGACCACCATTACAAGGTTTGTTGGGTTTTTGCCTCTGAGATTGCAGACATATGAGAAGACAGTCTTGTGATTGCCCTTGGTGTTTGTGTCCAATTTGTACTCATAGTTCGCCTTATAGTAATCCACCTGTGATCTTATATGCTCGTTCAGACAAAGGTTGACCAAGTTGGTGCCTGCTCCTACTTTGCCCTGTACAGCAAATATAGTGACTGCTCATGTGGTTTGTGTATTGTTACTGTCCAGCAAAGGGGAGTACTCTACCTTGGTGGAGGTAGGTTTTACAAGTAGGGTATTGCTGAGTCCATAGAGCAGGGTAGTAGGTTGTCATATAGCTGTTTGTAGTAGGTATGGATGCAAGGTCATAACACATTTGGACACCTCCCCAATTTTATCCTGATAATCATGCTTATTCTAGTACCCATGTCTGTGTCAGGGCAATGCAACAACCAGTAGCTGTAGAAATCTAGCTATGTTGGATGCACAGAAACTGAGATTACACACGTGTACAACATGTATAGCTTATTTACCTGATGTTTTGCATCCCGTGTCTGTTGTTATGAAGCGGCCAGGTACACCTACTCATACATACATGTGCAGAGGTAAAACCTGATATACATTTCTGTTCTATGTCAGTATGTCACAGTGTGTTTCCATTCTTGTTGCTCAGTCATTCCTCTCAACCTGTTAGAGCAGGACATCTGGAGGACACTACACATACATGGGGGGTGATGGGCCACAATTATTGACACTTTCTTAATATTGCTGTAACACACAAGTCATTTGATAGCACAGTAGCTTTTGCATTCACAGACATACCCTCAAGAATGTCTGACACTCATATGGCAGGAAGAGAGTAGAAAGGCTAGGAGTGTTGTAGTGAGGGTAGGGACTTTTAATATTGGCAGTATGACTGGTATAGGGACAGAGCTAGCTGATATGATGGACAGAAGGAAGGCTGATATACTGTGCGTGCAAGAGACCAGATGGAAGGGGGGTAAGACTAGGTGTATCAGTGGTGGGTCCAAATTGTTTTATCATGGTGTGGATGGGAGGGGAAATGGTGTAGTGGTTACCCTGATGGAACAGTATTCCAAGAGTGTTTTTGGAGGTGAAAAGAGTGTTGGATAGAGTGATGTTTATGAAGCTGGAAACTGATGGTGTAATGATAAATGCTGTTAGCACATATGCTCCACAAGTTGGGTGAGCGATGGCTGAGAAATAATTATTTTGGAGTGAGTTGGATGATGTGGTGATGACTGTACCCAAGGGTGAGAGAGTAGTGATTGGAGCAGATTTCAATGGGCATGTTGGTGAAGGGAACATAGGGGATGAGGAAGTAATGGGTAGGTATGGTGTTAAGCAAAGGAATGTAGAAGGTGAGATGGTAGTGGATTTTGCAAACAGGATGGACATGGCTGCGGTGAATACCTATTGTAGCAAAAGGGAGGAGCATAGGGTGACATACAAAAGTGGAGGAAGATGCACTCAAGTGGATTATATCCTAAGCAGGAGGGCCAGTTTGAAGGCGATTGGAGACTGTAAAGTGGTGACAGGGAAGGTGTAGTTAGGCAGCATAGAATGTTGGTCTGTGGGATGATGCTGGTGATCAAGAAGAGGAGGAGAAGTATGATGGCAGCACCAAGGATCAAATGGTGGAAACTGAAAAAGGGTGATTATGAGGTTGAGTTCAGGGAAGAGTTAAGACAGGCAGTGTAGTGAAGAGTTACCGAATATCTGGGTAACTACAGCAGAGATAGTAAGTGAGACAGCTAGAAAGGTGCCTGGTATGACATCTGGACAGAGGAAGGAGGACAATGAGACCTGGTGATGGAATGATGAAGTACAGGAGAGTATACAGAGAAAGAGGTTGGTGGAGAAGTGGGATTGTCAGAGAGATGAATGAAGTATACAGGAGTATAAGGAGATGAGGTGCATGGCAAACAGAAAAGTGGAGACGGCTAAGGATGAGGCATATGAAGAGTTGTATAAAAGGTTGGACACTAAGGATGGAGAAAAGAACCTGTACTGATTGGCTAGACAGAGGGACCGAGGTAGGAAAGATGTGCAGCAGATAAGGGTGATAAAGGATAATGAGGGACATGTACTCACAAGAGAGGAGAGTGTGTTTAGCAGATGGAAAGAGTACTTTGAGGGGCTTATGAATGAAGAGAATGAGAGAGAGAGAAGGTTGGATGATGTGGGTATGGTGAATCAGGAAGTGCAATTGATTAGCAGGGAGGAAGTAAGGATAGCTATGGAAAGTATAAAGTTCGGAAAGGCTGTTGTTCCAGATGACATAACTGTGAAAGCATGGAGGTATTTAGCTGAAATGGCAGTGGAGTTTTTAACCAGATTGTTTATTGAAATCTTAGAAAGTGAGAGGATGCATGAGGAGTGGAGAAAAAGTGTTTGGGTATCGATTTTAAGAATAAGGGTGATGCACAGAGTTGTAGTAATTACAGAGGGATAACACTGATCAGTCACAGCATGAAGTTATGAGAAAGAGTAGTGGAAGCTAGGTTAAGAAGGGAGGTGATGATTAGTGATCAGCAGTATGGTCTCATGCCAGGAAAGAGCACTACAGATGCAATATTTGCTCTGAGAGTGATGAAGAAATACAGAGAATGTCAGAAGGAGTTGCATTGTGTCTTTGTGGACTTAGAGAAATCATATGACAGGGTGCCTAGAAAGTTATGGTATTGTATGAGGAAGTCAAGAGTGGCAGAGAAATATGTAAGAGTCATACAGGATATGTACAAGGGTAGTGTGACAGTGGTGAGGTCTGCTTGGGAGTCACAGATGCATTTAAGGTGGAGGTGGGATTACATCACAGATCAGCTCTGAGCCCTTTCTTATTTGCAGTGGTGATGGACAGGTTGATAGACACATTTAGCCCCGTTGACTATGATGTTTGCAGATGACATTGTGATCTGTAGTGAGAGTATGGAACAGGTTGAGGAGACCCTGGAGAGGTGGAGATATGCTCTAGAGAGGAACAGAATGAAGGTCAGCAGGATGTAGGCCCCATCCCCTGAGGAGGCAGTTCCACCAGAAGGTGGTGCAGGTCCAGTGGACGAGGGAGATCCAGTTTTGGTCCCAGAAGTGATGGGGCTCAGTGCCATGGCCTGATGAAGTGGGACAGGTGGATCCACTGGGATCTGCCTTCCAAAACGCATTATGGTATTGAGGTTTTACAAAATATGTTGGTTAGTCATGAACAACACATTTCAACAGTAGTTATAACAGCATGCGTGGGTGGTCTAATTAACCCCATAAAACAGATGTGAAACAGTTGCACTGCAAACAGAACACATGCATAAATGGAAAAGCAGTATTCATCATAACTGAATGCCAGTAACATTGACAACAACAGGCCACCATCAATGGTATTTGAACAAGGTATGTTAACATGCAAGCAATTAAACATATTAACAATAATATAACACAAGTCCCAACATTAGGGGTGGAGCACAACATACCCATAGTATCATCTTCTTTCGGCTGTTCTCGTTAGGAGTCGCCACAGCGGATCATCTCTTTCCATTTCTTCCTGTCCTCTGCATCTTGCTCTGTCACACCACCCACCTGCATGTCCTCTCTCACCACATCCATAAACCTTATCTTAGGCCTTCCTCTTTTCCTGTTACCTGGTAGCTTCATCCTTAGCATCTTTTTCCCAATATACTCAGCATCCCTCCTCAGCACATAACCAGACCAATGCAATCTTGCCTCTCTGGCTTTGTCTCCAAACCTTCCAACCTGGGCTGACCCTCTAATATACTTATTCCTAATCCTGTCCACCCTCGTCACACCCAGTGCAAATCTTAACATCTTTAACTCTACCACATCCAGCTCTAACTCCTGCCTTTTTGTCAGTGCCACTATCTCCAACCCATATAACATAGCTGGTCGCACTACCCTCTTGTAGACCTTCTCTTTCACTCTTACTGGTACTCGTCTGTCACAAATCACTCCTGACACTCTTCTCCACGCTATCCATCCTGCATGCACTCTCTTCTTCACCTCTCTTCCACACTCACCATTACTCTGAACTACTGATCCCAAGTATTTAAACTCATCCACCTTCACCACCTCTACATCCTCAATCCTCCCTCTCATTCACACACATATATTCTGTCTTAGTCCTGCTGACCTTCATCCCTCAGTAATAATTATTGATGCAGATGAGGGGTGTGGGGAGAGACAAAAAGTCTACTAACAACTGTTTACGCTTCTATTTTCCAAAACAGTACTGCTCAATACTCTATGAATCTGCTCCCACTTTACATCTACCTATGGCCTATAGCTTCTGTAGTACAAACATATCTATTAAACTGTCAGCCTGGAATGGTATGAGGCAAACTGTGACAACTCTCGGTACATGACTAGAGGGGACTCGTACATGTCAGGGATGCATATCTGGCACAGGAGGGGTAACCTGAACTGCTATTATGTCAGTGTGCTACTGGCATATATCAACTGGTTTCCTATCTGTGTCCAGGATTATTTGCAGCAGTGACCACCAGCTGTGACAGCGTGATACTTGAGAAACATGTATCAGGAACACACCTCTCAACCTCTTAGAGCATGACATCTGGACAAAGCCATACATAAGAGTGGGACAAAGGCCCATATATATTGCCAATTTTTAAATATTGTTCTTACAAACTTAGAAAGTTGATAAAATAACAGGTTTTGCATTTGCATGGCTTTTCTGAAGTATATGATGACTGACACTTGTATGTCTATCATCATTTTCTAACTTCAGTCTATAATGGTTTGCCATTGATTTGCCATGACACCACTACTTTATGCAAAACGTACCAAAAATCTGAGACAAATATCTGAACATTCAGTGAATATCTGTACAGTTGAACGGTATGATTCAGGAAGAGTGCATAGTGTATGTACCTACCCTGTGGTCATTTGCAGTCATATGGTGGGAAAATTGAACAGTTGTGCACAGTTTATTAGTATACCCTTCATACAGCTACTGACAACATTTACTTACCTGTAAAACCCATGGAGAAAATATCTGTTAACACTACCTGGCTGTTTTTACATTTATTCCTGATTCCTTGTGTGCAGAGTTGCACACATCTTAATACCACTCCCTGGATTTGAACCATGTCTGGGTGTGCAAAATTAATGACTTAGCTATATCTCATCACAATGAGCTACTTAGGCACTACTGCTTCTTAGTTCACTGGTTTCTTCTTAATAGTCTCTTGGTTAGACAATCTGAACTTGTAATCCTGTGATGCATGCATGACAAATAGTTATTGTACTGTGCATTACTCCTTTGGATTACTACAATCTGGGAAGCTAAGGTTAACACAAGGCAATGCTGCATGGAACACACTTTGAAACTTTACATATTACTATTCAGGGTTCAGAGCTTAGTGCAGTATATAGATCACATTTAATTTATATCTCGTTTTACAGCTACACCACCTACAGTTTCTCTTAACAGCTTGTTCACAGATGAACCTCAGTTAATGTATGCTGTCACAGCCATATTTGCTGTGAAGAACCTGTATACATTCTATATATGTCTACAACAATATAACAGAATAAACACAACAGTTCTTCGTAAGGGTCTTTATTGAACTTCAATATTAGTCAAACTGTTTTTATTTATTCAGTTCACACAGTAACAGTATATCTACTAGCAGTAAGCAATGTACTCCTTGTTAGCTGTTTGAACAGTATACTGCAAAATAGATTTGTGCTCACCAGCTTGTCAGCGCAGCCTCAGCATTCTGTCATGGCGGGCTTTGACTTTTACAGACCTCTCTGCTACATCTGTAGGGGAGAAAACACACACATTATGCATAACTGTCTATCACATTCTCAGGCTAGTATTTGCTACAAACTACTTGATAGTGATACTTACAAACTACTGGAGCATTCCATTCCTGTCCTTCTTGGATCCACTGTTCCAAGAGCACCCCCTTCCTATGCTTTAGGTTAGCATAGTGGTGTTGTACCTGCTCACCAGTCTGGGGGATGCCAGTAGCACTGGTGAGGTCATGTGCGAGACTATCCCAGGCCTCTGTTTTGTATTGGAAGCCCTGGTACTGGCCTTGCAACAGTCTCTTCTCATGTTTGTTTACTAGGAGTCCAGCCATGACCCTGGACTCCTGAATGCTCCAGCATTGAACCCGAAAGCATACTCCCTCTCCTACATCAGCCATGTATCTGCACAGATGGATTATAACAGATTATGACTGTATTCCCACCTGCACCTTTTAAATAGTGTGATATTCCCACCCTTTGCTGTCATTGGACCATTTTGAAAAGGTTAAGCCTTGCTAAGCAGTGCATAAACCTGCTAAGCCGGTTTTAACACTGCTTAAAGGAGAAGTTGTTGAACACTGTTTAACAGTGCGCATATCCACTTAGCTGAGCTACCCGCTGCTTAGCATTCACGTCTTAGCAATGGTTACAACTGCTAAGCATAGCTGGGCATTGCTAATCATCGCTCACTTTTAATTTTTTAAATATATCCAAATACTGACTTCATTTATTAAGTGTATATGATTTACTTTACATGACATCCCTCTATGTGCTTTCCTTACATTGGCAAGGGGAGTGACTATACTGTACGGGACACTTGTGTATACATGGGTGGTTTCACATGTTATATGCACTCATACTTACATTTTACACCAGTTGCAGTACTCTGGTTGCCAAAAAACAGTTACTTCATAATTTAAGTTTATAAAAATAATTTTAGCACTGCTTTCTCATATAAAAATAACTTGCCTGTCTTGGTACTCAAACCATGGAACCCTGCATGTGAAGCCAGGACTCTAACCACTACACTACCTCAGCTTGGGAATTTTTTCTGTATATTTGTATTTATCAGCTATGGGGTGTTTAAGCTATGGTAAGTGGAGGGCCATAAAGTGCATATCCGTTTAGCTATGCTTAAACATTCCTTGACCTAGAACAAAATATATATAATATTATTATTATGTTATTATGTTATATAGTGAGTATTGTGGTGTTCTGACAAGTCATTGAGGACTGCAGTCAGGAAATAATGGCATACATTTGACTTTCAGGCTTCTACACTTCTGAAATTCATGCCAATACATATGCTGTTTTCTGTCCACTTTTCTAAGTGTGTGAGGGCAATATTTAAGTGGTGTTCCTATTTTTAGTGTTTTGTGCCCCCATTATTTGTGCCTTTGTTCGCATGGACTGCTGTCAGAGAATATTGGCATACATTTGCTTTCAGACTTCTATCCTTCGGAAATTCATGCCAATGCATGCCCTGTTTTCTATCAACTTTCTAAGTTTGTGAGGGCAATATGTAAGATGTGTCCATTTTCAGGGCTTTATTCCCTATTATTTCTGCCTTTGTACACAATTCCTGCTTTAGCAGGTTGTGAGGTGTTATATGGCACTTTTACAATTCAGGGTGTGTGTCATAGAACCTGTCACACACCCACTGCATTGCTTTCCTGCTGCCGTATGTATTTCAGTGTCCGCAGACACTGAAATGGTAATTTATTTCATTTCAGTGTCCGTGGACACTGAAATACTGACATAATATTAGAGAAATTCTTTAATATTTTGCCAGATCATGATTAGAAAGTGCCATACGGCACTTTTGGAGTGCAGGGGGCATGTTCAATATCCGTGCACTACTTGAACATGACCCCTGTACTCGTTCACGGTTCATGTTGGTATAGCTTAAGCAGCAGTGTGCCTTCATGAATATGCAAGGCTCACTGCTGTGGCTACATGGACATGAACCACTCCATGCAGGAATAGCACTATTCCTGCACAGAGTTTATTGAATCCCAGGGATTATCTTGCTTTCAGTGACTTACTCTGTGAAAGTCTGGTTTATAGATAGGCCTTACACCAGAGTAAGTCACTTATACCAAAAGCAAGTCATTTAAAATATGTCCCACAGCTAGTAGAAATAGTTAGTAAAGGAAACTAAACAGGTATTCTTGTCTGGGAATCTACTTAGGAAGGAGAAAGTGGAATCTAGAAGCAGTATAAAACAGGTTAAGAGTAAGCTGTGGCCAGTGTATGGAAACTATGTTTTATTTATTTACTGATTTATTGACTTTGCAAGTTGTCCCAATGACTACACAAAGAAACATATAACAGCAAATTAAAATGCATTACACTGCAAAACTTTAAACATTAATAAAATCGGTAGTATAACATAACATGTCTAATATACAATAGCAGAGGATTATATGTTTATAGAATTTCAGCACTGAAAACCTATTCAGCATATTAGAACTATGAGATGCGTCAAAGGTTTCTTCTGAGTTCTGGGTTTGATTCTCTTAATCTTCATTTGCCCACTGTGCAACTATGTGCAATACAGTCACTCCCAAGGTACTCTCAGCTCAATAATGGAAAGAGCTTTTGTGTCAACTGGGTTTACCTGGACAATAGGTAAACTAATAAAGGATACTGAAAAAGGCTGTAATGGTGTATCACCTTCGCAAAACTTATTTAAATAAAAGGGATTATATGAATATTTTGTTTATAGGTAAGTTTAAGGCAAATGTACAGATTTATATTTAGATTCAGGTTCATATATATATTTAGTTATTGAAAAAAACAAATATAATAAAAGCAATCAGAATACAACACAACAATGTTATAACTATATGATGGCTACATAAACATCTACAAATGATATAACAAAGATCACTGGCCAGTTCAAAATGACAACCTTAGCTCATTCACTCCAATGGAGCTCAGGAAGTTTGTACTGTAACTTCAAATGGGCGGAGCCTAAGCCATTTGACAGAATCAAATTACTTCTAGACATTTCAAACAAATATTTATATCTCTGGAACCATAGGGGTTATGAAAGAAGTATAAATGACAAACCCTACAACACAAACTATATTTGTAGTGGTAGCATTCTTTAGGTTCTAGGTTGAATTTTATAAGTCACAGTAAACACATTGTAAGAGTTATAACTCATAAACGGAGGCTGCAGTTAAACGGAGTGATGTCAGCATGCTCTGCATATTCATGAGAGTATGCTGAATCACACCTAAGGCTAACACGGTCCATGTAAGACAGTAGGGGGCGTGTCCGTAGGCCGAGCCCTGTAAGCGGACACGCCCCTAGAAGAATCAAAAGCACCAAAGGCTTAGTAGATTACTTGAAACAAACAATTTATTGAGTGAGCTTATAAATAACACATACAATGCCAATTAACTGATTGTTAAAACTAATTGAATAGTTTTAAAGTGACAGATACAATTCAGTAGATTTTACCAAGCCAAAGGAATACACCTTAGGCAAATACACTTAAGTCACAGAATCCTAACTAGCAATTCAACCAACATGTAAGAAAAATGATGCTGTGTATGAATGTTAAAAAACACTTAACAAAATTGTTGTTAAACAAATCCAATAAAAAATACTTATTAGACCATTAAAAACAAATCTTCCATGGCACTAATACTTTAACTAAACTGAAGGCTCACATGTAAAGTCAGTAAAAGTATTATCTATTTAAAGCCAACTTCTTTAGAAAACATTTTATAGAGACCATTTCGTTTAAACCTGGGGGTAAGTAAGCAGCAGTAGAAATTTGCCATTTGAGTTCATCAATTTCCAGATTAATCTGCCAAGGCCCTCCTCTAATGTCTGTATTAATTTGTTTTAACACAGAGAACTTAAAAGCGTGGTCTGGAAAATCTGCGATGTGCCTAGCCAAAACATTGTTTGTATCCCTTTTGTTAACAGCATAAATGTGCTCATAAATGCGTGTCCTGAGCTTTCTTTCGGTCTTCCCGATATAGAAAGCTTTACAGGCCTGGCACTTGGCACAATAAACCACTCCCTTAGATTCACACAAAAATCTACCATTAGGTTTATATACCCTCTCCCTTATTTCAAAATGGTGATTCGTGTTCAAGTACCTACACTGTTGACACCTCCCGCATTTAACCATGCCTTTACTAGTATTGGAGTGTGGATTACTGGAATATTGCAGCAACTGTTTCAAGTTCTGCCCCCTTCTAAAGGTAATCTTAGGTTTATTACCAAAAAGTTTAAATAGGGAGGGGTCCTCCATAATGAGGGCCCAGTTCTTATAAAGAGTTTGTCTAATAAAAGAGTGGTTAAGGTTGTAAGTAACAACAAAACTTATGTAGTGGCAGTCTTTGGCGTTACATAAAGAAACAACCCTCTGGTGAACGGGAGAGAAGTCTTCAGCCAAAGCTTGAGTTGTACCTAAAAGGGGTGTAAAATAGCCAATCTGCCTTTTAGTAATGACCTCAGTGGAGATACCAGAAACTAGGCTCAGAGGGTATCCTCTCTTAAGAAACATACGTTCAAGCTTAGAACATTCATCCGTGAAATCTCCCTCATCGGAGATCATTCGGGCTGCCCTGACTAACTACCCCTTAACCACTGCTCTCTTTTGGTGGTAGGGGTGACATTCATAAACAGCATCATTTTTCTTACATGTTGGTTGAATTGTTAGTTAGGATTCTGTGACTTAAGTGTATTTGCCTAAGGTGTATTCCTTTGGCTTGGTAAAATCTACTGAATTGTATCTGTCACTTTAAAACTATTCAATTAGTTTTAACAATCAGTTAATTGGCATTGTATGTGTTATTTATAAGCTCACTCAATAAATTGTTTGTTTCAAGTAATCTGCTAAGCCTTTGGTGCTTTTGATTCTTAGTTTGTGTGTTTGCCTTTTTGTGTAGTACGCCCCTAGAAGAGTAAAAGTGCCCAAAGTAAACACCCACGACAGAGTCCATGGAAATGTGAATAAACTCAACAGAACACATGCCCCCACAGACTACGAACATAAAATGTACAAATGAACATCTTATATTTTTTTTTTAAATTGTAAAGATGTTTAACTGTGAGTGCGCTCGTTTGCGTGGGCATGCCCGTAGCGCAGCCACAGTTAGCAGTCAGTGGGAAAGCATATAAGAACTAAATATGCAAAGTAAGCCAAGAAGCAATAGCGTAGCGGTAGAGATGTTGGCTGAAGAGCAGACATTCATGGTTCGAGCCCCCACAACACCAATTTTTATTTTTAGCAAAATAAGCACGAAACAAGTCCCTGACAAATATGTACACATAAAATCACATTTTATGTAAAATGTAATGAAATAGCCCATTTATATTGAAGAAATGTGAGGTAAGAAAACAATAAAAAATGCCAGATGTGCCCATAGCTGAGCTACAGTTTAACAGCGTGAGTGCATCTGCCCGTAGGTGAGCAGTGGTTTAATTGGTGCAAAATGAGTGTCTGTAGTTGAGCAGTGGTTTAACAGGTGCAAAATGAGTGCCCGTAGCTGAGCAGTGGTTTAACATGCTGAAACTATGTGCCCCTAGCTGAGCTGAACGTAATATGTGTGCTGATAGCCAAATGAGGCTTAAACCAGTGTACCCCGTTTGCGCGGAGCTGCGCACCGCGCAAACAAGCTAACCGATGGGCAACGTTGAGCAAGCCGTATCAAAACTGCCTTTACACAGACACACCCCTCAGCTTATCTAGACAGTCATAAAAAATAAAAAGTAGTGGCCAGGTTTGAACCCAGGATACTATACACCATAGTAAAGGTACTGAACCACTAAGCCATGACAGCAGTACCTATAAATGCAATAATAGCAAATATATAGGAATGAATACAAACTGGAGAATGACAATGCAGGTTTAGTGAAGTTGATACAATTCCAAAATGGCCAATCACAGATATGTGCGGGAAAAACGGACTATATAAGCCCCATAGGCGGGAATACACAGCATAAACGATTGTAGAACTGACTTGCAGCCAGAATGACAGGAGAAGGTGAGGGTAGTTGCTTTCGAGCACAGAGGTGGGGTGTTGAGGAGTCCAGGTACATGGTCTGGCTCCTAGTCCACAATCATGAGGCCCAACTCATGCAGGGCCAGGTCCTGTGGGGAGCATATAGGGCTGAGGCGTGGGACCGGTTGGCTCATGATCTCACCAGTGCCACAGGGAT
Organism: Protopterus annectens; assembly: GCF_019279795.1. NCBI lineage: Eukaryota > Metazoa > Chordata > Ceratodontiformes > Protopteridae > Protopterus > Protopterus annectens. Next base: position 1,204,815,256 of record NC_056744.1, on the reverse strand, counting down.
TCCAAGGACTGGTGAGCAGGTCCATCACCACCATGCGGACCTGAAGAGACACAAGCAGGACCAATTGAACCTTTGGATCCAGGAGGCCCGGCAAATGCCCAACGCCCCACTACTGAGTAAGTTACATTTAATTATGTATGTAAGAAATTAAACTAGCTGATATTATGGAGATGTGTATTCCAATATTACTTAATTTATATTACAGCTGCAGGTGTCCGTTCTGTGAACCGCAGAGCCTATGGCGATAGGCTGGTGCGGTTGCACCACCAGGCAGGTCAGTAATCCACTACCAGTAACTGTAAAGAAATATAAAAGTATGACAGTGAGCAAAAGAGTGCAGTGTAGTCACTAAGTAATAAAATGTGCAAGTAACAGTGTAAAAGTGTTTGCAAGTATTGCTTGATTACAAAAGTGTGTTGCAGTCTGTAATCCAAACAGAAAAATGAAAATGTCTGACATAAATTCTGAAATAAAGATGCCCCACCTGTAAGAAAATAGTACATAACCTGCAGCAGGCTGAAAAGTACAGCTGCAGAAGATGATGAAATCACATGTGTGAAATATATCCCTGTTGAAATACTGAAACATGACAGAAGTGAGACTGCTGGAAAGGATTGTAATAACTTCATGTAAAACATGTCAATAAAGCCTAGAAGTAAGTACCATCCTGAATAGTAAAATGAAAACAAGTGAGAGAGTGTGAGAAAGTGTCATGAATCCAGCAATACAGTAGTAATAACCCCTGAATAAAGTATACTGCAGTCAGTACAGAATGAAATGCATGTGAGAATCAAAACCAAACAGCGAAATCTGTTCAAAGTGTTGCTGCATCTGGAATGTGTATCCCAAAATCTGGATATGTTGCTCTCAGTCTGCAATATGCAGATAGTATGATTGTCTGATATACCAAACATCCACACTTGTCTATAGCTATATAAAGCAAATGTAGCAGGATGATGTAGCTGAACAAAGCTAGATATGAATGTGTATGAAGAACAATAAAATGTATATTGATGTTGCAGTAACAGTCCTATCACCAAGTTGAAGTAGTTATCATATAGGAAACTGTAGTTAGAACAGTAGTGTGTATATATGTGCAGCTATTAGAAATATACAGCATATGTATTGGTATTCGAAGGTGTTAATATTATTTTCTTCACCCCACCCTATAATCACATATAACCCATTCCACGTGAAAATGGTATGTGCAATCACAATTAACACCCCTGGATATTTGTCCTGTTGGGTCATATATATTTGCATGTCCGTTGATGCATCTGCCCTGTTCATACATCCAAACCTGATGGCCTGTTGCCATCAATCAACCCTGCATGTTGTTGGACTGTGTATTGCTGTTCAAATTATGCATGTGTTATGCTCGTTGTTCAATGGTGTGAATATCTGGGTGTTTGGTTAATGGGAATACTAATGCATGCTGTTACTACTAATTGTGAATGGTATTATATGTCACTAACCCAAACTGTCATGACATAATGCAAAACATAGGACGACAGGGAAGGTGGGTTCCAGCGGACCCACCTCTCCCACCTCAGCTGGCGAGTGCACCTGGCACTAGTGCCCAGTCTCGACCCTCCTCCGGTGGCCCTGTGCCACCTGTGGGTGGAAGCACTGCAGGGGATGGGGCTTGTCCCCCCCTCTGCAAGCGTGGCCGGAGGAGAACCACCACTCACCCTCCGTAGCGTCTGGACTGTGGTGCGTAGGGAGATCCGGGAATCTGTTCTCGAGCCCCTATGTCAGCTTGAGGCAAAGGTGGCACAACTTACAGGCATGCTTGTTGCCCGGCCTACACAGCCCCCAGCACAGCCCCATCCTGGGCAGTGAAGGAACAGTGGCAACTGCCTATGGGTGGAGATATCAGTTCCACTGTTGCCATCTGTGTGCTCATGGGCTCTGGATATCCAAACCTCCATCCCCGTCAAATGTGTAACCCCCCCCACATGTGTCATACACCGCCCCTGTGTGTGTCTTGTTTGTCTTGTCTGTTTACCTACCCAACCTACCTCCCCAGCTATACTGACTTCCTTCACCTGACATACCACTCTCACCTGAAAAAAAAAAAAAGGGCACTCTGTACCCACAAAAAAATTACGCCCCATACATAGCTGCCCATTCCACACACATGTCTGCTGGACATGGAAACTATCAATTACAATTGTCTGTACAACAAGTATTATTGTTGTCCTGACACCTCTCTCAGGGGTGGAAGGTTTCAAATGTCAAACCAAATTACATACATATGCACAGCTGTTGCTGATGAAGAAATGGGCAGCTATGGGCCTTACCTACATCCCTCCTGCAAATCCCAAGCTTGTTTCTCTACTGTCTTACCCTCTTTGTGACCCCTTTTTCACCACTTTCCTGTCTCCCCATTTTCATTTCTTTCAAAGAAAATAGTGCGGGTGTGCGCCAGAGTAAGCACTGTTAAGCGGTTGTAAGCGGGTGTGCGCGTGTGTGCGCGGAGCTGAACGCCAGTGCACATGCTTGAGCTCCGCGCAAACCAGCACTAACCCGGTTACAACTGCTTAAAAGTGCCTTAGTTATTCTGATTGACAGGTCCTGTAGTCAGTTCAAAAGCAAAATAAAATCCCACTGTCAGTCCCGAACCCACGACCTTGGAAACAGTAGTCTGTATGACCTACCAGTAAGCCATGACTCTTATACACAAACATTGTGCAAAAATAAATATAACATGTAATAGTAGGGATGAATATGAAGGGAATGTAGGATGTGTAGTACACAAAGCATGTCATTTAGAATTACTGTCAAAACTACTGGCTTCACATAATAGTAGTGTGTGAACAGAAACAGCCATGTTAGTTGGTAGCTTGTAGGTAATAATGTCAGTTAATGTACATATATAAATGTATGTATATTTACATATATATATATAAATATATATCTATATATAGTTGTAGGTGTCATTGTGCATACACACTTACTACAGGTAACAGGAGAGAGGAATGGAGAAATGTGAATCTACAACACAGCCTGAATCATGAGAGAGTTACTAACCTTTCCACTCACAGAACAGTGTCCACAGCATACCAGCATGGTCCCCGCCCTTACAATCTGAAAGGGCAACGCCTATCTCACATACCCTTTTATAGCACTGTCCTGAAATCACAGTGAGAACTGCAATCAGTACACAACTGGCTGCATGCAATTAGCAAATGCTGGCTTACAATTGGTGCAGAGGCCATCACATTGACCTATGCAGATACCTATAAAGCATCCTGTACTAACACTCCATACATGCAATACGTTCATTGCACTGTCTGGAAGCAGACAGAGGGAGAGAGACAAACAGAGACAGAGAGAAAAAAAACAAAACACACGCTACACACTGTGACTCTAAGCTGTCAGCAGTGACAGTAGCAGCAGGAAGCAGAAGCAGTGGTAACGCAACCATCTGTGACAAACACAGGTAATGCAAAGTAGCAGGTTAATAGTCTGCATACTGTGAACCCTCCAAATGTGTCATAGGTCTGTATCTATAGGTATGTCCATGTGATATGTTGTGTGTACGTAGTTCCACCAAAAGGGGATGACTATACATTACATGTCAATCAGTGTTAGGCCATGATCCTGGCAGCAGTTGTCTGTGCGTTGCCCTCAGCAATGGCTGTAGTGACTGTTTTGAAAGGTCAGCCAGGTTCAAAAGGCAGGATCAGCCCATCATGAAGGCAAACTGGCTGGGAACAAGTGTCTGCAGGTACCCGATATCACTGCATATGCATCCCATACTGAATAATTCCATAGCTTAGCAGACCAGGCCAGTTATGCATATGATGTGGTAGTTCCCAGGGTCAGTAGAGGTGCCTCCTTAGTGGTACCACTGTTGCTGTATGCCAGTGACCAGGTACATATGCTGTAGTACGGCCAAGATTAATTATCAGTCTTATATGCGGTTGTATGTCCTCTTGGAGTGCATGTAGCACACATCCAGGGATACCATCAGGTCACAGTGATGCTGTGTGTTCTGCTTTGCTGAGGGTGGCCCTCATCTGGACATGTGAGAAGATAGGGAGGTTACATACAGCTGTGATAAGTATTTCAACTGGTGGGGGAGAAGGAGGGGGGATATGTGCACTGAACCTGTCTGCAAGAATGTTGCCAATATCTGTGTGTTTGGTGAATGTTAAGTAGGTGTGTATTAACGCAGAGCATATCTGAGGCATTTGGTCCATATGTGTAACATAACTGAAGAAGGCCTTGTGGTTATCCATAGTGTTTGTGGCCATTTCCCTCCCAGAGTAGGCTGTGGCCATTGTTATGAGAGACCGTAGCGTAGTACCAGTGCTGACCACAGATGCCTTCCCTTAATGTGAATTTGCTCTGTCCTGCAGTAGCCTCCTGCTATTGTTATACAATCTGCCTCTGTCTGGGGTCCACCGGACAGGATGCCTAACCTTTGTGCATAGGGTCTGGGTTAGAAATGTGTGTGCAAGTTCCATGCAATCTGTGGGATGTCCATGGTAAGCATTTGCAAAGGGGTCAGCAGTGTGGGTCGTGGCTTCCACTGGCCCAGTGTGCTGCATGGATACCATCTCAGTCCTAACAAGTGAATAACTGTCTAATCACATACATATCAAAGTAGTCTACTGTGCTGGTGGTGGTGGTGGGATATATATATCCAGGCCGAGTAACTTGTGTCCACATCACAGTAGTGGATAGCGTCCCACATACAGTACCTTGGAATGAACCCCCAGAGTGAGGTTGTGCATTGGACCTGTCAGTGTGTGCTGACCGATGGGGCATGCTACTATGTTGTGTGGAATGTGGCAGGTATTGTTGCACAGGTGTTGGCTGAGCACTGATATCTGGCCATGTACTTGTGTATCCACCACGAGACACACACATGCAACATATGGGAGTAGTAGTATATCACTACACATGAGTATCATGTATAGTATGTGTGCCATATATTGCTGACATAGTCTGCTGATATCCTGTTTGTGTTCTCTTCCAGGGAGATGGTGCATCAGCGTAATCCCGCCTACTCTGCAGCAGAAGATGAGGAGATACACCACAGCCTGGTGCGGGAGTATGACATACTGTTTTCCCACACCAGTCAGAATCAGCAGGAGAGGGCTGCACTGTGGCAAGACCTTGTCCGTAGGGTAAATGTCATTGGCATGCATAATAGGACATATGAGCAGGTACGACATCACTGCAGTGATTTAATCAGAAATGTCCGTCAGCGTGCGTTGGATATCCACAGGCAACAGGTTGCCACAGGAGGTGGGGTGGCCACACATCCCCCCCTCACCAGACTGGAGGGGCTACTCCTAAGTATTGTGGCTCCAGCCCCGGAACAGCAACAGTAATACACCTGCATCATGATGGAGGCTGGATCCACACAGCAGCACGACATGGAGTGTGCAGGTAATATGCCATATGTACACTTGACTGTTCTGTACACTGTTAGTTTATGCATGTGTAAGGTGTGTCCGTGGTATGTAGCTGTCATCATAGTATGTAATTGTGCATGTGTGATACTGGCAATATCAGCAGCTGAAGTGTGAAAGGCAACTGGTGTACTACTGCACTGTATCATATGCAGTATCAATGGCACAGTTGTGCCCACTGACATTAATCTCATCATTTTTGCAGGTCCCTCCGGGGTTACAGCAAGGCAGGCCATCCATGCTGGTGAGTGTGTTTAACAATACCTATAATAGTCCTGATAGTGCTAGTAACACTAGTATAACTCAGTAGTGCTCTGTGTGTATACTGCGGGGTGTGCATGTGTGCATGTGCGCAGGTGTGCCTGTGCCCATGTGTGCATGTGTGCAGGTGTGCCTGTGTCCACGTGTGCATGTGTGCATGTGTGCCTGTGTCCACGTGTGCATGTGTGCATGTGTGCATGTGTCCACGTGTGGATGTGTGCATGTGTCCATGTGTGCATGTCTCCACGTGTGCATGTGTCCACGTGTGCATGTCTGCATGTGTGCATGTGTGCCTGTGTGCATGTGTGCATGTGTGCATGTGTGCCTGTGTACATGTGTCCACGTGTGCATGTCTGCATGTGTGCCTGTGTCCATGTGTGCCTGTGTCCATGTGTGCATGTGTGCATGTGTCCATGTGTGCATGTGTGCATGTGGACACTGTATACTGTGTTTCCTGTCTTTCTCCCACAGGTTCTGGTGCTGCTCTGGTGTCCTGCAGCAGGGAACCTGAATCTGGTGCCACAGGTACTGGTAATGATGATATCTGTGTAATGGTACAGGAAGGTGTGTCAGGGTCCGCCATTGGTCAGCCAATTGGCAGTACACAGCTGTCAACCCCATCATTGCGCACAGTCATCCTGCCAGTACATCCTTTGTCACCATTGTCCCTAGGTGATGGACAGGATACAGTGGGCATTGACCAGGGTAATGTGGTATCTGTGGCACATGCTTCCCCACACAGCAGCTATGGGCAGGGTCCTGCGATGGTACCACACAGACAGTTGCCCATGGGTTCTCGTGGGAGCATCTGTGGGCGTACTGCCTCTGGCAGACATGCCCAAAGAGGTCTGTCAACCTCAGCTATGTTTCGGGCTGTCATGCAGGCACAGTCGCGTATGGAAAGGTACACCAGACAGGGTCTGAGGGAGCTGAAAGCATGTCGCACAGCCATGACTGACAGTATGCGTGACATCGCGGATGCTATCTGTAATTTCACCGATGTCATAGACAGACATTGTGGGGACATATTACAGCAGTTCCACAACCAAATGTCCATGAGCCAGGGCAATAGTGGGCGGTTGTGGCATCGACGTTGCCGTATGCCAGCAACAGCAGCAGCTGGCAGTCGGCGCGGACGACAACAGGCCCACGCATGCCCCCATAGTGCGAGCAGCCCCAGCAATGCTGGGTCTGTGCTGTCATCGGAACGCCCCAGGAGACCACGTGCACGTGGCTCTGGACAGTCCCAACAGGGACCTGTGACCAGTCAACACACTCCCGCTTCTGATGACAGTACCCAGTCTGGCTTAGTACTGGATATGGTCCGTAGCACCCCTGCCAGGCACAGGTACCGTGTCCATGCCCACAGACACTGATCTGTATGACCTGCCAGGTGCAGTCTGTGGCTGTCCACAAACCCCTGTATATGGCAGCCATGAGGTGGAACTGTGTACGTGCATACACACATGCGAAATGGTAACACCTAGGGCGACCACATACACACACACACTGCACCAACAGTGCCCCACCCTGTACTGCTGCCCCTCACCAACACACATACACACACATGTCAATTGGTGGTATCAGTGGCAGACTCAGGCATACCTAATTCACACCCTGTGCATATGATGACACTGTGCCACCTCCTGCAATCTCCAACATCATTGCGGGAATAGGTAAACACGTTGCTGATGCACAGGGTGACTACATTGAAGTGTATTAGTAGTATCATGTTGGTAACAGTACAGAGTGCTGATATGACTGTGTGTATATCCCAGCATGCCTGATGCAGTAACCGTATGAATGTCCTGAATTGTTATCTGCACCCATAGTACGTACCAAAGTGTAACAGCTGCACATAATTGCATGCCGGTGGTAAGGATGTCAACAGATAGCCGCATACATGGGTAGCACAGGGGGGAAGCTATCGCAAGTAGTGATATGCAATGGTGGACATGTACAGTAATGGTGTCAAGTTGCCCACAACGACTATGCAATGTGGATGTTTGCGCATGTTGATATGTGTGCAGTACCAATGTAATCCAAATCACAATTAACTATGACATAATATCAGTTCTACCATGGGCATCTGCGCTGTGTATTCCTGGGTACATGTTGATAGTGCCTACATATTTGCATTGTTACTTACTGTTAGTGTTACCTCTTCTTTGTTGTACAATAAACTACTTCCAGCCCTGCTTACTGTAGCTTTGTTTGCATGCATGTTCGCTTGGGGTTCCCTGGAACACTGCTTACACCTGCAATGCAGAGTTACAGTGCTTCTGTGGACTCCTAGTGACATCTGCATAGCGTACGATACCTATGTCAAGTTTACACATGACAAAACGTCACTGTCCATCCTGTTCGCATGTACGTTGCCTGTGACACATTGCACATATCTTACCTGGCATTTACCCACATGTGCAGTCATATATGCCAGTGCTATGAAACAGTAGCAGTACACCCACACATACACACCTTCAGTATGTTGTTCCCCATTGGCCCTATGTGTTGGTACTCACCATGGCAATCACACTACTAGGGTAGCATGTGCAAAGGTAACCTGTGAATCACCTCTATGGTCCAGTTGTGGTTTATGTGAGTCATGTGGCAATGTCACAGCTGCCACATGTATGCAGTCAGCCATCACCCTTGGCCAGGAACGTACAACACATGTGTGGGATGCCACCACATAGCCAATCTGGGGACTGAGCTCTCTGAACCCAGTAATGCCATACCCTGTCAGGTGGCATGTCATATTACAGTGACTACAATACAAGTCAGACATAGACATGCACTGACAGCATGCTGAACACACTGGGGCATACGTGGGGACTCAGAATAGCATCCTGCCTGAGCATCACACACCTCTGCAGCTGGCACACAGGCATATGTTCCGTCGGAACAGAGCATATGCCACACATGGCACACACATCCCATGTGCCACACACTCACAGCCTGTAGGGCTACACAACACACCTGCTACAGATGTGTCAGGTACCTGTCTTGGGTGCTGCACTGGGGTCCCACTCAACAGGCTGTATCTGGTGAAGGTCACAGTGATATGCCTCAGGGGCACTATGGTCCACCACAGAACACATGCATACAGGTCAGTCAGAGGCATGGACACATATGACTCACTCATTGACCATGCCACTATGGATGACCTGAGACACACCTCCCTGGACTACATGATAGGGAACATAGAATGGATCTCTCAGCATGTGGCATGGGCCAGTATGAGCCTGATCTTGGTTGCCAACATACCCTCACCAGGTATGCTACCACTATATGTAGGAAGGGTGTTGTATGTCTACATTCTGCTCAGTCTCCAATGTCATTCATAGGGTATCCGCTGGCTGTCAACGTGTGCTTACATGCTAGGGAAGCCAGAATGATGTGCAAGGGTCAGCTTGCACATGACACCCATGGCCCGATGTATATTGGCGAAGCTCCTTGATACACACATACTGCCTTATGCTGCAGGACACAGATTACATAGCCACCTCCACGGGTATCACACAGGTTAGGACACTAACAGTGCTGCTACACAACACCAGCAGTGTACACCACAAGATGCATGCACTGGACACTGTCCTCAGCACGGTGAACTGCAATGTCTGTGCAGTACCTGAGTCCTGATTCATGGCTCACAGGTGTAACCCATCACTGACAGGTTATGCCTCATACCATGCCTGTCATCCCCTACACATGTAACACACATGGACAGGGGGGTGGTATCCCAAGGCACCACAGATACACACACCTCCAGGTTGTTGGCACAGCACAAAGCATCAGGGCCTAATCATGTGCAGCTAACAGTGTGTCGGAATGCCATCTGGTTCATAGCCTGGCACACACAACCCTCCCATACACAGGAAAACCACCTATCCTCCATAACAACACTGGCAATATGACAGTCTCAAGAACTGTCTTTATATGGCTGGACTGCATCCAGCCAAACATTGTGCATGAGCGTTACTGTAGCTACAACACACTAATTGAAGGGTTCACAGCATGTGGTCACTGAATTGCAGTGGAATGACATGTTACCACTCCCACAACAGGTGGGAACATGCAGCACCTGTACATTGACTACATGTAGACTATATGGCCCAGACCAGATGTGTATCCCCTGCTGTAGGTATTTTACAATATACACCCACATTGTATAGACACATACCGCGTGTGGCCCCTGCACAGTAAGACACAGTCATATTGGTATACATTGCAAATACCATTTATCCACTCGAGGCATGTGTCAGACATGGTAACTACTGCAGGTCACAGGTATTTATGTGTATGTGTCACACACATACATCATGTGTGCAATGCCATTGCTGGTTTAGGCAATGGCATGCATTGTTATGCACAAAGACCCACACAAGGTCATAATGTGTGACACAACCACACGTGGCAGTTGTGGGTTACCAAAACATACCTATCTGTACTCTGACAATGGTAATAGACAAGGTAGCAGAGCGCACTATTGGCATTACTGGCCAACTAGCCCTGTTTGGCTGTGCTGATAGTGTGGTGGCATCCCCTGTGTTTACTGGGGGAATATGCAACATCTGGTGTATTGTAGTATTTGCCAAAAGGATCTGTTCTTTCACACACATTCTACTACCCCCCCCACACACACTTGCAGGATTCATACCCCTACCTAACTAAGTCATGACACGTGAGAAAAACGCATTAGCAAAGCGCACTATTCGGATTACTAGATGGTTCCTCTTCTCTGGCTGTACTTATAGGGTGCTGACATCATCAGTATTTTGAAAGGGTAATGTGCATCAGGTAGTGTGAGCTCCTGATTGCCAAAACTAACATGTTTTTCATACAGAAATGCACACACATAAACTCCACACATCCAAACACACACACCCTTGCTGGTTTCAAACCCCTACCTAAATATGTTATGGCACTTAAAAGTGATGCTGTAGCAGGTTGCGCTATTCTGATTACTGGTAGATGTTTCTTCTCCAGCTTTATGTATAGGGTGCTGTCATCATCACTGTTTGGAAAGGGTAATGTGCATCATGTAGTGTGATCTGATTTCAAAAAAGCACATGTTTTTCATACAGAATTGCACACACACATGCCATTTACAGGTTTCAAACTCCTACCTAACTATATTATGACACTCGGGAGAGACACATTAGCAGAGTGCGCTATTCATATTACTGGGATGTTTCTCTTCTCCTGCTGTACTTATAGGGTGCTGACATCATCCGTGCCAAGATAGGGGAATGTGCATCCTGTAGTGTGCTTTCACAGATGCCAAAAGGGACATCTCCCTCACACAGACTTCCATACACACTAACTCCCTCCACACACACTGAGCATTTAAAGGATTCAAGCCCCTACCTAACTATGTTATGACACTTGAGAAGAACGCATTAGCAGAGCATGCTATTCACATTACTGGGAAGTTTCCCTTCTCCTGCTGTACTTATAGGGTGCTGACATCATCAGTGTTTAGAAAGGGGAATGTGCATCCTGTTGTGTGTTCTCCTAGTTGCCAAAATGGATATTTCCTTCATACAGACTTGCACACACACTAACCCCCTCCACACACATTGAGCATCTGCAGAATTTAAGCCCCTACTTAAATATGTTAAGACACTCGAGACAGATGCATTAGCAGAGCATGCTATTCACATTACTAGGAGGTTGCCCTTCACCTGCTGTACTTATAGGGTGCTGACATCATCAGTGTTTAGAAAGGGGAATGTGCATCCTGTAGTGTGTTCTCCTAGTTGCCAAAAGGGATATTTCTTTCATACAGACTTGCACACACACTAACCCCCTCCACACACACTAAGCATTTGCAGGTTTCAAACCCCTACCTATTTATGTTTTGACACTTGAGTCAGATGCATTAGTAGAGCGTGCTATTCGCATTACTGGAAGAGTTCCCTTCTCCTGCTGTACTTATAGGGTGTTGACATCATCAGTGTTTAGAAAGGGGAATGTGCATCCTGTAGTGTGTTTTCCCATTTGCCAAAAGGGACATTTTCCTCTCACAGCCTTTCACACACACAGACCCCACTCACCCACACACACACACACACACACTGAGCATTTGCAGGATTCAAACCCCTACCTAATTATATTATGACACTTGAGGGAGACGCATTACCAGTGCGCACTATCCGAATTACTGGGCATCTATTCTGCACTTGCAGTATTTATAGGGTGCTGACATCTTTATTTTTACAGAGGTATGTGCATGTAGTACTACTTGTCAGGTGGGGGATAGCATACATATGCATTTGCAGCCACTTACGTCAGGGTCAGATATGCACATCGCACTGGCAGGTTATGTTCTATACCATGCTTTGTGACCACAGGACCTGTAACACACAACACAACCAGTCCAGAACACCACACCCACATCCAGGACACACACTTAGCTTCCCTGGGAACAGTGCCGGGATATGCAGGTGTTCACATACACCACTCCAGTTGTTAACATCAGGTACAGGCATATTGTGTGTGAGAACTACTCAGGCCTCTACCACTTTACCCTACAGCCACTACAATTTGTGGGTCCATGTGCTATGGCAGAACCACACACCACAGCCACATGGGGGAATACATATTGCACCTGTCCATCTGCAACGTGGGTACTCACTGTTCCACACCAGAGGTAGACCACCATTGTTGATATCTGACCATACCCACCTTTCCTTGGACATCCATATCCCATCTCCACGCCCAGGCAAGGTTGTCACTGCACACAAACTGTATTTAGCACAAGCAGACTCTACACTTGTGAAGACTGGGGTGGACGACTTCAGAGGACCCATGCTGGGGGACTATACTGGCCACTCAGCATAATCCTTGACAATTGCATTCTATGACCATGTGTACGGTTTGCATTGATCATGCTATCCCACATATACCTATGACTGCTCCACAACAAAACACCTGTCAGGTGTACACCAGCCATATATGAGCTGTACAACAGACAGAGTGAGCTAATACATTGCAGAGCTGTAGCCCACAGAGGGAGGACATCTGTGAACAGTTCCGGCACGGCACTTCATTCACACATAATCATTACAACACAGTGTTGACAGTGGAATTGTCCAGAGAATGCAGATAGGGCTCCCCTCAGTCTGTTATTGACAGACACTTACTGTTAGAGATCCTCAGCAACCCTCTTCCAGCACACACCAACAACATGGCTGTGGCTTAGCACATTCAATCCCTGGGACCTCCACGGTGCCCCTGCTTGACAGAGGCACAGCTCACTAGCCTCACATGTTGCCTTATGTGACCTACTTTACAGTGGCACAGTAGCCTACTGTACTGGGGATGCAGATGCCAAGCACACTCTGGCTGAGCTGTCATTCCCTAGGGCAACAAGCCTAGTATTGACCTCTACACCCATATGTTCAATTGTTGGATGCACAATATTTGTTGGGCTGTTCTACTGTTTGCAGGTTTTTATTGCCATAGCATTCCCTGTTCCTATGACCAACTTGTGCATCTGTGGAAGATGTTTGCATATGACGGCAATCCACTATATCACTTATGTCTCTGTAGTCATTTACTGTGTGCACTGGGCAGATTGCTGTGTTGTGGTTGGTTCCTGGACTGACATGTACAAATACCAGATATGTGTGGCCAACTGCTAAACGGAGATATGGCCTAAGTCTGTGAGCATGCCCAGTTCAGCCTTTCCATGGCATGTTGTCTGACATATGCCTCATTTATCAAAGTGTGCGAGCATGCCCAGTGTGAGCTTACCATATGTTGCACTCTGAAGTCCACCACATATTTGGGTGTGTGTGAACTTCAACAATATCTCACATTTATGGTTGTGTGTTGGGTGTCATGTTGTGTACTAACTGGCCAACTGCTTCATGTCTGCCACAACAGGGATTATACTGTGCCTGCAGGGATTGCATGGGATACTTTGCAGACAGTTCTCAACATACTTTCATAATGACCTAACACTGTAGTACCGTATAGTGTACTGGCTCAGTGCTTTCACTGTGGTGGACAGTATCCTGGGCTTTAGTCCTATGACTGCTTGACATCTTCATAATGAGCACAACAGACTGTGTAGGGGCCAGTTGTGCACATATGACCATGTTGCATTATGTTCAGATATGGACTACCTACACCAGGCTCGTCCAACATTAGTAGTGTATTCCACAACATGGGTGGACATTGGCAAACACTAGCGATGTTCCCCAGGCCATTTCTGATGCTAGTCACAGGGTGTGTTTGTCCTTCGACACACATTGTAACTGGAGTTTGCCATGACATATGTCATGGTTAGTATACTGTGCCTCTGTCTACCTCTGACATAACAGTGATACCCAGGGTTAGCCTACCATCTTCCATCCACTCATCAGGATTCCTCTTGAGGGGTGTCGATAAGTGACTCTCTGGCTGACCTGTACCAGGAGTTTACTGAAGAGTGGGGGTGCCTTCTGTGTTATGGATCATTCTGTATAGCTTGTCCTATGTATGTCAGTGCTGGGGTTCAGGTCTCTCATGTGCATAGCTCACTGCCATTCAGATTGTACAAGGTGCAGCATGTTTATTGATTCCAGGTTGGACATGGCTTCATACATCAGGCACAGCTTGCCTCTGGGTGGGCAGTATGGCAGTGTGTGGGGCTGCAGTTTGTTTACTCAGGCAACACATGGCATCTGTTCATGCTCTTTGCTACTCCTGGTGGGGTACTGTTGTGGACTTTACAGTTGATGGAGGTGTCTGCTGAGGTATATCCCACAGGGGCTATTGTAGTCAATTGTGACGCTGATGGAGGATGACTGCAGAGCCACAGTGACATCCCCTTATCTACATCTGCCAACCTTCATGTTTGGGTGGGTATATAGTATATGTTTCTGCGAACACTACAGCCACATGTTTGTCCAGTGCAGGATATATATCACATTTTGTACCCAGGTCTCACATTACATGTTAGGTACGTCATGGGTTAACACCTGTGTGGCAATTTGTGGGCACTTACTGTATATCCACGGTGGTTGTCTATACACAGTTCTGCTATTAGCTTGCTGACATGGCTATGGCTCCAGTTGTCTGATTGTAGGTGGCCCTTTTGTGGGTTGCTTGTGTCAGCTGGGGGTCGGATATGGTGGGCTGTTTGTACTCCTCTGCATACATGTTCAGTCACAGTCCTTCCGTGTTGGCCTATACCTATGGGACATATATACAGAATGGGGGTGCAGGACCAGGCCTTGTGGGATGCCACTCATATCTGCTTTGTAGTCTGACATGGATGCGGCATGTCTGACCATGTCAGTTCTGTCCTTGGTCTGGTTTGCAACCCCTCTACTGACATAGGGGTATATATTTAAGCTGGTGAACATATCCATACTGAACTCGTACGGTATTGTCTAGAAGCATGTGCATGGTCCAGCTAGCTGTGTGGACCACATTGCCCTCATCAATGACCTTAATGACTGCTTCAAATGGGTCAAACATGTTTAGGGGCAGGATCTGCAGTTACGACAGCCACACTGTGTAGGGTCCAGTATAAGTAGGTCCACAATAGCCTTCTGTCTGCGGTACATACTGATCCTTTCCATAGCTGTGCAGACCAAGCTTGTCAGTATCCTGGGGTGGTAGTTTGCAGTATCCATTCAGGCAACACCTTTGTTGTGAAGGACCACTGTTGTTGTACACTGCTCTTTGGGTACACATCCTGTGGTAAGGTTGACATTGGGCAGTAGTGTGATTTGGCATTCCATTATTCTTGGAGTCCATGTTGGCCTCAGCCCAGGACACCATCACATACCTTTGCTGCTGTGTGTTTTGCTTTGCAGATTCTAGCTGTTACCTCAGCATCTGCAATGTCAGGGGACCAGCAGTTTGCTGGGATAGATATTTTTGCACTCTGGGGGGGGGGGGGGTTTGCACTGCACCTGTCAGGTTGTATGTTAGCAATATGTGTGTGTGTTTGGTATGTTGTTTGTAATATCTGTGTGATTCGGAGCATATCTGTGGATGCCCAGCATGGTTCCTACCATCAGTCACGTAAGCCTTGTGATTATCCTTAGTGTCCTGTACATTTTGTATCTTCATAGGTTCATGGGTTCATACTAGGCTACCCACCCTAGGGCATTAGTAAGCCTATCCAGAGTGTGTGTGTCTTTCGCCACTCCTTGCTATGTTTCTATTATGGCCATTTATGAATTTCTTTACTGTGCCTCTGTCTGGTCATGACACAGTGAAGACCCCCAGTATACATGTACAATCATCCATCCACTTGGCAATATTCCTGTTGAGGGGTGTCAGTGAGGGGCTCTGCCTAACATGGATTGGGATCCTGTTTCTGGGTGTGTGGAGCATCTGGGTTATGTATCTGTCCCTCCAGCACATCTTATTTCATTATGTGTTGAGGCTGACATCTGTCACTCTCACAGCTCCAATGGCTTTGATTTCCTGTGGTGGAGCATGTCCATTACTCCTGTGTTGGACATGGCCTTGTACAACAGACATACAATGTCTCTGTGTAGGCAGTCTGTGACTGCATTCAATTGGGGTGTCTACAGCCAGGCAGCATATGACATATATTTCACACCCTTTATCCTCTTGATGGGGTAACTATGAGGTCTTCCGAACCGCTGCAGGTGTCACGTATGGTACATCCCATATGAGTCATTGTACTAGATTATGGGTCTGATAAGGGAACAGTACAGCAGCACAGTGACCTCTGTTGATGTAGATGTGAATCCTTTCATGATACGGTGTCCAATATCGACAATCTTCCTAGCCACATTGGCATTGTGAGTGTCACATGACAGATTACTGTCGACTTGTGTCCCTAGGTCCCTGATTACTCCTTGCATACATAATGCTTTGCCACCTATGTGGTAATTTGTGTGCACCTTGTCTGGTATTTGGTGGGACATTCATACTGTCCAGTGTCTTCAGGATGTCTGGGTGGAGTTTTTGTGTGTGAGAGTGTGGTCTGTCGCATGCTACAGACTGTACAGCAGTTTGGACTACACTTAGGTGCACATGGGTGGTCTCCGCTGCTTTGTGCATTGTCAGTTACCTGGCCATATGGGTGTCTGTGCTGCATATGGATACTCCCCCTCCTTTGATGTTTTGGTCCAGGTGTTGGGACCATAACACATGATATGTGGTATAACCTAGTAGTGCTAGTGTGCTATCACTAGGCTTGCAGCAGGCTTCTGTCACTGCACAGACATCGATGTTCTCCATAATGGGAAGTGCCTCAGGGGCATGCATATTGCAGTTTACACATCTGGCATTGGTCAGCATTACCCTTATGTTTCTTACCACTTATGTTTTCTAGGGTGGTGGGTAGTCTTTTTGGCCTTGCCTACATACGGCTCTATGGAGGTGGCAAAGGCCTTATCCAGTATCCAGACGCACAGGGGTAACAGGTGCAAGCCATCCCTGGAACAGCAGCATGGCTTGTCATGCTTGACATCTCAAGCAGACAGACATTAGACCCTCTTGGACTGACAGCTGTAACTGTGCCAGCTGTTAAACATGATCATTCTGTGTTTGTACTGTGGCATCATTCTTGGTGAGGGTTGGATGCTGCACACAGCCAGTGTCATACCGGCCTGGGGTACATACTCAGAGGGATCATCCATGTCTCTTTTCATGTAGACCAGGGAGGTACATCTCAGGTCATTCACACCAGCATGGACATTGAGTGCATCATATTTCTGCTTGCTTTGGGGTGACCTGCGTACTTGTGTTATGTGACATTTTGTGGCAGCCTACAGGCAGCTTACTCTACCCTTTCCCTTGTTCAGTCTGGTGAGTGGGGCAGCAGTGTGTCTGCCTATACAGACACCTATTACAACTGTATCAGGCATGTTGTTTCTCCTTCTGGCCTGTGACTGTTTGGCACACCAGCTTTGTGTACTATTCATTGCATGTGCTACGTTTGGAGGTTGTGGTTGCTTGTGATCTGCTTTGGAGGCTTCTGTTGGTGTGGTGTGTTTGTAATTAGGGCCTCCGGGAATATTTTTTCTGTGTTTATGTGTTTGGTTTACAGTTGTGGTAGGTCTATGTGGGACTGGGTTTGTGGTGTATGTGGTTATCTTCTCCTCCTGACTAGTTTTGACAGTACTGAGTTGGTGGAGCTCAACCTCTGGTTTGGATACATGGTTGCATCTATCACATATATTTGTATTTATTGGGGGGTGTTGTGGTTGTCTGTGTACTTGGGACAGCTGTCACATTGCCTCTGGATTCACAGATTCTACTTGTTGTGACTGGACTTAGTGGATTGTATGTGTGGACATATGTTATTGCCATACTACTGGTCAGTGATTACTTCCCTTTTTATGTTTGCTCTGTCATGTGGTAGCTTCCTCATTCTCTTACATGGTTTGGTAATGGCTGGAGTCCAGCATGCCAGATGCCTGCGTGTATGGCATTGTGTGTTGTTGTTATTTGTGATTGCATACTCCAAGCATTTCTGGCTGTGTTCATGGAATGCCAGTATAACATGTTCTGCGGTGTGTCCCATATTCTGCACTTGCACAGGGCCTTTCGTGGATTCAACATCTGTTTGGAGGGCTGCAACCTATGCTTTACACATGTTTTTCACTGTGGTATTCTGGCCAGGGACTGGGGTCGGGATGTGTATATCCAGTGTGATTACTCTATGGTCTGGTCTTACCAGTGAGGGATACACTTCTCATCTTGCCATCCAGTACACATGTTGCTGATTATCACATCCAGTATGCTTACCCCTCTTGTGGGAGTGGTACGTTGTTACTGGGCATTTTGGTTTATGGATTCTGGGAACTTTTCTCCTACTGTGTTGGTGCTAGTATAATGCTCCCAGTGTATGGCTGGGTATTTTCAGTCAAGCAATATAATGTGGTTTGGGGGGCTTGATATATTCATGTATTCCAACATAGGCCAGGTGCAGTTCCTGGTATTAGGACAGTAGTCTGCAGCAGGCTATATACTGGGAGGCAGTTTTAGCCATTGGTATTTGACCATGGCTAATCCATGCTGCTTCTTGTTGTGGTACCAACATGGGGGTGTGGTTATCCTTGACATTTATTGCTAGTCACCCTCCTTTTGTAGCTTGTTCCATGTTTTGCAGCTGTACAGCACAGTATGAGGTGTGCCCTGGTAGTGTTAGGGTGCTGATGTGAGCCTTGACCCAGTTCTCTATTACAGGACTGGTATCTACATTCTCCATACTGTGTGCGTTTACACTGCACACAACTTTCTGTTTAGACTTCTGGCATTGGGTAGCATTACATCTAGGTTCCTATCCCTTGTGGTACCTATGAAGGTGGGTTTGTGTTTTGAGACTTACCTATTCAGGGCATGCTGTGGGTACTGGCAGCCTTTGCCATTATCCATGGGGCATGGAATGATAGGTGCACGCCACCCCTAGCAGTTGGTGCATCATGTCATGCTCCGCATGTCTTCCCAGCCTGAAACACATTGGCTCCCCTTTGACTAACTGCATTACTTCAGCCAGTTATTGCACTTGATCATCCCATCGTCATTTTGTGGCTTCATGCTTGGTGAGGGTGGATGTTAGTCAGGGTGCTCAGGTGTGCATATAGTACATGGTGTTACATTACTTAACACATGGCATTCATGCCTCAGGTGGTGCTGCAGGGCTGCCTCTGTCGGATGCGCATATTACACTTCCCTGTACATGTTTGTGAGCAGGTCATGTCATTTTAGGCATCCATGTTATTATTTGAGTGAGTCGGAGGGGGTATCATTCCCAGTGTTCCTACTGAGTCAGTGTATGTGCTATGCGTTGCCTCTTTGCCAAGGCCAGGGCATACTGGGCATGCCTCCTTCTGCCTACTGGGGCAGGCTCAGGTTGTTCCTCCTCCGAGTCACGCTCTGCCTGTGATGGCCTTGGCAATGGTGAGGGGCTGTTTGACCCAGCCCTATGCTGGTCCTGCTGCAGCTGTTTTCACAAGATCATATTATGTAGCATAGCACATACCATGACAATTTGGGTACATGTAGTTGGTGTGTACTGCAAGGCTCCACCAGATGTGTCCAGACACCGGAACCGTGACTTGAGCAGCCCAAACACATGCTCTATTACATTACGTGTTTGTGCATGTGCCTCATTATGGCGTTCCTGTTCAGGTGTGTGTGCGCTTCTGATGGGTGTCATCAGCCACGGCTCCAGTGCATAACCTGCATCCCCCACTAAGTGTCCGTGTGGGATGTCCCCATTGGCAAATGTCTGGTACAGCTGCGTCAAATGCCAGATGTGGGAATCGTGGTAACTCCCAGGGCATCCAGCACACACATTCATTATTATGCCCTGGGCATCACACACGACCTGGCAGTTGATGGAGGGGAAGCCCTTGAGGTTAATGTAGGCCCTACCCCGCTCAACGGCTGGTGCTTTGATGCATATGTGCGTGCAGTCTATTGCACCCACTACCTCAGGGTATTCCGCTATTTGCTGGAAGAGACGCATATTGCTGGCCAATACCTCATGGGCATTGGGGAAATATACATGATCACAGACATGTGCTGACATGGCATCCAGGAACTGGTGCAGTACCCTGGAGGCTGATGCCTGTGATATCCCCATCATATCGCCAGTTGGTCTCTGGAAGGTACCTGTTGCTAGTATTCTTAGGCCAACACATACCTTGGTTTCCACTGGGATGGGTTCCCCTCTGTTGGTTCTGTGTGTGAGGCGTGGCCTGCACAGCTCGACAATTTGCTGCAAGAGGTCTTTGTCCACTCTATAGCCCTCTACTATCTCCAGCTCATGTAACCCGTGGTAGGTGACCCTGGGCCTGTACACTCTTCTCCGTCTCCTCACTGTGGGTAGTCTGGCACCATCTGCATTGTCACCACCCTCAGCAAGTCGCCTATGTCTCATTATGACAGCTATGGCAGCCCCTAACATTTCTGCTCTGAGTGAAGCTTTTTCAGTTTTCAGTTCTATTAGCATACTCCTGTCTTGCAGTGTCTCTTAAGAGAAACATCCTGCACTACTGTTTGCAGAGTTTTAAGTGTTGGGCTGGGCTACTATTCTGCCTGTGTAATTGTCTGCTTCTAATTGTTTTCACCTGCTAGCTTCAGCAGTTATCCCTGCTAGCTTCCTATTAATTCTGTTGCTTCCTTTTTCCTTTCTGTTTCCTCAGGGGTGAGCAACGTGCATACCAGCAGAAACACGCTCACAGTGGCTTACACGCGTGCACACGTGCTTACACGGTTCAGAAACTACTTATTTGGGTTAAAACACGCGCGCACCCGCGCAAACACTGTTACATGTCTGCCAACAGCCTCCAACATGCTCAGCCTGCCCTACACGAGCGCACACCAGCGCAAACAGTGTTAAACATCTCCCAACACGCTCCCACATGCTCAGTCTGCCTTACACGCGCACACACTGCCCTACTCGCGCTTCATGGTGCGCACACATGCGCATGCATGCCCAGCAAGAAACTTTGGTGTAAGTAACAGTGTACACCTTCCATTTCTTGAATTTCCCTGACTTGTCTAGTGGCAGACCTCTTTCCATGATCTGTGTCTGTCATCTGTCATGTTACACTGACCTCCAATGAACGGCATTTCTTTCTACCATTCCCCCCTGTGATGTCACCTATCCCCTACTCTATTCCTCCCCCTTATGTATCTCTTACACTACTCAGACTGTGCTCATTTGCTATGTGACTGTGAGATTCAGTATCCTAACCCTCATTTACATGAGATTGCCTACTAATGCTTAGTTGCATGTCTTAGACTCAGCTTCCCCCCTTAGCAACCACTACACGGTGGCCATGTTGTTTTTGGTCTGCTGGTCCCTGCATTGTCATTCCATGTATTGCATGAAACCCACATTTGTGGGTTTATAACCTTCTTTTCTATGTTTTATACAGCGCACCCTGTTTGCGCTGGGTTTAAACATCTGCGATCGCCGAAAAAAAAATTATATTTTTATTATTTTTGCATCGGGTTACCTTGCCAATGGCCACATATGTGGCCATTGGCATGCTGCCTGAGACATATGCACCCTTTATTTGGAGCTGACATGGCTCCATTGTGGAATTTGCAGAAACGTACTCAGTTGTCAACTGAGTACATTTCTGCAGCTAAAACGTCTCTTACACGGACTGGTTTCTGCTTCGTGGATCACTAATATACCTAATTTGCATACCTTTTGGCTGCAAATGAGGTATTTAGCATGTCCACGCCCAGTCCGTGTAAGAGACGTTTTAGCTGGTCTCATACACGGAGTTTAGGGCTGTTCCTGGATCGCGAGGCTTGCATGGAGTGTTACCCGTCTCTTACGCTCCATGCAAGCCTTCGTGAATCCTAACTAGTACGTTTGTAATATTTTGTAAACAAGTTGCAATACCTCAGGAACCCCTCAACTTACATACATACTGTCAGCAGCATTTTATTCATCTAGTTGAGAGCTTTCATATGAGACTAAGAAATTGTGTTGCTTGATTGTTAAGATATTTAGAAAAATCTGAAAAGTATATCTGTATAAATTAATATCATAAAAGCAGCAGTTAATATCTCTTTACCTGCATTAGACAGAGATCAAATATTAATGCAGTTGAGTTTGCCATTGTGTAAGCTTTAAAAAGAAATATTTTAAAACCTTGTACATAGCATGGTTTTGGAATTACTGATGCAAATATGAACAAGCAATATTTGACACCTAGAGGCGTCAGTAGGAGTTAACTGCAGATGCACCTAGAGGCATCACTCAGATATAATGAGTTAAGGGATCTCTTAAAACTAGTCAATTTGGGGACTCTCTCATCTATTAGGAAAGACGATTCCAAAAGTGGAAGTTTGATGATGACCAAATATATGTATTCACTTCCTAAGCTCCTCTCCTACTCACAAATGTCAATTTCTCCCTTTTAACAAAACTGGAACAATGTTATTATAAAACAGCAAAATTTGCAACCCAGCTTCCAGGGGAAAAAAGCATCCCTGCCCAGCAGTAAACCAACTAAACTTGGTGGAATTTCTCAACTATCAAAAATTCAGTCAGCTTAAACTCATCCAAAGTATACTTCACCACCCAAATAAATGCCCACCAAAGACACTAATACTGTGGCACTCCCCATCTAGATCTCTCAGGTGTAAGGACCATATCTTGCCCAAGCTGCAGACCAAACAATAAACATGGTGAAGCAATATAATTCTCATGTTTGTCCAGATATTGGAATACTCTCTCACAAGACCTAAAACAACTCATTAATCCAAAATACTTTAAAGCAAACCTTGGAACCCTTCTCTCTAATTCCAAACTATGCATCTGCCACTCTTCTTCTGGCTAAACATTGTTGCATCTTTGTCCATCTGGCCTCTCCCAGTAGTGCACTTTCAGCCTTCTTGCATAATCTAAGCTTCTGGGCTTTCATTAGAAGACCTAAATAGCTTAGCCACACCTAGAAATTCTTACCAGTCAATCAGCTATCTAGTAGTAATACCCTACACATATTCTATTGTAACTGTCTATTAACCTAATGGAATTTCTTAACATTATTAGTGCTACTTAGTAAAACTGAAACATATCTTTGTGGGATCCCAAGAATGATGAATGCAATGGTCTAAGAGGATTGCATGGCCCCAGGAGCTCCATATTAGGAAGCATACCCATATCATGCAGGATTAAGTAAACCAGCATTGTAATTTTGAACACAATGTAAAATGAAATGGGCAACCAATACAGGCTCTACAGAACCAGAGTGATGTGCTGACTTCATAAACTGCCCTATATAAGAATTCTGCACTACTTACAAACACATTTCAGTACCCTGATGCCCTAGGTACAGGAAAAAATAGACAAATTAAAGGTATAAAAGAGAGAGAGAGATAATGCATTCTTGATACTTGCAATATTCCTTAAGTATAGACAAGAAAAAAAAAGAACCATGCTGTATATATAAAATACTATGCCTTATGCAATGTATTATGCGTTTTATTAGTAATAATTAGATAATTTTTTTTTCTGATGGTTGATGCTATGGTCCCATTTTAAGTGACCTAACCATACTGGATGTTTCATTAAGAAGAATACATCACAACTGTCCCGTTTTGCAGATTGTTCCTAATTTTATGAAATAATGTTGCTTTCTCCCTCATAAAGTTTTGATTTTCTGTTAAATCATTGTGGCTTGAATTGATCAATAATGCCAGACATTAGAGTTTTATACTTCTTACTGCTCAGGAAATGTATGTTGATGCAAAACCTGTTGTTCTATTAACTTCCCTAAGTAAATTAGAGTAATATTGAAAAATTTGTCCCTGAGTTTACCCTTATTCTGCTCATTATTTTTGGATTTTTTGTACATTCTTGACAAAGATGTTGACAGGCATGCTAAGAAGATAAATAAAGTGAAGCGAGTATTACTATAATGACCTGAACACAAACTGGAGTTTACGTCCACTATGGGGAACTTAAAACACAAAATATTCAACAAGCGTTATGCTTGATTTTATATGGTGGGATGGAACTCCAACTTGCTCTGGATGAGAGCTCTTGCAAGGGTTAAATTCACCAAAACTATCAGCTAATCATAAGTAGCAAAGGCTATTGACACTTGAAGAGAAATATTTCTTCCACTGTAATAAAAAAGCAATGAAAATTTGAAGGCCAGTGGTTTAGATAACTTCCCTGAGAATTCTACATCTTCTTGAAGCACATGACCCTTTCTCGGTTACAATTAGAATGTTTCATTCTAGTTGCTTCCCTCATCCCTTCCATATGGGAAATACTTGGCTATTCCTTCACTTCTCAGCTACAGGAAGCACTCCTCTTGGACAGGTTTGTAAAAAGCAGCCATCTTAAAATTATAAACTACAAAAATCTTTACATGCGTCTGTGCTGTTCATCTGGATTATTTTATATCCCAGTTTATCTATTATGATCAGACTACTTAAAAAGAGGAGTACAGAATGACTGGTGAGGAGATTTAACCTGGTGAATCAGAATACAGTAAGAAGATCATCTCAACAGACCTCAGTTGCATTAGCCTGATCCAGCAGTTCTTCCTGTTGTCAAATTTGCCATGTCTAGACTTACGCTCTGCAGTGATTATATGAAACTGTAAAGTCATGAATATGTTTTTCACCTAATAACTTTTTATTTATTTATTTTATTTTACATTTGTTGACCAGGCTAGTCCAACTGGATATATATCCGTTTACAGTAGAGGCCCGGGGAGAAAAGCTCCAGTACATGCAAGAAAATATATAACACTGGCATCTACACAAAGTTATTTTAAAGCAATATAAAAGTTTAACAGTTTAAAAAAAAGAAGAGAATTACATAATCCAATCTAAAAACATATCCAATAAGTTCAACAAATTGAAAAATAGGCAAACTTTTAAGAAGTAACTCTCAACAATAGAAAGTGTAAGTTTGGAGCTCAGAAAGGGGGAAGGGTAGCAAAAATTAATGTGGGGAGACATGCTTTCAGTCGGGATATA
>NC_056744.1:1204694276-1204789614 GCF_019279795.1 Protopterus annectens | reverse complement strand
ATCCTCTGAGTGATTAACAATGCAGCCGGAGTCCACAGCAGTAGACAATAGGGAATGTGTAATATGTAGTACCACCTTTTTCCCAGCAGGAGAATGGATGCCTGTGTTGTAGGTGAAGCGGTGAGGCGTATGTTGATATAGCTAAGTACTATGGGTATGCATATCAATGAGGGAGAACACCAATAGAATAGTGGTTCCGGTATCCGGCCAATGTGAATGCAGTCCCGGTTGACCTACAACCACTGCACATATAACTTGAAAGTGTAATGAAAGCGTTTGTGCAGTACACACATTTAAATATGTAAAGGTGAACGTGTGTTTCGCAGTAGTCCGTAAACTGGAATACAGATATGTAACTGTTACGGTCAGAATTATGAAAGTTCACGGAAGCACAATTATCTATGAAACACATGTAACCCACAATAAGGATATGCAAGTGCGCCTGCGCATTTAGTAATCTGCTCACAGAATAGAAAATAAATGGTGTTTTCCCCACATTCTATGTACATGGCTCATACCTGTTAAACCCGTAAAGTATGAAACCGGACAAAGCCATGACAACAACTGGTACAAATAGGGGCAATCCCCAGATATTGCCCTAACAAACATAGAAAGTGGATAGAATAACAGGTGTGTCACTAGCATGGATTCTCTGAAGGGTATGAAGTCGTAACCTGAAATGTTTGTCATTATTTACCAACATCAGTCTTTAATGATATGCCACTAACTTGCCAGATAAACACAAGGTTATGAAAAATGGAACAAAGATAAGAGACAAACAGCTGTACATGCAGTGGAAATCTGTACACTTGAAAGGTATGATATGGAGATATATATACACATATATCCACAGTCATAATCTAAAGCAATTACGAGATGAGGAATGTACAGACATATGTATATATGTACATATATAAATCTATACACACACGATACATGAATAGATATATACTCAACAAACATATGTCCCTGTACATATAACACATGTACATAAATAGGTCACGGTATAGCTAATATGGATAGACAGACAGACATGCATGAAAGG
Organism: Protopterus annectens; assembly: GCF_019279795.1. Lineage (NCBI taxonomy): Eukaryota > Metazoa > Chordata > Ceratodontiformes > Protopteridae > Protopterus > Protopterus annectens. The sequence continues at coordinate 1,204,788,569 of NC_056744.1, read as the reverse complement.
AGAATACAGCGCTGGTTACCAAACCATTGCCCGGAAAGTACCAGTGTGACAGGGCCTGCAAGTTCTACACGTTAGACATGAATATAGGTGTCCTTTGCAGGACCCCAAAAATTGATCCTGTACGAAGTGCCAACCGTCATTGATGCAAAAGAAGTCACACCTGCAACTACGATATAGGTGTACATGAAACAGTAGCAGGTGCAAGGGTAAAAACACATGGGTCGATTGACTGTATGACATATGAGCTGATATCCGCAGAGTGGGGAGTGCTCGGAAGTGTCCTCACACTTTATTATCGCTCACATTAAACATGTCTAATGGGTACTGTGGAGGTGTGTTAGGTAGAGAGCATGCACATGAACACACACACACACACACACACACACTTGGCAGGGCTGGGAGTCGAACATACACCTAACTACCCTAACACACTACAACATGATGCATTTACAGAACGTGCTACCGAGATTACTAAGCACAGCAGTCCCAGAGGCAGTCATCTAGGTGCATGTCATCATCCGCAAAGGCAAAGACGTCAGTAGGAAACTGCTGTGGTGTGCAGCATCTAAAAGCAAGACTGCATCCCCAGGTGGACGGGAGCATGTGCGCAAACACACACACACACACACACACACACACACACACATACACACAAACACACACACACACACACACACACACTTGGCAGGGCTGGGAGTCGAACATACACCTAACTACCCTAACACACTACAGCATGACGCATATACAGAACGCGCTACCGAGATTACTGAACACAGCACTCCCAGAGGCATACTTCTAGGTGGGTGACATCATCCGCAAAGGCAAAGATGCCAATAGGGAATGTATGTGGTGTGAGGCATCTAAAAGCATTACTGTGTCCCCAGGCAGTTGGAAACACAGACACACACACACACACACACACACACACACACACACACACACACACACACACACACACTTGGCAGGGCTGGGAGTTGAACATACACCTAACTACCCTAACACACTACAGCATGACGCATTTACAGAACGCGCTACCGAGATTACTGAACACAGCACTCCCAGAGGCATACTTCTAGGTGGGTGACATCATCCACAAAGGCAAGGACGCCGATAGGGAATGTATAGAGAGTGAGCAGTCTGAAATCATATTACTGTCCCAAGGTAGACGTAGACAAACATACGGCAACCAAATATCTACGGAGCACTACAACAACACTACATAGATACGGGACGTGCCAGAGACAGTACACCCTTCAAGACAGCAACCAGTGTGTTCAATGTAGGCATCCATCGTGACATTGAAAATGGACATCTGTTGCCTGGATGACCACCATCGCTATACAGGATGTCAATGGCCATGCCCACACGCTTAGTATCACATGTCTCTTTGAAATGTACTGTGTGTCCATCTACACAATGGTGTACTAAGCATGCTCACACACTTAGCAGTTGCAAAGGGACATCTTGCATGCACACAGATTCTAAACACGGAAGGGCACAGTTTGGAATGTACTGTGTGTCCATCTACACAAAGGTGTACTGGGCATGCTCACACACTTAGCAGTTGCAAAGGGCCGTCTTGCATGCACACGGATTCTAAACATGGAAGGGTGCAGTTTGGAATGTACTGTGTGTCCATCTACACAATGGCGTACTGGGCATGTTCACACAGCAGTTGCAAAGGGCCATCTTGCATGCACACGGATTCTAAATATGGAAGGGCACAGTATGGTATTACTGTCCCCACGTACATGAAGACCACTCACATGTATTGACCAGTACACACTCAGGAGCTATCACAGATGTCTCAGGTGCATATCACAGAGTTACTCACCACAATCTACAATGTAGCCCTCCGACATCACCATGTCATTGGACCAGCAATACACAGCCATACATTAATACAACACCATGTGACTCATGACCAGTGCACTGTACATAGGTCTACAGCAACTGTGCAGACTACACATGTACCGACAGGGTTCCATCATGTGTTATGCATTGCAATGATACCACTGCACATAACCAGGTCGGCTCTACGCATACCAGGGGCCCTGGGTCTTACACAGCTGTGACAGATGACTGTCGCTGTACACCAATGAACAGACATGTTTGGCTATGTCATACATGTAATTGCAGTGGATATGTGTGTGTACCACACACACAGCACATATGTACATAGCATAGCTTTTGCTGTCCTCCATGCAGACAAGTGGCTACAGCAATCATACGCACGCAAATGGAAGGTGGGTCCATGGCTGTTGAATGCTAACAGTACATGAGGCAGCAATGTTGATCGGGGACACATTCCCTCTGTACTAGTTACCCATGACACCCATCATATCATACAACAGTCCATGTGTTATGTATGTCAACACACATGTCCACCAATTGCAATGCATACAAACAAGGCTACATGACAGGCATGTAGGACCAACACACATGTACAATCTGTAGTGTGCATGCAGCTACCATGCATGTGCAGTAGCTGATGTAAGTAACTAATCTGTGCCTAACTACAACATGCAGTTGCAATGCAGCCCCATCATTGACACCTGTATATGGTGACATACTGACAGTACGGTAGGATGTACAGCAGGTATGGATGGATGTGTGTACATAAAGTGGTGATCCACCTATGTAGATGGATGTTTGCCGGGGACTCACAGGTGTGTCACGCCATCCTACCATTACATGTGCAAACAGTACGCTATGTTACCGTTACTTGACGGTGGAGACATAAAACCTACACAGCGGTCACATGTCACCGACAGTACGTCACTTGACACCTGTAACACTTACATCCTCCTGTGTGCATATAGCAGCACAATTGCCGAAGGTAGCGTTGGTACACATAATGCGGCCAATACTGCTGCATGTCTGTCAGACGTATCATCATATAGCAGGTGTATCATTTACAGTACTGCCATGTGTGTTTGCTTGTGTGACCATATATGCCATATATGGTGGGGAATATATCCCAATTGTTACACACCCCTGTACACTGTTGTGCAGATCTGTACATACTGCAGTGTGGAAAGCATGACGTAGGCAGGTGTGGTGCGTGTATCACACACATCAGCTATCCATATGTGTATGACATTTGTGGTCTCCACAGTGTGTGTGTGTATGTAGGTATGTATGGCTGTCTGGTGCATGGAGTGAGGGTGTATGCTACCATACAGAACACACAGGATCCCTAACCCCTCATGGTGATGCAGTCCACTACCCTGTTGATGCGATCGGTCTCAGCCACACTGGCTACCTGTACATGTTCTTTCTCTGTGTCGTGTCATGTGGGTTCACAGTACTGTGACGGTGATGACCACATAGGCAAGGGTCCTCACCTCAACACTATGGGGTGTGTGTTATAGTGCTGTTGACCCCGTGAGTGTGAGCATGTTCCTGTAATGTGACAGAGTATTACTGCTACACAGTGAGGCCTCATGCTATCAAGTGGCCTCTAACATTATCATTGGCCAGACCGCTGTATACAACCCCTGCACCATGTCAACATACCTGTGATGTGACCTGGCATGGATGCCACGTCTCTAGCCACTATAGCCTATTAAACTGCCCGCATGCTTCTGGATCAGTATATATGTGGACATCTGTGTTATGTTAGACTTTCCAACAGTCAGGCTGAGGCTACATCTAGCATGCTGATATTGCCATATGTGCTTGTGAGTACTCCACAGTTACACATGGGAGACTGCAAACAGTGCTACCTGTAGGCACATGCAAGTAGACCATAAGGAGGGAACTAGGGCATCATTATCAACATGCTGTTACTGTTGTTAATGAGACACATACTGTGAACATATAACAATGCATGCTAAACCTGAACTACATGGTATGTCTGGTGCGTGTCACCAGTACACAACTAATGTAATATACACGTCTCACTATTCACACACAACTAATGTAATATACACTTCTCTCACTATTCTTACACAACTAATGTAATATACACTTCTCACTATTCTGTACACCCTGTGCATCAGACCATTTGAGCATGTCCCTGCACCAATGGTGTGGATGACAGGGATGCGGCACAGGCTTCATCATATGCACAGGGTGATAATGTTTGCCAGGGGCATAGGCTGCACCAATGGATGACATCTTGTGTGTGGGTAAGGACCAGTGATATGATTGGACATGTCTGTTCAGTATGCATGTGGGTGTTGTGGTGCCCTACAGATGTCTTTGCTGTGTGTGTGTATGTGTGCACACAGTTCTGCCTTTTGTGAGGCCTACACAGGGTATTATTGACAGCTCCAGATTGTACAGACCAGGTTGTACAGCTCACTGTGTCCGGCCACAGCCACGTGACCTGTGCCTGCCAGTGGTTGCATGGGCACTACCAGGCAGAGGTACAGCTTGGCTACTGTCCGACGACACATGTCCACTGGAACCGTGTCCCCACTGGGAATGTCCAGGGCCACGTCCACGTGGCCTGCTGTGTCCTGGTGTGGACAGTGCAGCACCAGCTGCACTGCTACTGCTACCAGCACTATGGGAGCGGGCATGTGAGGTGGCACACTCACGTTGACCTGCACTAGGTGGTGTAGCTGGCCTACGTCCACGTGGCCTACACCTCACTCCTACCAGATGTTCCAGCACAGACAGCTCATGCTCACTGATTGCCATGCCACGGTCAAGGATTCCGACCATGTCACCCAACCGCCTGTCCAGAACATTAGCAATCTGCTGTTGAGCATTTGCCAATGCCTGGATGTTGTCATTTAGGGTACGGATAGCAGCCCTCTGTAGCCTATGCCCTTCTCTATTCTGCTGTTCAGCACGTGTCTGTGCCGCCATTACAGTCTGGAACATGCGTCTGGTGATACCAGCTGCTGCGCTCTGTCCTGCAGGTGCATGTCTGCCAGAGATCCTCCTACGAGCAGCACCGGCCACATGCCTGTGTGGCACATCTGCAGTCATTACACTGACTCCATGGTGTGTAGACACACCTTCTGTAGCCACCACATGTTCCTGTTCCATGCTAACAGACGCTGACTGTCCTTCCTCTATGGCCACTGGTGATGTGGTATGTGTTGGCAGCAGAGCTGTGTGCAGGGATGAGGGAGACATAGCTGGGATGGCAACCATTGGCACAGATTCAGCCCCTGACAACCCTGCCTGTACCTGATGCATCAGTTCATCACTGCTAGTATCTGTGGGGACACTAACATCAGATGGGCCGCAGGAGGGTAACGCATCTACATCACCTGTGAATGCAAAGAAAGACTTTAAATTACAATAGACACACACACACACACACACACACACACACACACACACACACACACACACACACACACACACACACACACACACACACACACACACTTGGCAGGGCTGGGAGTCGAACATACACCTAACTACCCTAACACACTACAGCATGACGCATTTACAGAACGCGCTACCGAGATTACTGAACACAGCACTCCCAGAGGCATACTTCTAGGTGGGTGACATCATCCACAAAGGCAAGGACGCCGATAGGGAATGTATAGAGAGTGAGCAGTCTGAAAGCATATTACTGTCCCAAGGTAGACGTAGACAAACATACGGCAACCAAATATCTACGGAGCACTACAACAACACTACATAGATACGGGACGTGCCAGAGACAGTACACCCTTCAAGACAGCAACCAGTGTGTTCAATGTAGGCATCCATCGTGACATTGAAAATGGACATCTGTTGCCTGGATGACCACCATCGCTATACAGGATGTCAATGGCCATGCCCACACGCTTAGTATCACATGTCTCTTTGAAATGTACTGTGTGTCCATCTACACAATGGTGTACTAAGCATGCTCACACACTTAGCAGTTGCAAAGGGACATCTTGCATGCACACAGATTCTAAACACAGAAGGGCGCAGTTTGGAATGTACTGTGTGTCCATCTACACAAAGGTGTACTGGGCATGCTCACACACTTAGCAGTTGCAAAGGGACGTCTTGCATGCACATGGATTCTAAACATGGAAGGGTGCAGTTTGGAATGTACTGTGTGTCCATCTACACAATGGCGTACTGGGCATGTTCACACAGCAGTTGCAAAGGGCCATCTTGCATGCACACGGATTCTAAATAAGGAAGGGCACAGTATGGTATTACTGTCCCCACGTACATGAAGACCACTCACATGTATTGACCAGTACACACTCAGGAGCTATCACAGATGTCTCAGGTGCATATCACAGAGTTACACACCACAATCTACAATGTAGCCCTCCGACATTACCATGTCATTGGACCAGCAATACATAGCCATACATTAATACAACACCATGTGACTCATGACCAGTGCACTGTACATAGGTCTACAGCAACTGTGCAGACTACACATGTACCAACAGGGTTCCATCATGTGTTATGCATTGCAATGATACCACTGCACATAACCAGGTCGGCTCTACACATACCAGGGGCCCTGGGTCTTACACGGCTGTGACAGATGACTGTCGCTGTACACCAATGAACACACATGTTTGGCTATGTCATACATGTAATTGCAGTGGATATGTGTGTGGACCACACACACAGCACATATGTACATAGCATAGCTTTTGCTGTCCTCCATGCAGACAAGTGGCTACAGCAATCATACGCACGCAAATGGAAGGTGGGTCCATGGCTGTTGAATGCTAACAGTACATGAGGCAGCAATGTTGATCGGGGACACATTCCCTCTGTACTAGTTACCCATGACACCCATCATATCATACAACAGTCCATGTGTTATGTATGTCAACACACATGTCCACCAATTGCAATGCATACAAACAAGGCTACATGACAGGCATGTAGGACCAACACACATGTACAATCTGTAGTGTGCATGCAGATACCATGCATGTGCAGTAGCTGATGTAAGTAACTAATCTGTGTCTAACTACAACATGCAGTTGCAATGCAGCCCCATCATTGACACCTGTATATGGTGACATACTGACAGTACGGTAGGATGTACAGCAGGTATGGATGGATGTGTGTACATAAAGTGGTGATCCACCTATGTAGATGGATGTTTGCCGGGGACGACTCACAGGTGTGTCACACGCCATCCTACCATTACATGTGCAAACAGTACGCTATGTTACCGTTACTTGACGGTGGAGACATAAAACCTACACAGCGGTCACATGTCACCGACAGTACGTCACTTGACACCTGTAACACTTACATCCTCCTGTGTGCATATAGCAGCACAATTGCCGAAGGTAGCGTTGGTACACATAATGTGGCCAATACTGCTGCATGTCTGTCAGACGTATCATCATATAGCAGGTGTATCATTTACAGTACTGCCATGTGTGTTTGCTTGTGTGACCATATATGCCATATATGGTGGGGAATATATCCCAATTGTTACACACCCCTGTACACTGTTGTGCAGATCTGTACATACTGCAGTGTGGAAAGCATGACATAGGCAGGTGTGGTGCGTGTATCACACACATCAGCTATCCATATGTGTATGACATTTGTGGTCTCCACAGTGTGTGTGTGTATGTAGGTATGTATGGCTGTCTGGTGCATGGAGTGAGGGTGTATGCTACCATACAGAACACACAGGATCCCTAACCCCTCATGGTGATGCAGTCCACTACCCTGTTGATGCGATCGGTCTCAGCCACACTGGCTACCTGTACATGTTCTTTCTCTGTGTCGTGTCATGTGGGTTCACAGTACTGTGACGGTGATGACCACATAGGCAAGGGTCCTCACCTCAACACTATGGGGTGTGTGTTATAGTGCTGTTGACCCCTTGAGTGTGAGCATGTTCCTGTAATGTGACAGGGTATTACTGCTACACAGTGAGGCCTCATGCTATCAAGTGGCCTCTAACATTATCATTGGCCAGACCGCTGTATACAACCCCTGCACCATGTCAACATACCTGTGATGTGACCTGGCATGGATGCCACGTCTCTAGCCACTGTAGCCTATTAAACTGCCCGCATGCTTCTGGATCAGTATATATGTGGACATCTGTGTTATTTTAGACTTTCCAACAGTCAGGCTGAGGCTACATCTAGCATGCTGATATTGCCATATGTGCTTGTGAGTACTCCACAGTTACACATGGGAGACTGCAAACAGTGCTACCTGTAGGCACATGCAAGTAGACCATAAGGAGGGAACTAGGGCATCATTATCAACATGCTGTTACTGTTGTTAATGAGACACATACTGTGAACATATAACAATGCATGCTAAACCTGAACTACATGGTATGTCTGGTGCGTGTCACCAGTACACAACTAATGTAATATACACGTCTCTCACTATTCACACACAACTAATGTAATATACACTTCTCTCACTATTCTTACACAACTAATGTAATATACACTTCTCACTATTCTGTACACCCTGTGCATCAGACCATTTGAGCATGTCCCTGCACCAATGGTGTGGATGACAGGGATGCGGCACAGGCTTCATCATATGCACAGGGTGATAATGTTTGCCAGGGCATAGGCTGCACCAATGGATGACATCTTGTGTGTGGGTAAGGGCCAGTGATATGATTGGACATGTCTGTTCAGTATGCATGTGGGTGTTGTGGTGCCCTACAGATGTCTTTGCTGTGTGTGTGTATGTGTGCACACAGTTCTGCCTTTTGTGAGGCCTACACAGGGTATTATTGACAGCTCCAGATTGTACAGACCAGGTTGTACAGCTCACTGTGTCCGGCCACAGCCACGTGACCTGTGCCTGCCAGTGGTTGCATGGGCACTACCAGGCAGAGGTACAGCTTGGCTACTGTCCGACGACACATGTCCACTGGAACCGTGTCCCCACTGGGAATGTCCAGGGCCACGTCCACGTGGCCTGCTGTGTCCTGGTGTGGACAGTGCAGCACCAGCTGCACTGCTACTGCTACCAGCACTATGGGAGCGGGCATGTGAGGTGGCACACTCACGTTGACCTGCACTAGGTGGTGTAGCTGGCCTACGTCCACGTGGCCTATGCCTCACTCCTACCAGATGTTCCAGCACAGACAGCTCATGCTCACTGATTGCCATGCCACGGTCAAGGATTCCGACCATGTCACCCAACCGCCTGTCCAGAACATTAGCAATCTGCTGTTGAGCATTTGCCAATGCCTGGATGTTGTCATTTAGGGTACGGATAGCAGCCCTCTGTAGCCTATGCCCTTCTCTATTCTGCTGTTCAGCACGTGTCTGTGCCGCCATTACAGTCTGGAACATGCGTCTGGTGATACCAGCTGCTGCGCTCTGTCCTGCAGGTGCATGTCTGCCAGAGATCCTCCTACGAGCAGCACCGGCCACATGCCTGTGTGGCACATCTGCAGTCATTACACTGACTCCATGGTGTGTAGACACACCTTCTGTAGCCACCACACGTTCCTGTTCCACGCTAACAGACACTGACTGTCCTTCCTCTATGGCCACTGGTGATGTGGTACGTGTTGGCAGCAGAACTGTGTGCAGGGATGAGGGAGACATAGCTGGGATGGCAACCATTGGCACAGATTCAGCCCCTGACAACCCTGCCTGTACCTGATGCATCAGTTCATCACTGCTAGTATCTGTGGGGACACTAACATCAGATGGGCCGCAGGAGGGTAACACATCTACATCACCTGTGAATGCAAAGAAAGACTCTAAATTACAATAGACACACACACAGACACACAGACACACACACACACACACACACACACACACACACACACACACACACACAGACACACAGACACACACACACACACACACACACACACACACACACACACACACACACACACACACACACAGACACACACAGACACACACACACACACACACACACACACACACACACACACACACACACAGACACACATAGACACACCATGCATGTGATTTGACAGATGGCATGCAGCATGCCTGTGATACGGCAGAGGGCATGCAGCTCAGACATTAATAGTGTTAGTAAGCATACCTCCCTGGGGTGCACACTACAGCAAGCAGGTGTCATATCAGTAGCCATGCAGTTCACACAATCATGGTAGTATGCATGCATCTCCGTGATACACCATGTGGACCAGAACAGGATAACAGTACACATGGCTGACGTGACCTTGACATGTAATCTGCTGACGTGTGCATTAACATGCATACATGTCAGACACAATGGTGTCCTGACACATGTACATCATCATAATGGGCATCACATTGCGGTGTTGTCTGTATGCCCTACAGATAGAATGCATGTTTGGCAAATGTGCATGAGCATGGAAGGGTAGTGTGAGCCGTCTACATTGCTATACAGTGTGAAGTACAGACACTGTGCCATTGCATGCCATCATGAGGCATCTATATTGCTGTACAATGCATAATATGTACACATTGCATAGCCATAACTGCATGCATACCCATGACATAACTATGGATTGTGACCCACGATGCTGAGGTGTATACACACCAAACCATGCTGTGTCAAGTGACAGGTCAGTGGAGGACCTACAGATGACACCCCTGCACAACAACTACAGGGTCTTAGCTGCCTGGCAACCATTTCCACACATAGTGGACATGTCAATTCACCATTTCCCACATGACATTGATGTACCACACACATGAGGTGCACAGCTAACGGTGATGTCCTACAGCAGCAAGGGTAATGTACAGGATCTGTGGCCTGATGTGGTGTCAACATCTGTGGAAGCTGTACAGGTGACTACTGTCATGCTATGACACAGTTGTGATGTTCAACAGATCTTATATGGTAGACTTCAGTGACGCCTCCACTAGCCGTACACAGGCTTTTAGGATGTCCAGTGTACCACATCAACTGTATAATCAGTCAACTAAGGCTATAATTGGACCATGTGTGGACAATCTGCAACAGGGTGTGTAAACATCACATCTACTGTGTGGCTACGTGTCTCTGGCCATCCCCCATGGCCATGTGTGCACGTGTTGACCAAATGTGTGTGACGGCCATCTATCTCACATGTCTGTGTTGTCCCATATGACATACACCCATAGATGTCAGATATGTCACCATCCACAGGGCTATGCAGACAACGGGTTGTATGTTTGGTATGTGGGGTATGGGTCATGGGATAGTGTGACAATATTGCAGCCAGAACACTATGTGTCTGGGACATGTCAGATGGCACATCACAATGTGTGCACCCAATGCAGGGGCATATAACACAATGGTGACACCTGTGGGCTGCCCATATCACAGCTCACTGTGTGGTACTGTTTGCGTACCACACATGTTGTTCCAATGCATACTACATATGCATCCATTGTAGAACACCTCCACCGCTGTATGCACAGCTGACCACACATGTTGCAATGACAACTACTGTGGTTTCAAGTCGGTGTATCATTTCATTTGTATATATTGCACATGGGTGGCTTGTGTGAATGATGGGTGATGCGACCTGTATATTGTGACTGGAACAAACATCAAGTGTGCAACTGTTAACTGGCCACATGGCAAATAGATCAATGCTTTAACATGCCTGATACTGATGACAGTCTCACCTGCAATGGACTCATGTCTGTGTGGCACGCCAGAGGTACCTGTATAGGGGTGACACAGCAGTATGAACATTATCCCTGACTGTCTGACAGCCACAGGGTGCACTGTGCATGTTAACACATTTGCCTGTATAATAGCATATAGTATGCACATGTGTGCATACACAGGGAAGTATACTGCAGTATGCAGCATGTGTGTCCACATACCTTGCATATGTTGTTACTTTACATAATGTACAGTGACACATGCAACTAAATGGGATATAATAGCCATATGTGCAGTACTGACTTACCAGGCAACTCCAGGCTCATTGGTTGGGAGACACCCACCTCCACGATGGCAGCTAGTGTGTGTGGATACTGTTCCTGAGGGTGTCCCCAGACTGGCCAGTAGCTCCTCAGTGTGTGTGAGTGGGGGCTGGGTTGGTGGCCCACCACCTGTTCCACCTTGTTCCCTGGTGATTGCAGTGGCACGCTGTTTTGCATGTCGTATCAAGTCCGTGCAGTGTCTGCGCACCTGCTGGTAGGTGCAGCTATGGCCACCCACATCATTCACCCTCCTGTGTAGATCCTGCCACAGGTCGTCCCGCTGCTGGGCATGGTGTGGCACATGGCTGAACAACACCTCGTAGTTCTCATGGAGGTACAGGATGAGGACATCATCCTCCTGGTGGCTGTATGCTGGAAGGCGTGTACGAGGCATTATCTGTAAGACATAATGATGGTGACAGGTCACAGTTTCAGAGATGTACAGAGATACTGCTTCACATACATTTCTATGACATCTAGTACATCTGCACAGTAAACTTTGCAAATCATCATGACACTGACACGACTGACGTGTTTGTGTCACACATATGTAACACCGTTATGCATTGGATATCATCACCATATATGTGTGTCACCTCATTACAGTGTTCATACTCCATGTGAATGCTGTCTTGATGTGGGCATGTCTATTTGCCTGCACTGGTGTTCTTACCTATCTGCACATGCCTGGATGTGTCCACGGTACTGCTGTTGACCTTGATGCTGTGTATATGTCACATATCAACACAGACACAGCCTTAATGGACTTGAGCAGTGACAATGCACACATACGCATGGACACCTGTACATGTATGTGTTTTGCCATATACATCTACACAGCACTGTACAGCTGTTCAACATCCTGCCACGGATCGCCTGTGTTGCACATGTAATAGACATGGGACAATAGCTAGTCGGACGTCATTCACAGGGATGGTTATCAACCATAGCATGTACAGGCAAGGTTTCCTAGCTGTAACAGACAGCCAGTATGCCACCGCGAGGTACATCAGTGCCACATTACTGATCCGGACAGTTGATACTACATCTACCATGTGGCTATCACACCATGTATGACTGGGATGACATGTGCAGCTTTGATGGACAGGGTTGCATGGTTTGGTGGGAGTATGTCACATGTATGGCACAGGGATCTGTCCAGCATGTGGCGATCCTAGTATTAGGATGGTGGCTGTCCATGGCGTATGTCTTACAGATCAGGATATGGACATGTAGCATGTCCATCATCATGGTGTAGCAAATGTCTTTATGCAAGGTAGACAGCATGCTGTATAGTGGAGGTGAGGATTGTGAAGGCTGGTATCGCCCATCCACGCATGGCCATTACCCCTTAAAGGTGATACGTGATCCAATTCTGGTCACCCCAGTGCTGTATATGCCTGTCCAATGATCTCTGTGCTCATGGATGGCACCCTGTCATGACATGGGTACCTCGTATGACTACCCAAGGGGCCTGGAGACGTCACCAAGGCAGGGAGGTGTACTGCACAGCACCATCCCTTACACAGTGTCCATAATGTTGACCACAGCCTAGGTGGTAGTTAATGGGTACAGGGATGTTCACCTAGCGGTGACAATGCTGATATCATCCATCAGAATGTGCACATATGTCACACACCTCACCCACACAGCCCATTCTGTATGTTGTTCACAACACTGACACAGCTATTCCTAATAGGTCATGGCCATTCACATCCTTACATACACAGATGCCTAACATTTGTCTGTGTGGTATGGGCTACAAGGAGGCTGGAGTACAACACATTAACCCTGTTCTACTGTAGCTGGCACTGGTGTGATATGCACATGTCACTCTGGCACCTTTTGTAGTTGTGAGTCTGTCAACAGGCCACTGGTAGAACACTCCTGTGACATACAAAGGTATTTGTAATCAAACATCCATACTGTCTTGTACATCTGTACTGCTAACATCTACAGTGATAATGGTTCATGGACATGCACACCATACTCAGCAGGGTTATAGTGCGATGCCACCCATTATGTCTGTCATCACCACTTGTGGGTTAATATTATCCAACACCCTATCTGCATTGTATGGTCATGCTAGGCACTTGTTCAGAACTTGTGAGCATGTCATGAGCTACTGATTAATATAGCACCCATTCCACACCATTTCCCACAGGTACACTGGCTGTCCTAAAATTTCCAGCTTGCTTATGGTACAACAGCTGTTGTACACACATAACGCACATATCCTGTGAGACATGGTTGTATATACAGGCATGTACAACTGTCACGTACCAGTGCTATTGCCTGTCTATATGATGGATATGTCGTACATGTGGCAATAGAGCAATTGTCTCATGTACACATTCAATGTTCACCTCCCAACATACGACACTACAGCCTGTGGGGGATGCACTTATGCAGCCCTGCTGGGGGTAATGCTGTCACCAACCCTAATTGCACCTGACAGTCATGTGGGGATGTGTAACATTTGCAACACACCCCACTCATCACATAGTCTCACATGATCTCCACCGCAGGCCACACATACGAGGACAACTTGTGCAGTACCTCTCCATACTCTGTGTAGGCACCAGAGGCAGCCCCCATCACGTAACACAACATCACCAACGTATAGCCCACAGACTCATGTGTGCCCATCACATACAGCCAATAGGGTGTTATAACATTCACAACACACCAGTCATAGGTGAGTCTGTAGGCGGTCACACTGCAGCTCCACACAGCAGGCTACACAAGGTGATAGTCACTTACATCTTGCTGTCGGGTAACTGGTTCTGCAACATAACCTATGCACCCATGCCACACCTCACCAGGTATGATGTGACTGTCATTCTCCATGTTAGTGTGACTGCCCTGAGATGCCACTTCACAGACTATGTGTGCAGGGACATGCAATAGCTCACCAGTGTTGTAGCCCTGAAGGTGTGGGCCTAGCCCTGGGGAGCATTATGCATTCATCCGGACCCGATACCACTGTACAATGACTGACTGTGTCACTTCAACAGTTGCCTATGCTTCTGCTGTCATTCCACAGGCAGCTGGTATCTGTCCGCTTTGACTGACCTGGTCAAACACAATGCTTTGGCACAGATGACCTGCACCTGTCAGCCCTGGGAGTACAGATCACATGTAAGGCTCTTGCTGCTTCTATACTGCCTGTCTTGCACAGTTTCCAATAACAGTCACCGGCAGAACGGGAACTGGCAAGCAGGACATGGGGTCATGTGACACATTGCTTGCATCTTCCTCTGTGATGCACGCAGGCAAGGCACACCTTATAATGCACCACTCCAATATCTCTGCAGTGACTGGGACCTGCCTCTATGCTCTGCAGAGCACACCTGCAATGACAGGTTATAGACAGACCATACCTTTCAGTCACATACCTGGACCGCCACACCCACAGCTGAGGTGTTCCCATATCCCACTATGTTGTACACACATCCTGGCTAGTTACTTAGCACAATGCATCAGAGGTGCTCCACGTGCAACTAACTGTGTCCGGAACTGCTATACACATTGTAACAAGCTACAGATTCAACAACATACCCCACGGTTACCAGACCTCATTTGTTGGTGTACTGGACAGTAGGGCTCAGACAGCTACTACTGATGTGTGACTGACACTACCCCACACTTAACTGGGATAGCCACTCATGTACCGACACATCCATGAGTCATAACCTCCACTCGGCTGGATCAACCCATACACACCACCTCCAAGACCAACATTAACCTTGACATGAACACTACCAACATGTGACTGGTGTTCCACACCTGGGGTTATCCCCTCATTGGTGGATTCTGAACATATGCTAATCAATCTTGTTAGCCACATCCCGGCACCACACCCTTCACGGCATACACAGTACATGAGTACTACAACACCTACTACAGACGTCTTATGACAGCAGTTGTTAACATCATGACACCCGTGCAGATGGACAATGCACTTACAAATGCTGAAACATACCCCAGTGCACTTCATTAGCACATACATGACTGCATGGATCATGCTATTCCACACAGAGCCATGATGGTACACACCAGATATCAGATGCCACTCTGGTGGTCAAGTTCCATGGACATAATGTACAACAACAGGTGGAGGCTGTTGCACAGTGGTGTACAATCATATGGGTGGGGTAGCTCACTGGTCAGCCTCGGTAGGGCCATGGGATCCCTCATCACATACTCCAAGACTAGCTACGTAAACATTACTGCAACACATTCCGGGGTGTACCACAAGGCATTATGGTGGTATGTCAGTTGTCGTTGGCAAAACCCACATCTGCTCTCACATACAACAGTCACTCAGGAACATTACAGACCCAGGTGATGTTGGCAATATGCTGGCGGAATGATTCAATGCTAACATTACACCCTCTCACTCACTACAGGGCCCCAATCCATGCAGGAACATTGCGGTGTCCCTGCAGTCACACCTACACAGTACTAACCTGCACTCTATATGTCCTGGGACACTGGCCCCATGTCACCTTCCAAAGTCCCAGGCTGTGATGTCCACAAACCTCTGAACGACATGTCTCCCCACTAGGCCACCATATTCAGTAATAGCCTTGTATCAGACATTGTGGCCCCTGAATGGCACACAGCAACATTTATCACACTCCACACAGGTGGCACCATAATGCACGAGTGGGACTATAGTCCAACACACCTGACTGGACTGTTCTGCATGGCTATGGGGCACATCATCAAGGATGTCATTCACAGAGACATTGTTGGGCTCCGGTCCTTTGATGCCACCCGGGTTGGACTTGTTAGGGCCAGAGCATGGCCCCTACACCTGGTGGACTCCTTTCATACAGTTACCAAGGTAGCTGATGATGGTACGGGAGTCCACACATCCTACATTGTCCTCTCATTGCCATTCAGCACCGTTCTCCATTCTGGTATTGACAACATACACATCCACCTGCACATCATACCCAATGTCTCAGGATGTTATGCAATGTGGCTCATGGACAGGATACACACAATGAGGGTAGCATACCATAGTACCTACTGCATTTCAGTTACATTTGGCATACCACAGTCCTCAGTCATTGGGCCCCTCATGTTCAGTATATGCTTCCCTGAGGTACAGGCTAGCACAAAGGGACTTTCCCTGCCTAGCTTTACAACCCCCTGCATACAAAGCACCATGATTGATCCACCAGCTGATACTGACTCCATCCATATGGGTGTCACTGTGACAGATACCTGATATGAATATCATGGCCTCAAGCTGCATGACACAAGGTGCATGAACACAACCTTTGCATTACACCATTCACCCACTGATTATCACATAGGTGGTAGTCCCCTACATACATGTCACATTGTACATGTTTGTAGTACACACGTATGTCGCACCCACTCCTGTGGTTACCGTATTGCCACTGTGGCGTGGATATCCTTCTACATGGCTACACTTATTTGTACTGGGTGTGTAGCTGGCACATAGGCACCCATTGTACCTCTGAACTCAAGACTTCTACACACATTCAAGGGTACACCACCCCATTTAGGGTGTACCTTACACAACAGCTTTACATACCACACCATTAACACACCATGACGTTTATTGAGCTCTGACAGTTAAAGTATGCAGCTGAACTATGTACACATTTGCATACTACATACTCAGGGGTGACCTCTGCTGAACAGACAGGGCCCATGTCCACAACAATATTAATGGATATACTCCACATACGCGACATAAGCAAAAGCCACTGTGAGCAACATGCTCATGGATATGTGCACACACGCAACAATGAGTGGGATGTGCTTGAGGGTTATATTCCCAAACCGGTCACTCACCATGCTTTGGAACATGAGTCCTATGTACATCACGCAGAGACACTCAGTAGCACTGTTCATGTGATACGTCCCTTGGTGGTTGGGAGACACATGTACGCCAGGGATCACTGCAGTGGCTGTACTGTGCAGAGGTGCAGGTAACACATGGCTCTGTTATTCACAGGACACTACCCTAGAGAGGTGCCACTAGTGTGAACACTGTAGTTGTGCTTACACATGGACTTGCCAGACTGCATAGTACCCCACTATGAAACTGTGAAGCTATTACATGTCCTTTGTGCATGGTTACTTGGTAGCCCTTCCATTTAGTTTAGCTATCATGCTATTGCAATGTCCCATGCCTACAAGCCATATGTATCCTGTTATTGTACATGCCAATAGACGATACCTTTGGTATGCATGATATGCCTGTTATGCTGTGTAGAATATCTGACATATCTACCTACAATACTATACATTACACATATTTCACATAGTATCCCATAATGCAAAGCATACTTGCACAGCAGGACCACCTTAGACATGTCATTGTCGTTATATGCCCATACACATGCCTACTGTGACAGTATATCAACATATCCTATCCCTTGCTATGGCACGTACTTGTTGGACATACCCTACCACTGACGGCGGGTTGTATGGAATTGTTCTGTTTAAAGCACTCATGTAGCATCCCTTGTGGTGTCTGTGATGTGTACCTTGTGGCCCACTGCTGGACGCACAGTTTCTACAAGCGTTAGTATGCTCAGCAAGACATCACTACATAAATACCTTTTCCCACTTTATGCATTGTGGACACTTTTAATTAATGTAAACCAGGCTATACATACAGTAAATAATTAATAAAAAACATGCTATACATAAACTTACATACCGAGTGTTCTACATACCTTGTTATCGTTACGGACTTTCATCTCTATCTCTCTCACACTGCTTAAACAGGTATTTTGTATGAGCATACGGTTTGAATGTCTGGCAAGTCATCCTTATATATGTCGATACCTGTAACATGTTGTTTCCTCCCGCCAATTGGTGTTCCTGAGTGACTAATTACTTGCATATCAGCTATACAGCTACTCCATTCACCAATTAAGCGGCAACAGTGGGGTATAATTTAATTCTCCAATTGGGCATTGCCCATTTGCCCTACCTTCGGGGAGACGGCCTGTATTGTGTTTTGCTATGTGTAATTGCAACTGCTATGCATAGAGACAATTATACTTTGGATTCATGTCCCCCGTGGATTGTGTGTGACAGCTTGAGTATGTGGTTCAACATGTGGGTGTTCCTGTCATCCCAACGTCTGATAATGGACTATTGCAAACAAAACCTGTAACATCGCTGTTTGTTCCATTATATAACGGCTGCAATTTTGCATGGCGCCTTTAATTCTATCTCTCACAAGGTATGTTGACAGTTCTGCAGTTGTAATTGACTAACTGGATGTTTGTGCTGTTATTGCAGTCTGTATTGCTATAGTTTCTAGTGTGGGGGATGTCGGTGGGTGTACGTAGCATATACAGGTTTGTGGGGCTTGCATTTCTACATATTCCATATATATGTGTGTGGGCTCCATCCCTAATTAAAGAGCTATCAGTTAGTAGACTTATGTTACGGGATTGTACATTGGGCCGTTGTTAATTGGTTTCTATATAGTATGCAGGTGAGGTTAATACTTCCATACCTCCGGAATTGCAGCGATATGTAAAGGGATATGTCTAACTGACAGCTATCCCATGTATTTCTGTCCCAGATATTTGCAGTCATTGCGGTTGTGTTGGTAACAGAACCTCTTTGCCATGGGTTGCCACATTTTCATATGGCCATTGTTGGACACTTGCGGGACCCACAGCAGTGTTTACAGTCCAACACATAGCCACGGTCAGTACACAGGTTAGCACATACTTTTATCCTCAATACATACCTATTGTGGGACTTTGGCTACTTATCATATTGCAAGTAACATTTACGTTTCTTACATACAGGCATAACTATTTAATGCAACTATTACATTATATATGGGACATATTAATATCCTACAATCCCGAACATTTGCCCTTTGTAATGTTTTATGTCAGGACACACCTGCCCAGGGAGGGGCTGTCCCTCCTAATGTGGGACAGGTGGTAACCGTATGCCTACGGCTAGCTATACCCACACCTACTATAATGATCTACCGCCGAGTTGGCACTAACAGACACATGATGCGGACACACACACACACACATTACAGTCACACGGAGATGCACACGGCACCCTCAACACACACATACACAGACTACGGCGCTCACAAACACAGTTGAACACAGTACCTATGTGGACCGCAACACCGGCAGTGGTAACTAAATGTCCCTTCATATCATCATACTATTACTCGCGGTTGTGCTGTTCCGGTACTGTGTTCTTTCGGTCTTTCAGCCTCGTGGTTACGCATGTCGGTATGTTACACATTCCATAGTTGGCGGTATCCTATTTATTTGTATCTCCAAGGTGTTATGAATGTCATTGACCTATCTAAATATATTTGCAGATATCGCTGAATCCGTATATATCAACATATATCACTCTATCGCCCTTTCTATCTGTATTATATATATGTATATATGTGTACATATATATATATATATATATATATATATATATATATATATATATATATATATATATATGTATATATCTGACGGGGAATGTGACAGGCAAGCTACACCTTTCATTGTGTAGTTGTTAGTGTATACTGTTTCCTGGACTCCGCACGTTTGTGTCTGTACCTGTCACATTACACACCTGACGTAGGTTAGGGTTACCAGCTGTCCCACTCTATGAGGGACAGACCCTCTTTGGGCAGTTGTGTCCTGCAAAATATTTGTGAACATGGCAAATGTCCTGGGATTTTAGAACATACTTATTTCCTATAGTTTATGTAATAGATGCATAAAATAGTTATTCTGTATCTGAACCACCTATATGTTCTAGAAACAGAATAAGTAAGTAAACATTACAAGAATGAGCTTTTATCTAGGCAAAACAGTGAAGTTCTGAATTTCGTACTGGCCGGGTGTATGTGTCGGCCTGCAGACATCTGACGTATGTCCCACATTGGTCATTTGAAGAGGTGGCAACCCTACCATAGGTACATCTTGCCTAGCAATAGTGTTAGGTGATTCTATACATGATTGCGTGTTCTACACCTGGCAGTGGTCGTTTTACCCTTCAGAGCAGGTGCTATCAGTACAGGGGTGAATAATGCTGGTTTCACCTGTTCTGGACATCATTGACCATGATCTGCGCGATATTTGGAGTAGCTTATCCCTGTTTCATGCATATCCATATAGTCATATTTAAACGTCGCTTAACAGCAGTGGGCAATGCATATTCCCGGTAACGTGTGCTAAACATGATCTGCTGACCTGCATCCGACATGCATTACTTGTGCCTGCGGGATTACGTTACATCCCTTGCAGGACGTGGGACCGGGAACATGCATGACGGTCACTGCATTTAACATATGGCCATCTGGGATTTGTACATGTGTTATGTCATTTTGTACGTGGAGTATACTATGGCTGTTACTCCATACTGCACTCACATGGGTAACTCAGTTAGTTTACATATTGATGAGTCCAGTTAATGGTATGTCCATGTGATGTTTACTGGATGTGCTCCGGCATTGGGTATGTATATCTCAGTGAGCCACACACGATACTGTGCTACACCTTCAAATGACCGTGGGTGGAGCATGCTGGGGTGACGAATACCTGTCATGGGTACACCCCGTGCCTTGACACAACATCCATGATTATATTATGTGGAGCCCCTCATTAACGCAGCAGGGACTCTGTGCTGAGTGTGTGCAGAACAGTGCTTACACACATGTGCTCCCACGATTGCCTCTGCTCCTCTACGTTACAGTTGGTTACTCGATGTTGTGGTGACAGCAGACACTGTTTGCCCCATTTGGTGTATGGCCTCTGACAGTCAGCTGTGAACCTACCATTGTACCTGGGAACCTATACACACAGCACCACCATATGCTGATAGGCACATGTACTGTTCAGGTGTTGACATTCCTTGTTCCAATAGCTGTTGTGTGTACAATGTTTGAGGGCTGCCTATGTGGGATTCACACAGTGGGCCACCTATGCATTACAATTTACAGGTGGTCGTGCTTGTGTGCCATCCATTTTACTGTGTGTGCAGGTGGAGAGGTGTGTCAGTCCATAGGGGCCTACACTGTCAGAGTATGTGCTATACGTTCCCTCTTTGCCAAGGCATAGGCATATTGGGCATGCCTCCATCTGCCTACTGGGGCTGGCACAGTGTGTTCATGGTCTGAATCCCTCTGTGCCTGTGATGGCCTTGGCAATTGCGGTGGGCTATGAGGGCCTGCACCATTTTGTCCCTTCTGCAGCTGTTTCTGCAGGATCATATTATGTAGCATGGCACATACTATGACAATGTGGGCACACGTGCCTGGAGAGTACTGCAAGGCTCCACCAGATGTGTCCAAGCACCAGAACCGTGATTTCAGCATCCCGAACACACGGTCTATGATGATTCTGGTTTGTGCGTGTGCCTCATTATGGTATTCTTGCATGGGTGTGTGTGCATTTCTGATGGGAGTCATCATCCACGGCTCCAGTGCATAGCCAGCATCCCCCACAAGGTGGCCATGTGGGA
This sequence comes from Protopterus annectens, assembly GCF_019279795.1. Taxonomy (NCBI): domain Eukaryota; kingdom Metazoa; phylum Chordata; order Ceratodontiformes; family Protopteridae; genus Protopterus; species Protopterus annectens. The sequence goes on along the minus strand of NC_056744.1, from coordinate 1,204,766,217 downwards.
TATCCCCCCTGACAAATACCTGATACAGCTGTGAGGCATGCCAGATATGGGAGTCATGGTAGCTTCCAGGGCTGCCAGGACATACATCCATGATAATGCCCTGGGCATTGCACATGACCTGGCAGTTGATGGAGTGGAATCCCTTGCGGTTTATGTAGCACCTACCATGCTCACCGGGTGGTGACTTGATTTGTATGTGCGTGCAGTCGATCGCACCCAGTACCTCCGGGTAGTGTGCCACATGGTGGAAGTGACGCATATTGCTGGCCAACTCCTGCTGAGTTTGGGGGAAGTATATATGCTCATTGGCATGTGGTAACATGGCATCCAGGAACTGGTGTAGTACCCTGGATGCTGATGCCTGTGAGATCCCCATTATATCTCCAGTTGGCCTTTGAAAGGTACCTGCGGCTAGTATTCCCATGCTTACACATACCTTCATGCCCACTGGGATAGGTTCCCCTCTGTTATTTCTGGTTCTCAGGCGTGGCCGGCACAGCTCCACTATTTGCTGTAAGATGTCCCTGTCCACCCTGTAATGCTCTACTATCTCCATATCATGTAGCCCCTGGTAGGTTACCCTTGGTCTGAACACTCTTCTCCTCCTCCGGGGCCTGTGGTGGTTGTCGGCATCATCCTCCACAACACCTTCAGTCTCTAACACATGCTGATGAATCACAGCTATGGCAGCTCCCAACATGTACATTTTAAAAGTTCCCTGTGTGTTTACACCTATGGTGCAGTGTTTGGGAATTCACAGGTGTGTGTAGGGTGCTTTCACACTTTATACTATTGTGCTGTGAACACCGATGATGTCATAGGATGTGTATGTACGATCGTAGCTACAGGGTATCTTATGTGTTTTACTACCGGAACTACTATTGCGGTGCCTTTGGTGTTGAATTACATTTGGCTGCCATGGATTACCTCTTGACCTTCCCTTTACATTTCTGCACGTTCCACCTACCATTTTCTGGCATGCATCCAACAGCCTGCTTTCATTTGTACTTTCCTAGACCTGGCGTATCTTGCGTAATGTGTGTCATTGCCAATCTACTGTTGGTTTGCTTTGCTCTGCTATGACAGATCTCCTATCTTTGCAATCCAATGCCTCCCCTCCTTTCTTTGCATTCCGATGCCTCCCCTATCCTGTTTTGCAGGTTTCTGCAAGCAGACTTGACAGCTGCCGTCGATTGGCCGCCGTGAGTTGATTGTTGTTGATTGCTCATTAGTACGCCAATTACCCTACTTTGGCATTTCCTTTTTTTCTTCCCCTGACCTTCCTGTTTGTGCTATTGTTCACGCCACGTGCATCTGTTTACTGGGTTTCGGGCACGTTTTCATCCCCGTACACATGCACTTTTGGGCACCATGTGTGCTCTCAACTAAACGATTCTATACCTTCCTCCCCACCCCTGTCCTGCAGCTTTGCTTAGCAATGGCCAGGCCAGTTTGCATTGCTCCAATGTGCTTGCTGCTACGGTGGCACACCCCTCTGCTGTATCTCCTCTGAGCCACTCCTCGGTATTATAGCGCTGCGCCGTATGGTTCAACCTTCATCTGGCAGGACATTTGCGATTCAGTATTATCTGCCTCATTTGCATGGCATTGACTACTAATTCATAGTTACCGTGCCGAACACTGCCGCAGGCCCTTAGCAACCTTTGCACCTTGGTTGTGGTGTTCCATGCCTACCAGTGTGTATTATGGTGTAAACCTGCTTTGTATTACATTGCGATTTTATGACATTTTTATATATTTTCTTTATGTTCCAGTTTGCGCACACATGCCCTGCGGTTGTACTGTGCGTTACTGTGGACATGACATTAAATGTTGTTTTTTAGGTGTTGTGCATCTTTTCTTATGCCATTGGCTGTGTATTTAGCCATTGGCATATGTTAACTTTGTAATACATGAGTCTGGTCCGCTTCCATAGCTCCGATGTTCTGTTTGGGAAAATGTAAACCGTGTTTTTTGGTTTACATTTCTGTGGGCTTACGCTACACCTGCACCACTTCATGAATCACTATCTGCCTTCATTTGCATGGTGTGGCACTGCGCATGGGGTGATTAGCATATCTATGCCGAGGGCTGCACAGTTCTGGCATACGCCGGTAATGCACGTGGTATTGGATCGTACCTGAATCGCTCGACGGCCATATTTGGCGTTATTCCGTCTATGCTATGCCTGCGCCTGGCGCAAGATTCATGAATCCCGTGGCAAGTGTTATTATTTGTTCCTGCTTTGATCTGAGGGTTAGTTTAGTAGATTCTGACTGAGATTTGTTTGTTTTTTGTCTTTTAGATGTGATATCTTTTTCTGGAGCGAATATATTAAACAGCTTAGACTTGGTTGTCAGAGTTTCCATGTGCTCTGGTTGATTATCCATCTTAATTTTCGATTTTGAGAGCTATTTGGAAGAGCTGGTATATAAGACAGAATATATAAAGTGTTCGATGAAACTTTAAGTTGAGACAATCTTCTTTTTTCTTTTCCTCTACTCCTTAGGCCTGTTTACCTGTAAGAATCCTCACTATGCGGTTCAGGGATCTGCTTGTAGTAAGTATTATTTTTCCAAAAGATGAGATTTCTGACGAAAAATAAAGTTTGTAGAGGTATGTATTCTTCTTGTTGCCTTAGTTTCTGTTGAAAAATTTTGTTTTTTCCTCAGGATGTGCAGGCAGAAAGTCAGATATTAATGAAGAGATAAGGGAGCTGCACAGCTAGTGTGTTTACAGGCTGTCCACCATTTTGGAATCCAGTCATTGTATATTGAAGTTACTAAATAATAACATACATTTGAGTTTCAGACTTTTGTTTCCTTCAGAAAATTCATGCTAACACAAATAATTTTATTGAAGTAAGTTTCCAATTTTATAAGAGCAATAAGTAAAATCTGTTCCTATTTTTGAGCCTTTGTTCCCCCTTTATTTTAGACTTTATCCAGATAACTTCAGCTGAAAGGTCCAGGGATATGCAAACCTGTATACTGCTGTTGATCCCAGTGGCAATATTACTCACTTATGCACACACACACACACGCACACACGCACACACACACACACACACACACACACACACACACACACACACACACACACACACACACACACACACACACACACATATGCACACATATGCACACATACATATCTCTGCTTCAGAAAATAAGTGCTAACATAGATACCAGTATTCAAGTAACTTTGTGATTGTGTAACAGCAACATTTAAAATATGCTCCTATTTTGAGCCTTTGTCCCCCATTTATTTTAGGCTTATCCAGATATGTTGAGCTAAGAGGTTGAGAGGTATGCAAATCTCTTAACTGCTGTCAGGGATCACACGATCAGTCTCGCTCTTACTGTCTCTCTCTCTCTCTCTCTCTCTCTGTCTCACACACACACACACACACACACACACACACACACACACACACACACACACACACACACAGAGTTTCTTTTGCTTTTATGCATGCATTCACTCACACATGCAGAGAGAAACATACAACACATATGCACATACTTCTTTTCTCTTTAATTTATTTTCTACACTGGCTAAACAGCAAAAGCACTGCTTAGCGAGTGTAAAATAATAGTTCGATTGCGCTCCCTGTCACTCTCATATATGTATACACTCTCAGACACAGACATAAACACCTACACACATGCACTTTTTTATTTCAATTTTTTTTTTTTGATTTTATATTCACAAAACAACAAAAGTGCTGCTTTACAAGTATAAAATAATGGCAGCAATTAGTTTTTTCAGTCCAAGCTCCATGGCAGTTTGATGTGCTGCCGTAAAGCAGTGGACTTCTTTTTCAGCAGGCATTATTTGTAGATTAATACTCTGCTGCTGAACATTTCTTCTCCAATCAGAATGTGATTTAGAGGTTGTCCATTCTCTAATGCCTCTTAAATGAGCAGCAAAGTATGAGATAGTGGTAAACTGGGTATTATACAATGACCCCCCATTAATATTCCAAAACGTGCATGCTGATTGTCCAGCATGCCCGTTGTAAATCCCACAATATACCAATGGAAAAAGGTCCAGTCGCCCAGACTTGTTTCCATTGGTATAAAGTGCTAAAAACATTTTTAACAAATAAAAAAGAAAAAAAATGCAGCAACAGAGACTTTCTTTTCTCCGTTGCTTCAGTTTCAAAGCATTGATGTACTGGGTATGCATGGGATGCTCAGTACATCAAAACAAGGAAGCAGTGTACCACAACCAGTGGAAGAACGGTAATGCGCCATTATACAAAGAAATTATTTAAGAAAAGTAAGCATTTTTTTTCTTAAATAATGTCATTGTATAATAGCAGTAACCGACTCCCTGATTGTGGTATATTGAAATTTACCCACGGTTGGCTTTATTTAATCACTCGGGCTTCAGCCTCATGATTAAACCACAACAATCGTGAGTAAATCTTCAATATACCACACCACATCATCGGTTATTGCTTAATTATTTGGTCTTTCCTAACCCAAATGATTCAGGGTGCACAGCTGGGCTTGCAAGGGCCACAACATAGGTTAGACAATTGGTACAATAGTAATGGCCTTAAATTAGATTTGAAAAAAGCATGCATTTTGGTAAACAAAACATTTCTACATCATACCATATGGGTTATACTCCCCTCTAGACAGGTGCTGTCTTAAGGGACCTAAGCACTGTTGTTAATAATTCCTTATCGTTTGATCATTGCAGTTCTTCCATAATTAAGAAAGCCTTCTGTCTGGTCCATTTCATTTCATTTCCAAAGTCATCTTCTCTAAATCCAAAGAATTGCTAATTCTGTTTTACTTATCCTTCATTAGACCCATTATTGAATACAGTACCCCTTTTTGCATGTATTTCCCTAACATATCACTCATATTGGGCAACTCAGAGATTCCTAAATAAAAAGATCAGTGGCCTCAAAACTTTTAGTTATCCTGACAGACTGACAGCCTTCTGTCTGCACTTGGTCTGTTACAGACTTTTCCAAGATGATTTGTGTCAGCCTTATAGAGACATGAAACAATCTGTCCCTTTTTGAACTACTATTCTTTCTCAAAATAAATTGCTTGTCAAATACCTAGTTATAGCAATTAAATCTCCATAAACTGGTGTGATAAATTTATAATTTAATTTGTCCTCACGTCTGGAATTGACTTCCATCTCATTTTAAGTAGAACTGAACCCTTGATTGGATGGGCAAATTTGAATTAACCCCCATCTATCTTATGTTGCTCTCCATGATGCTGGGAGAAACATTTGAATATTGTTTATTGTATTGGCTAGGCTTGTAATGGTCTGTAGGCTGATTGCTTCATACTCACCTATGTGCCCAAGGCTATGTTCCCCTCAGTCTAGATACAGGCAGTTACAGTACTACTGCATAAAGGTTGTCCATCTGTCACACTGAACAACTTTTGAACCACAGTTCAGTATCAAAAAAATTCTGGAAAAATGTTTTCTTCATAACTATGTCACCCCACAGAAATTTTTTTGTCTGAAGTTTATTTATGCAGTGTGGTTTCAAGCTAAATCTCAGTAATGGTGCAGTTCTTATGGGCATTGTGAAATGAACATGTACTTGAGTATGGCAACTCTGTTGGGATTAATCTTCTTAGATCTCTCAAAAAACATTAGACACATTCCATCACAAAGTTGATATTTTATTTAGTTCTGAGAGTACATTTTCTGCAGCATTACAATTATTTAACTCTCATAACGATAGAGGTCTGGCAGGTGTCCCATTTTTCATGTTGACAGCTGCTGTTCTGCAAGGGTCACTGCTATGTCCTACCACTTTAACAATCATTTGTGAATGATAAGATTCATCATTATGAACGTGTGATTCCACTGTCACCTTCAGAGATTAGGGAACTGATATTGTTAACTCTAAACTAAAATCCTGCTTTGCCATTCAAACCAAAACAATTCTATTTATTTCTAAGAGTCAGCAGCAAGATAAATTAATAAAATTATTAAAATATTTGACAATGTGGTGATATTGACTCATACTACAGTTCCGAAATATCATAACATTACCACTCTTGGCATACACATTCCACTAAAGAAGTATGTTTAGCAAAACTTTTTGACTGCACGCTTGACAATCATTTGAGGTTTGCTAAAGAAATGACTAATGTTGTGACAAAAAATAATAAATAAATAAACCTTGGTAAACCATACAGAGTTCAAGCATTCCTTTAGCACAGGTTCAAATTAGCTGCATTCATCTTATGCCTGTTATCTCCATTAGTATCCTCTTCACATAAGATAACTAGCCTACTATCTCTTCTGAATTAAATAAGAAAAATCATACAATAGAAGAAGTACATTTGCAGCTGCAACTATGAGAGAATATGTCCCTGTGAAGCCTTTAATGGTTGGACTTTAAATAACAGTTGCCTCTGTCCTACTTGAAATTTGTTCACAAACTTCTGTGTGTAGGAAATTGACAAACTCTGCCTAAAATGACCACATACAAGAAAAATCAGTGTGAAATGAGATCTTGTATTGGGAGAGTAACGTGTTATTGAAACAAAGTATACATTTGGTGATGTGCATTATCCAGTGGTATTTTGGAAAGCCTGAAACAAAGTTCCCTTTAAAATGAGGTATAACCCTTACAGAGACGCATTTATGATTGAGGTACAAAAATCATGTTTTAATTCTGGTATAATCTAATGAATACCTAATACAGCTTAACTCATTTAGTCTTGAACAGCAGGAGGTTAATTAATTCCTTTGCTTTCTGAGATCTTCTAAGCCAGGAAATCACATGCTTCCTGAAACCATACTTAATAAGATTTACAATATCTGGAAAATGATAGAAGTTATAAATAATATAAAATATGAAAGTTTTTAGGTAGGCAATGGGCTATACTCTGGTGTTTGTATCAAAGGTCTGGTTGCAGATGCTTATTTTGTTTTGCAGTTTTATGAAAGAAAAAATCATATTTTATAAGTCAAAATTCACTGGTGCTATCATCAAACAATTTACTATGTTTCTGGAAGTGTACAAGATAAATCAGAGATGTCAGAGGAAGAATTGTTAATCTGATGGAGACATTTCCAATGAAATATGACAAAAAATAATAGCATACTGCTGTTTTGTGATTTTGCAGAATCTATGCAGCTTATGCATTTAATACTTTCACAATATTTAAAAACAATATTAATCTATAAAACCATGTATGTCAGATGGCACATAATCTGTAGCAATTTTGTATACAATAGCACCAATTGTTCACCTTTAAGTCACACAACTTTTATGAAATTAATGCAATTATGAAACATATAGCTGTTAGTCATAACTGCTTTATCAAAAAAGCATTTATATTTCCAAATGTATTTATATATCCCACCATGTTTTACTTTTTTTATTAACACCCAGAGCTTGCATATAACACCCCCTAACATGACAATATCTTATTTCATTTTTGCATTACTGATGTAAGCATGGAAGACATCTTACATTATTCAGAACATTTTGAAAAATACTCCTTAATATCTTCAAGTTTTGTACAATCCATGCTCGCCATTTCATTATACAGTCATAGCAAGTTGTTGATGACTTAGATTAGGTATACTATTTTAATGACCACTGGGGCCCATATAAGAATCACCATACATCCCAAATGATTTCTGTAAGCTTTTTGAACCTTAGAAGGTATTGCATGGTCTATTTGTAAGTTAGGGTATGATTTAGAGACTGCCTCTGTGAATTTCCAATTTTCTATCCACTGGTCCAGGTTATGATTGAAAAAGACACAAAAAACTAAGAATAAAACAAAATGACAAACGGCTCCTCTCCACAACTGATTTAATTACAAACAATACAGGGTAAAAACCTCTAACTTTTAAGCGCTTTTCGTTTGAGACATCAACTTTCTGAAGAAGTTTGATGTCTCAAACGAAAAGCGCTTAAAAGTTAGAGTTTTTTACCCTGTATTGTTTGTAATTAAATCAGTTGTGGAGAGGAGCCGTTTGTCATTTTGTTTTATTTTTATGATTGAAAAAGGTCAAGGAAAAACTCTGCTTCACATGTATGTGAAGCCTGTTCCAGAGGAGGGGAATTCTGTGAGACACATACCTGTACTTCCAACATGTCTTTTTTTTATGTCACAAGCAAAGTTTAAGTCCCTAGATCAAGCAGTTCTGATGTTATTGGTTTTGAAGATGTGTAAAAGGTCTATCAAAGCAGGATCACATGATGTGTTTTGAATGCCAGGCACAGATTGCCTCTCAACAGTCTGCAGGAAACCAACTATAGAGATAGGTCTTTCAGGCAACCTGCGTAGGACATGTTGTTTACAAACTTTATACTTTTTGTGAGAAACCTCTGTTGACATTCTAGTTGCTGCATATGACTGGCCATGTATATACCAACAGGAATATTGTACTCAGTGATGGATCTGGTGAAGGCTGAATGCAGAGGAACAATGACCTCTTTGGACATAGATTTCATGCTCTTGCTTATATGTTGAGCAACATTAAATGATTTCCTTACTACCTTAGACACATGTTGGGTGAAAGTCAAGTTGCTATCCACATACATCCTCAAATTCCTGACTACTGGGTCCACTTTTAGGGGTGCATTATCAATGAGGTAGTTTCTTAGGGTGTCTGACTTCCCAAACGAAAGTGCATTTCTGCACATGACGTTCTCCCATATTTGTGTGAGTACCGGACCCACTATGTTTACAGCCCTAGTTGGCAAATGGATTAACTGGTCCTGGAATCTCTGGACTTGCATGTTTAGGGTCATGTATGATTCCCAATGTATAAAGGGTAGTTAAAGTCCCTCATGAATATGGTATTGTGTTGAATGCATGTGTATCCAGTAGGTCTAAGTATGAGCTATGAGTTTTGTGGGTCATAGAGGGTGATGTATAGCTTGCAAAGATATTATACGGGACTCTACTTATGATAATTTGGACATGGAGAAGTCAAGTGTGTGATCCTGTTTGAGCAAGCTTGAGGTATGTTTGTTTTTAATGTACATTAGGACACCTCCACCTTTAGTCCCCTGCCTGTGCAGTAGCTCGTCTAAATGTATGGAAGGAATTGTATCCTTGCACTGCATCCAACAACTGCACAGATGTCTGCATTCTTTAAGGGGAGGAGAGCTAGGAATGAATAGAGTTTCTTGTTTAGGTTCTTGACCTTGAGCAGTAACACTTTTAGATCCCCTTGGATTGACTTTGCTAAGTTGGAAGATTTGTCAGTTTGTCTTTGCCTAAAAAGGCACTAAGGGGGGGGGATTGTTTTAACCAACATTAATGCCTGAGAAAGGATAATTGCAGACCATCCTTGGCAAAGAAATGTGGTCTGTTGACCATATCCTCCCCTACTGAGAAATACTCTGAATGACACCAGAAGCTAAGCCAGTTATTAAATTCAGTCATCTTTGTTCATACAGTGGCATCATCCTTGTTTAACACAGAATGCTGATCAATGCTAGGTTCTTAAAGCCTTGGACAAAAGAGTTGAGGAAGAGTGTTTTTTAGTGCCTTAGCATATGTTGATCTATGTATCAGGTGCATACTATGTCTGGTAGATGTAGTGCATACGTTTCTGACAACTAATTGTTATTTTGTGTGCTTGTATGTGTGAGTTTTGCCTCCAGTGACATTGTGTAATTACATCTCTTGTACTCTGTATTGGTTTCATTAGGGATTAGCTGGTTGTCATTGAACATGAAGCAATTGCTACATTGTCTCAGGATGCCCATATCCACCAGACTGGTGATGCATAAATTCGGAAAGTGCATTCCATGATATCAGGCCCTTCTAGGTGAACTTTAAGAGTGTGATACAAGAGAGATTAGTAGCAAAGTTGATTGGGTGCTTTTAAGGATAGAAGCAAAAACTAGGCTATGAAGAAATATATTCCTGGAGCAATGCTTCTCAGGACAAAAATTAACTGCTCTTTGCACAACTTAGTTACTGGGTATAGTTTCAGAGGTAGTTTTATAGGGAAAGTTTAGTTTCTAAGTCCCTGCATCTATACAAGGCACTGTTAAATGCCAATAACTGTCTGGTCAAAAAACACAACCTCACTTTAAACCTTCCTGAGTGTTTATCAACTCAGACAGATTAGGTTACCCCCTACTGCCACTAAACAAGTAGTCCCAAGTCTTCTCAGTGTAAAAACACTGAAAGATTACCTAAATGTGAAAAGCTAATAGAAGCTAATACAACTACTAGCTAAGATAACACTTTTACAGTGATTTTTAAGCAACTAATCCAGCATGAAGGACACAGAAAAACTAATACACTTTACAGTCTTAAAATGGGATGAATACAATAAATAATTCAAGAAAACAACATCAGTAAGCTTAATCAGTTTAAAGAAGTTCAAATTTCAAGTTAAATTACATATCTCAACCAGGATGGTGATACATTTTGTTTATTTTATTTTATTTTATGTTACATTTGTTTACCAGGAAAGTCCAACTGAGCTAGTAGCCCTTTTTCAGCGTAGGCCCAGGGAGAAAATCTCAACATATATCAAAATAATACATTAGGAGAAAAATTGAAAAATGAACAATTACATACAATTTGGGAGTAAATTACATAATTCTGTATAGTTTTAGGTTAAATGACCTTACAAAATATGCAGGAGAGGTCAGTTAGTTAACACAGTGCTAACTAAAACAGTCTTAACAGTGTATACAATAATTTTATCCCCAGAAGTCATGACTGTAATACAAAGTTTGAAATATACAGTTTTACAATGAGCAAGTTGAAATATCCTTAGTGTCCCTAGGAGTGTACCACTCTAAAGCATACTACAAGATTTGAGATTTAGAGATTGCTAATGCTCTGTGTGTTATTTGGTTGAGATTTGGAGAACACTGTGGAAATCTGAGGATGTAAAAGATAGGAGAACATGAAGAGTTTTTGTGGAAGGAAAGAGGCTGGGTGGGTGGAGGTAGAAAGAAAAGGAGAAGTGCAGAACGAAAGTGAGTTGCAAAAATTCTTTGACTAAACAGGAGAGAATGACAAACATTGCTGAACTCTGTAGAAAGAGCCAAGAGCCATACAAATGCACCACATTCATAGAGGAAATGTATCAGTGGGGCTGGGGCAAAAATAACAACAGGGGAAAATCAGCAGTGTAACAAACAGAAAGGCACTGGAATGCAACTTTAATCAAGCAAATGATGGGCAGAATATAAGACTCTAGCAGTAAAACTGGAAAGTAAACAGCTGTAAATTCACAGAAACACAGTTCCTGCAGCAAACATTACAATACTGCTACTATTGCAATCCCACTTCAGTCTAAGACACCATATTAAGCAGAAATCTACCAGTAACACTATGTATGGAAAAATGCAGAAATAAATGACTAAACAAGGCCAAGATCCAGTAGTAATTTTCAGTTCTCCCACAAATGCTGCTGAAACTACAAGACTAAAGCCCAGGCAGAGTTCAATATACAAACAACTAGCTTTATCAAATGATTCTACTTATGGAGTTAGGAGTGCAGTATAATGCATCAAGGTGTAACTAGTCATACTCAGTGTACACACATAAGTACATGTTTTCTAAGTTTCTCTTGAAAATTTCAACACTCAAAGAACACTGAATGTTTAGAACTATTTAAACAAATGTTTACAGTATAGTGGTATACAAAGAATGCTTATGTGAAAGGAAATCACATTTAAAAATAGCTTTTTATGGGTATAAATGGTAACAGCTGAAAATAATGTATCCCCTTCCTGTATATTTGGCAGTAGCATTTTGAGGGTTTTAAAATGATAGCAACATTAAGTTTGAATTCAAAAGAAAGATTTCAGACTATACCCGTGCAATGTATGAATAAGGGTCAGACCTTGCAGTAGTTCACAATTCTCCCAAAACTGCAAATGACGCTACACGGCTAATATCCGAGACCGAACTAAAAATGAAAACAGATACCTTTTTTGGCTAAACTACAGAAAGATGCAGAAAATTAAAAAAAATCAGTAGTATCAGTCTTACAACACAGGTCACTGTAAGTGCAGCTGAAAATATTAAAGCAGAATTGAAATAAATGCTTTATTCTTCCCTCTATGATGAAAAACTAATTTCTCACAGTTCAGGGTTTCCACATTTCTCTTGAAAAAAAGATGACATAATTATGAAAACTCATACAAACTGTTTCTGTTGGTTCCATGTCTAAAGCTATGGATAATCAAACAGTAATAAGGATGCAGTTAGCAGCACTGTCCTGAGGATTTATTTGAAACTTTATAGTGTACCCATGTAAAGAATTTTCTAAGGAATGAGATGTCCCTGCAAAGTACCACTGTGATGTTGGAAAGGCAAATGAAAAGCATGTATGAAGAAACTTGAAGAGGTGGTTTGATGACTGTCCACTGGACCAACAATTATTTGAACACTTGATAAGCATTCACTTTCTTATCACAATGGATTTTATAACTAAGCCAGTAAATGTTAAGAACGCATTTGTACAGTAGAAACACCACTGAATGTGTGTAATTTAAAATTATGGATTGGGTCATACAGAAATGTTAACAGTGTAATAGCAAACTGTTTTCAAAAGATGCATTCTCATGTTATCAGTAAAGCAATGTTAGGTATATACAGCTACATGTTGTATCAAAAGACTTGTAACAAACAGAACTATGAAAATATTATTCAGGCACCGATGTTACCAATAAGTGATGTGACAACAGTGGATAAGTTACAAGCTCTAGCAGGAAAATTAGAGGCTTCTCACACTGAAGTTCATCAGCAATTGCCAAATGGTTATTAGACATATCTAAATGGTATAGTACAGACTGAAAGGAAGAAAAACAGAAGAAAATTGTAGAAAAATAAAAAAATGCAGCACTCTAAAAAGGATCTGAATATAACAACTTTCAGACAAGATGCAGGTGAATTAGTAAATGGGATAAGAGAATTTCCTAAATATAATAAACAGACATTAAAAGCAAGTACAAAGGAGGAGGAGCCAGGACATGCATCACACCAGTCAGGGAATTTAGATACAGAACCGATAAATGCAAGCTTAACAGTTATATTACATATCTAAATTATTGCAATTCTTACTGTAGCTGTCACTGTCTAAGTAGAAGAAATCTGGACAAAGCTAATCATTATGGTGGGACAAATGCCCAGAATGAAGGATACATTTTAAATATTGCTCCTATGAACTTAGAAAACTACTAGAATAATATGAATTGCTTCAGCATGCATTTTTTGAAGGATTTGGAGCTTGACAGATAAATGTATGTCATTATTTAATGACTTAAATCCTCAATGCTTTACCTAAAAACACAGATATTATGAGGAATGGACCAAAATATGAGACAAAAATCTGGGCATTTTGCAAAAATCTGGACAGCTGATAAGTGTGATTGTTACTTAAATGGAATATTAAGAAAAGATTATTTCGGAATCTTAAGGTGTTTGAAGATTGATTCAATAATACAGGTGTAACTTGGCAGGAAGTGACAGAACGTTTCAATGCTTTTCTTCTGAAAACTCTCGAGACTTGCATTGAGTTATATGAGTTACCACTTAACATATGGGAAATAGTATAAGTAGGATTACAGGCACTGACACAGAAGAATTGTTTTGTTACTAGAATATTACATCAATTTAAAATAACTAGGACAGACAACCTTATGGAAACTTCAGTTTTATTTTCATTAGTGTATGTAGTAGAGCGTAATTACTATGTTACATTACTTTAATGTAAGTGCACATAAAGCAGCTACAGGAGAGTGCAGACATACAACTGATTTTTTTTTTTTTTTTGTTAATAACCAAGCTGGTCATGCCAAGAAACAGTGTCCAAATTATTGGACATGGAAGAATATGTGTATTGCAGCTGGTATTGATGATCAGTACCACTTATTCTAGTTAAGGACAAACAGGTCAGAAAATCAGAAAAAGTTGTAATGAGCGAGGTTACAGTGTGAGTTACTATATCCTCATTTATAAAATCTAAACACTGAAACAGAAACAGCAGCAGCAGTTCCTTCATCTCCTTCTCAAAATGTACTTGATTCTAGAGGTTTACTTTGTTGTCTTCAGAAGCTAGTACAAATATTACACCAGCGTGGATGGAAAGTCCAGGTACAAACCAATCTAAATGATTTTAGGGCAAAATGCAGATGATACACTTATAATAGCTCAAGTTAATGTTGTTAGTAGTTCCAGAGAAAATGATTTTCAGAATATATATGAGGGGTGTGGCAGTCCAGCACCAACTCAGTTAATCTGACATCATTTAAAGTGGGAAACAATGGCAGACCATACAATTCACTATTTATAGGAAAGGGACTATCGAATAGGTTCGTAGGTTCATAGGTATGTACTAGGCTAATGGCCCTGGAGCCTTTACAAGACTAACCCATAGGATTACCCTGGCATCATGCCACCCAACCTTAGTTCCCAGTGCCTCTGTTGAGTAAAGCCACTGGAGTGATCCTTGAGGTGAATTTGTACTTAGTGACACAGAAACATCAGGTACAGTTACTAACAGACCTCTACAAGAAGACACAAATATTTTTATGATGTTGACAGGATTTGAAGGATTAAAGGTTACAGCAGTAAGGTGTAGGCCTACTGAGCTCAGATTTTTAAATAGGAAAAGTCATCCTGGAAGAAGAAAAACAGTAAAATTCTTGTTGCATCTTCAGTGTGACAATACCATGTTTGTTATGGATATGGATGTACTGTCATAAATGGGTGTGATATTATACTTCAATAACCGTATCTGGTGGAGAAATAAAGATGCAGCAGTGTTCACTTAGTATAAGCAAAGAAATTTGTAAATATTTATATTCAATATATTGTTCTGATGAAGTACAAGGTTTAAACATCAGTTACTTCAGGAATACTCAGATTTGTGGGTTAAAGACAAGACTGATTCTGGGCCAGTTGCAACAGGTGAAGTATGAGCAGAATCCCTAAAGGTAAATTACCACCTTACCAGAAACAATATCCCATTCCAAAAGAAGCAACAGAAGTCAGAAGTGTATTACATACTGGGAAGAAAAAGGGCCAAGTCCATCAAATTCACCCATGTAGCCAGTAAAGAAAAAAAAAAGATGGAGTTATAGATTAGTACTTGATCTGAGGCTGTTAAATAATTACACTACTCTGGTGGTACATGTTGGGCTGTGTAGACCGGAAATGACAGTCAGGTTAGATCCATGGAGTAAATGGGTTACACTTATAGATTTTTTTTGCTATACCATTAGCTAAGTAGTACAGAAATGTTTTGTTTTTACCTTTGAGGATAGACAGTATCTAATCACTCATTTGTCTGTGGGTTTGTAAATTCCCCATTTGTGTTTCATCAGACATTAGCACATATGTTATGACCATTAAATTATGGTAATAAAGTATTGCAATATGTAGATGATATGATAATACCAGCAAAGACACAGGAAGAACATTTACAGATATTGCATGATGTTTTACAAGCCTTATAGAATGCATGTTTTAAAGTGAATGCCAACAAGATGCGATAAAACAGCAAACACTTAAATTCTTGGGAGTGACAGTACAGCCATACATTCAAATCGCATGCAAGGAAAGAGTCCAGTCTATTAGCATTGCCACCTCACAGCAAGAGGTTCTCTGTTTCGATTCTCGGCTGGGGTGCCTTCTGTGCAGAGTCTGCATGTCCTCCCTGTGGTCGCGTGAGTTACCCCCAGGTGCTCCAGTTTCCTCCCACATCCCAAAGACATGCGGTAGGTGGATTGGACACACTAAATTGTCCCTAGGTGTGAGTGTGTGCATGTGCGTGCCTTCTGTGGAAGGTTGGGTGCTGGGCTGGCAACTCGACACTGTAAAAAACTCCACTGCCTATCATGAGCGAACAGATGATCTGCTGTAGCGACCCTTAACCGGGGAAAAGACAGAAGAAAAAGAAGAAGAAAGAAGATTGCCTACTACCATTCAAGGTTTGCAAAAGTTTTGGGGGGTAGTGAGTTGTCATAAAAAATTTGTAGTAGGATTATACAGTTATAGCAGATCTGTTATATAAAATGACTGATGTAAAGTTATCCAGTACTGCAATTCTAGCATGGACAGAACAGACAAAGAAAATTGGAAACAGTGAAACAAAAGCTTGCAGTAGTTACTAAATTAATTATGCCATCATCAAAATTTCTGTTTTATATACAGGCAACAGTAAGAGAAAATAGTATTTCTGTTATTTCGCTTCATAGATATTCACATACATTACAACAGGACATTCAGACTAAACTGAGACATATTAAACCCTTTATCAGAATGTTGTCCTCAGTAGAGGGAAGGTTATCATCCTTGCATGAAAGCACTGTTAGCTATATATTTGCTATATACACATGCACACGCACACACACCCACACACACACACACACACACACACATATATATATATATATATATATATATATATATATATATATATTTAATAGAAAGTTATCTCCAATAATAGTATAGACTTTGCGCCATACAATTCAGATTTTACTGTATTCAGACAGAGATATTATTGAGTACAATGCTCCCTTTGGTATGTACTTAACCTGGCATATCCAACAACTGGAATGTCCACAGATGTTCCTCACTAAAAAATGCAGTGTATACGTAAAATGTCCTATGCAGACCACCTCAAGGTCCTATCCCTGTATTCTGTCTCCTACAGGTGGTTGAGGGGAAATCTATGCCTAGTATACAAGTCATTGTCAGACACCACTTAAATGACATCCTGCATATATGCAAAAGAAACAGAATAACCCATTCTAAAGACTTAAACTTTGCCTGTGATATCAATAGGACCCAATGGAGAGACAGGTATGTATACCAGAGTCTACCTCTTGTCTGGAACAGGATCCACACATCTATGTGAGTTCCTTCCTAACCCAATTCAGGTATGACTTGGACAATTGGATAGGGAACAGGAAATTCATCCCTAGTTTGGCACTTATGTCTCTAATGGACACAGGCATCTCCCAAGCCCCTGCTTATACTCATCAAGGGTACGAGAACTTGTCAGAGATTTGGGATGCAAGGCTCGGCTTAAAAAGGCCCTAGTGGTTATTAGCCTAGTAAACAACTATGGACCTATGAACCTATAAAAGATATAATTCAAGCTACACTTCCTAAAGGGATTAAGAATGTTAGTATAGAAATTGGAGAAAATATTATGTATCACAACGTTTGTTAAAGAAGGAATCCACATACATGTGAAAAACAAATAAATAAAGGTCCACGTTCATCTTTTGCAAATAAGTTCAAGTCTAGTAGCAAATGCGTGCATGTAGATGGTTTGAGATGTTATGAAAGAGGTGCATTTTATACAATATTTGCAGTTCACAGATTACCAGAGCCACAGATACACATGATTAAGTTACCCATCACATTTCAGCTCAGTTAGCTGAATTAAAACTAATACTGTATGCTATTAGACACTACAGGAAAAATCAGCTAAACAGTATCAGTGACAGTTCTTACATAGTAACAGCTTTTACTATTTATCTGGAGATTTGGACTTGTAGAGGATTTATAGACAGTAAAAGTAAATCATTGCAGCATGAAGAGCTGCTGAAAATGTTACATAACTTAGGATGGAAGAATCTAAACAAGTGCTAGGTGTGCAAGGTGAGATTATACTTAGCAATAGGCAGAAATCAGCCTTTCCTTGTTCATAAGGTAGCAGATACAGCTGCCAAGAAAGTAGTAAAACAATGAACTCCTTTGCATGAAAAGCAGTCTGGGGACAACAAAGTAGATGCACTCAAAGGCATAGATCAAGACAGTTTATAAATTGAAATAGATCCAATAAAGTTCAGAAAGTGCACGGAGATGCTGAAGAATTATTACTGTCAGGTTACTTATTATTTCCTGTACATAGCAAACCAATTATCAAACCAATTAATTAAATGTAATCATCAGTTGTTGGGACATTTAGGTTTTCAGAGGCTATGGCTACAGTAAAACATACATTTTGGAACAAACATTTAAAGATGTTGGGTAATGAAATACAAGAGGAATGACTAATACTGTTTGCTGACAAATCCTACATTAACGAAACCTCAGTTACTTAGAGCAGCAGTTTTAAAAGGAGCATGGCGCAGTATACAAATAGTTCATGCAGGATCAATACCTCCAGGAAGAAGGGGAATCTGGTACTTACTGGTAGTTGTAGATGCACTACTAAATGGGTAGAAGCAATTCTCATAAAAAGCCTGAGAGCAAAGACTACAGCATCTGCACTGTGCAATAATATTTTCTTACATATGAAGTGCCCCCAGATGATTCAATCTGATAATGGTCCACAGCTCACTAGTAGGGTTACGAAAGAAATATATATTCCAATAAGAAAACAGCAAATATTTCATGCCCCATACTATCCATGTAATGGTATAAAGAATGAATAGAACTATAAAGGAGGCCCCACATGAGGGGAAATCTGTGCATACAGCCTACCTATACTTAGTGAAGGCTTTTCACACTATCCCCCACTCAAGCATCATTGACAAACTCACCCAGCTAGGTATCAGGAATTGAACATGTGGGAGAAACAGACAAATGTAGGCTTTCTAAAACAGAATTGTAAACAGGTGTACACCTCATTGATGGTTGTGACATACTAATGGTAGAAGGACTGTATACTGAAAGGCATAATAATGTGGCAATACTGTTGCACCGGGGATTGTGCAAACATCATGGTACTGAAGTGGCTGAAAAACACTGGAAACATGAGCCACAAAGCACCGCAGAAAATGATGAAGTCTATATCACATGGGATTACTCATAACCAACAGTTCAAATGATAGATGCTAGAAAACTGGATATAGTGGTCCATGAAAAGAAGAAAAAAGTAACATTGATCATTGAAATCACTGTACCCAGTGACTACAGTGTCTTGCGTACAGACAGACACAAAGTCATAAAATATCAGGAATAGGATTTGCAGGCAGAAATGAAAGCGATGTGGAAGAAAGATACACAGTTCCAATAGTAGTTGGAGCAATGGCTCTTATAAAAAAGAATTTACAATCGTATTTAGATATTTTACCAATTCATGTAACTCCGTACAAATTACAGAAGGAGCCATTACTGGACACATTGTGGGCACTGCAAAGAACATTTCTGGCTGACATCAAAGATTGAAACAATACTAATTTCATGAACTTTAATCATACTTTGACTTAGTAATGGGGTCCATTCTAGTCATGGTATTAGAAACCCAAAGGACTTGGAGAAATTAAAAAGAAAAAAAATAGGTATCAACCCTTATATCAACTGATGAGTTGCTAACTGGTTCACTGATAGAAAACATACAGTCAAAATAAGGGAATGCACCACCAACAGCAGACCTGTAACCACTGGTGTTATACAGGGATCAGTCCTGGGACCTCTACTGTTCGGAATCTATTTCTCTGAAGTGCAAGCTAAACCTAAAGATCTATGACTGACAAAGTTCGCTGATGACTGCAAATTGAGAGCAGTCATAGAATCTCCAAATGATGTCAACATCACACAAGAGGGTCTTACAAAAAACAAATGACTGATGCCAAAGTCATGGCCTTACACTCAATGTACAAAATGTATCATCATCCCTTTCAGTAAGAGCAATGTTCCTGCTAACTGCCACATCAGTAATAACACCCAAGTATGAACTCAGTGGTGTGAGACCTGGCCACAAAGATTGACAGCAACCTTACCTTTGATCATCATGTCTCCACAGTGGCAAGAAGGGCATTCTGCATTGCTCATCTCATAAGTAAGGGCATTGACTTCAGAAAAAATAGAAGTTATAACCTCCCTGTTCTCTTTTCTCATCAGGGCTATAGTTGAGTACAATGCCCGCCACTTTTGATATGTACTTTTCCAAGCACCTGCATCAATCGGAGAGACCACAAATGTTCCTCACAAGGAAAATTCCAGGTCTTCAGCATCTGTCCTATGAGGATCATCTGAAATTACTGTCACTTTATTCTGTTTCATACAGACTGCTCAGAGGCAGTCTTTGACCCTGGCTTATTGGAAATGCTGCATATCCATAAGTCAAATGATACACAGGTTACTCATTCTAAAGGCCTTAACCTGGTATGTGATGTTAATAGAACCTGCTGGATGGACAAATTTGTCTCCCAGAGGTTACCACACCTTTGGAACAGACTCCCATTTCATAGGTTCATAGGTTCATAGGTTCATACTAGGCTATCTGCCCGAGGGCATTTACAAGCCTAGCCCATAGTTTTGTGGCTTACGCCACCCCTTTAGTATGGGGAACTATACCCATTATTTTGCTGTGCCTCTGTTGAGCAGTGACACTGAGGTAATCCCTGGGGTATATCTGCGATCTCCCATCCATTGGTCAAGATTTCTCTTGAACAAGGCCAGCGAGGTGCTCTGCCTCACATATACCGGGATTTTATTCCACAGCATAGGGAGTCTTTGGGTGATGAATCTATCCCTCCAGCACGTCCTATTAATAGCCGTGTCGAGGTTTAAGTCTCCTGCCCTTGTGGCTCTGACGGATCTAGATTTTTTGAGGTGAAGCATATTCATCAAATATGGGTTTGACATGGCCTTGTATGTTAGGCAAAGGTCACCTC
The DNA here is from genome assembly GCF_019279795.1 of Protopterus annectens. NCBI lineage: Eukaryota > Metazoa > Chordata > Ceratodontiformes > Protopteridae > Protopterus > Protopterus annectens. The sequence goes on along the minus strand of NC_056744.1, from coordinate 1,204,745,639 downwards.
TGAGCAAGCGGTAAGTGACTGAATAGAGCTGGAGTTCTTTCAGTTGGGCAGCATAGGACAGATGTTTGAGACCCTTTATCCTTTTGGTGAGGAACTTTTGTGGCCTCTCCAGCTGCTGCAAGTGTCGGGTCAGATACATTCCGAATGGGGCATTGTACTCAATCATTCCAAGCAGAGGCCCTCTTCAAACACAATTTGTATGATTAGATGGGTAAACATAAATTCTCTCTAGAGGGTTCCACCTGGTTCCCTCTTGGACAGGGGTGATAGGTGCTGATAATGTAAATAAGTGTAAAACTTGGCTAGGCTTGAAAAGGCCCTAGGGCCATTAGCCTAGTAACCTCCTATGATCCTATGACTTTATCATACTTGCATAGAAGAGGGGCCCAACTGAGTTATACATTTGCCAGGTATTTTTATGAGAATAAAGGAATCTTCAAATGTAAAGTCGGGAATTTAATCATTTGAGTTAATGACACAGAGAACGATGCCAATGAGTTTTGTGTTTGATCCAGCGGTGGGTTTAGAGCATTCACATTATACTATAGCTGATCACCAGTCTTGGTTGCAAACTTTCCAAGTATCTCTTAATAACATGCATTATAGGGAAGAATCTAAGTACGGCATGGATAAATTACAAAAAGGCATTTTACAACATCTCACATTCATGGATAAAGGAGTGCTTACCATGTATAAGATACACCTTACATTAATCAGTTACATTATAGTGACCTTTGCAGCTAAGTCATGATAAAGGGCAAATTATTATCCCAAGGAAAAAATTCAAAGGGGGATATTCCACGATGAGTCTTTGTCAACACTGCTCTTTTGTCTTGCCCTCAACCCATTAAGCTATTTACTTAACATAGTAGGTCATGGTTACAATTCGGCTCCAAGAAAACAAGATGGAAAGACTTCTCTTCTTTTTTGTGGATGATTTAAAATGTATAGATCATCCAGTGAGGAGCGGGAAGCACAACTGCAAGTGGTCAAAACTTTCTCAGATGATACAAGAATGCCATTTGGTCTTGATAAATGAGCAAAAGCAAAATTTAAAGCAGGAAAGCTGCAGCACCAAAATATCTGTCTGGGACAGGAGTTGATATAAAAGAACTTGAGCAGAAGAGAGAGTGTATAAATATTTGGGAATTTATAAAGGATATATAAAAAAACCCAAATAAGTGTGAACAAAACTTAGTAAGGAATACTTTAGAAGACTAAAATTAATACTGAAAATAGCCCTGACATCTTGGAACAAAGTCCAATCTATGAATCAATATGTTCTTCCTGTTCTAACTTACAGTTTTGGGGTGACTGACTGGCCCCGAAAGGTATTGGATCAGCTGGAAAGGAAAACAAGGAAAATGCTTCACACTTATCCAATGATATATAAAATCAGTGTATACCAAGAGTATATATTCCTCATTCTGAAGGGGATATAGGCGTCCTGAAAATTGATTACATGTAGAGACCTGCAGTCGTAGGACTGTGTACATATCTTCTGACCTCACAAGGTACAAACATAGTGAAAGTTTTAAAACATGAGGAGAACAAGTCTAAGATGACTCTCCTGCTTAGTTTAGTAGAAACATTATTGGTGTCAAGTGGGATTGTAAATCAAACCAGCAGTAGACAAAAAGCAGGCAGTGACTGAATGTACTAAAAAAACAAAAGAAAGGATATAAAGAGAAGGATCAGATAACAAGTCAAGAAATGTGTGAAAGGCGTAAATATAGTTGCAAGGACAGGAAACTCCTGGAACAATAATCTTGATCAGGATCTGATGCAGGAATGGTTAATAGAGGTGAATTTAAGCCAAAGGATGAAGGGTAAATATTGGCAGCCCAGGACAGTGGGCTATGCGCACATTGGTTTACAAAGTCCACTGAATATGTGGGAAAAACAGACAAATGCAGATTTTGTAAAACAAAACTTGAAACAAGTCACACATTTTGTTTCTGGGTGTAATACATTAATAGCAGAGGGCCTGTATACTGAAAGGCATAATAATGCAGAAAGACTGCTGCACTGGAGATTGTGCAAACATTACAATATTGAATTAGCTGGGAAGCAATGAAAATATAATCCACAAAGCATTATAGAGAATAATGATGTCTATATCACATGGGATCACCCATTACCAACAGTTCAAAAAGTAGATTTGAGAAAACCAGATATAGTAGTCCAAGAAAAGAAGACGAAAGTAACATCAATCATTGAAATTGCTACACCCAGTGATTACAAAGCCTTATGTACAGAGAGACACAAAGTCATAAAATACCAGGATTTGTAGGCAAAAATGATGGCAGGATGGAAGAAGGATACCCGACAGTTAGTTTCAATAGTAGTAGGAGAAATGGGTCTTATAAAATAATAATTTACAGTCATATTTAGATATGCTTCTGATACATGGTGCTGCAAAGAGAACTTATGCCAAACAATACTAATTTCATGAACAACAGTCATACCCTGACTTAAGAATGGGGTCCGTTTCTGTCATGGTACCAAAACTCAAAGGACTTAAAGAAATTAAAGTGAGGAAAATGTATAAAATATTTACTGATCCATTTAAAGCTAGGGCAACAGGTCATGTTGAAAAGATGTGTTTGGAGGATGTTTTTCTTCAAACAAGGAGAGACTATACACTGCAGTCAGACAGATAAGACCTCTAGTTTATCAAATTAAGAGAAACAAAAAAAATCATAAATAACAAGACATTTAAAATAGTGCATTTGGATCAAATGAAGCATATTAAGGCTGCAGATCTGATTGAGAACATTTGATACTGCTTTTTTGTGCTCTTGCAAATATTATATGTAAACTATTGATGTACAAGAAGGACCAGATTGGAATATTGACAGTTCAGGATTAATTCCTTTAGAATCAGTTATACAAACAAAATCACAGGTACAGATTTGTTAACAAGTTCAGATGGTCAAACTGCAAGTGAAGAACAATAGAACATGTCATCCTGAAAGACCAACAAGAATGTACCATTAAATCTGTCAAGCAGGCTGGCATCTGGGGATAAGGGGAGAACTGGAAAGCCAAATAACTGTAATAGAGACACATCAGAGGACTCAGGGACGTTAGGCTGGCTTTTCTAGTACCTCTGCAGAGACATGGGACAATACAGGGTAAGCCTTACTAAATTACATTTTTTGATCATTTTTATCTGACTAATCGTATATCATGCAAATGCTGTTGTTGACCAGTCACGTGTTAGAACTACAGAATTACCTCAGAAAAGTTGAGGTGAAGACTGTAAGAGATTTTATTGCTTTTCAATATTTCTTTAGATGTAAAAGAATATCACTGGTATGGGGTATTTAACTTTGAAAAACAATATGTTGCATTTTATAAATTATTCAGTGCTACCTCCAGTCACAAACCAGACAACACATAAAACACAAAATCAGTGTGCTGCACAATCACAGCCCTTAAGGCAAAATAACATACCTACCACACTAGTAATAGGCGACTCTATAGTCAGGCACACTAATGTCCCACTCACTAGGCTGGACAAGGATAAGGTTTAGCTGCCTGTCAGGAGCCAGAATCTGTCACATAACACAAGCACTCAGATCACTTCAGAACAAGTACAAATATGACTCTGTCATTGTTCATGTTGGTGTGAATGACCTGAGACATACCTCCCTGGACTACATGAAAAGAGACAAAGGAATAGCTCCCTGATCATGTAGCCCAGGCGGGTATGACCCTGACCCTGAGTAGCATCCTGCCCTCATCAAGAATGATACCGCAGTATAAAGAAAAAAATGATCAATTTCAACAATTGGCTAAGCTTCTGGTGTCATTCAAAGGGGATCCAGTGTCTGACAGCCTGGGATGACATGCTCGACAGGCCTCGTTGCTTCACAAGAGATGGCTTGCACCTGTCACTCCTAGGCTTTCAAATACTGGCCAAGGCTCTTGCTGCCCCCATAGTGTCTTTTTTAGGCAAGGCTCAAAAGTCAAACCCACCTCCGTAAACAGCACAAATAAAAAAATGAAGGTTATGCTACTCAATGCCAGGAGTTTAAATCTCAAAATGCACGCGCTCGAAGCATTCCTCAGTATGGAGAATGTCAACATCTGTGCAGTAAGTGAAACCTGGTTCAAGGCTCCACAGGGCACCCAGCACTACCAGGCTACAACTCATACCATGCATTTCGGCCACAGAACATGGACCGAAACACAAAAGGAGGGGGTGTATCCATATTCATCAAGGGTACCTACACCTCCAGGTTAGTGGCGCAGCATGATACCTCCGAGATCATCCATGTGCAATTAACATCAGGCAAATCTGCAATGCAAATTGTGGCCTGCTACAGATCACCCTCCATGACCCACGATCACCACTCCGCCTTTCTGGAGACACTGGAAAACATGAAGGTCCTACCGAACACCCTGATATTGGGCAATTTCAATTACCCTACCGTTAACTGAGAAAACTACTCAAGTACAAACTCCCAGGTCCAGCGCTTCCTGGAATTTATAAACTCAAATGCCCTGGATCAGCTGGTAAACTCCCCTACCAGAGGTGAAAACATATTGGACCTGGTCATCATCAACATGGGCGACAGGTGTTCCACACCAGAGGTCAACCCATCACTGGTTAGATCAGACCATAAACTAATCACTCTGGATGTCCACACCACACCACCACCTCCAACCAAGGAAACCACAGTGAAAAACTTTTCTATAGCAAACTTCACCTTACTTAAGACAGAAGTGGTAAGTTTCACAGCCCCACGCTAAAGGATAACAGTGTCCAAGATGCAGGAACCTTTACAAATGCACTCTATGAGCACTTACAAGGATGCATGAATCATGCCATCCCTAGCAAAACCAAGACTCACTCCCCTAAGAGAAGGAAACCAGTCTGGTGGACCCCTGCCATAACAGGCTATACAATAGAAGGAGGAAACTAGTTAAATAAAAGCAAATCCCAAGAAGGAAAGACATCCCTGATCAGTATCAGTAAGAAACTTAGGTCCCTCATAAAATCCTCCAAGGCTAACTTTGAAAGAAAAATAGCCAAGGATTCAAAGAACAACCACAAAGCCTTCTTTAGCTATGTCAAGAATCTAAGTGGCAACTCACAGATATGCTCTGAGCTAGTGCAAAATAGCACAAAATATACTAATCTCACTGATATTGCCAACATCCTGGCAGATACATTCAGTGTAAATTTCACCCCCCTTTCACCCCCAAAAGGGCCTACAACAATACTGGAAAAGTGTAGTTTCCCGGAAATCACAGACGCACAGGTGAAAACAGCCCTTTCAAAGCCAAAAACACAGCATCAATGGGGCCAGATGGAGTCCCAGGCTGTGTCTTGCATGAACTACAGAACAAACTAACCTTCTACCTAAACACACTGGTCAACCTCAGCCTCTCCACAGGCTATGTGCCCATAGAATGGCACACAGCAACGGTTATTCCACTCCACAAAGGAGGGTCCACAACTGACCCTGGAAACTATCATCCCATAAGCTTGACTAGCCTGGTCTGCAAGGCTATGGAACACATCATCATGGAACTCATTAACAAAGACATTGGGAAACTCCAAACACTTGACCCGACCCAGTTCGGCTTTGTTAAGGGCAGATCATGCCTACTAAACCTGATTGACTTCTTCGAGACAGTCACCAAGGCCATAGATGAGGGTAATGTGGTTCACACAGCCTACCTTGATCTCGCCAAGGCTTTTGACACCATTCCCCACTCGGGAATTATAGAAAAACTCACCAGCCTGAACATAAACCCCTACATCACGAGATGGGTTGCCAACTGACTTACAGACAGAACTCACACGGTAAGAATAGCAGGCTCCAGGTCTGACTCTAAAGCAGTCACAAGCGGTGTCCCACAAGGGTCGGTCCTGGCACCCCTACTGTTCAGCATATACTTCTCAGAAGTACAGGCAAACACAGGAGGACTATGGCTAACCAAGTTCACTGATGACTGCAAACTGGGAACCATAATTGACTCTCCAGCTGAGACAGACATTCTCCAAAAGGGTCTTACTGAGACGGACACCTGGTGTCAAAGTCATGGTCTCAAGCTAAATGCCAAATAATGTAAAGTCATCTCATTTGGGAAAAACAAAACACCCATGAATTACCACATAGGTGGCAGCCCCCTTAATACAGAAGAGGTAATAAGAGATCTGGGGACCCAGGTAGATAGTAATCTCTCCTTTGACAATCATATTGCCAAAATAGTTAGGAAATCCTTCTATGTAGCCCATCTAATTACTAAAGGGTTTGCATCTAGAAATAAAGAGGTTATAGTGCCCCTCTACTCATCACTCATCAGACCCATCTTAGAGTACAATGCCCCGTTCGGGATGTACTTCACAAGACACTTCCAACAGCTGGAAAGACCACAAAAGTACCTCACCAAGAGGGTTACTGGCCTCAAACATATGTCCTGTGTAGCCTGACTGGAAAAACTCCAGTTGTACTCAGTGGCATATTGTTTACTCAGAGGTGATCTCTGCCTGACTTACAAAGCCATGTCCAACTCATAATTGATGGACATGCTCCACCTAAAGAAATCCAAGTCACTGCAAGCCACTCGCTCTAGTGAGCTAAACCTCACCACAACAATATATAGAACATGCTGGAGGGATAGATTCCTGTCACAGAGACTCCCCATGCTTTGGAACAAAATTCCTAACTACATTAAGCAGAGCCCCTCACTAACACTCTTCAAGAGAAACCTTGACGAGTGGATGGGTAACAGAAAATACACCCCTGGGATCACTTCATTGGCTCTTCTTGACAGAGGCTCAGTTAATTAATCAATGTGGCGGCAAAAGCTGACACACTCTGGCTAGGCTTATAAATGCTCTCAGGCAGATAGCCTAGTACCTACCTATGAACCTATGAACCTATGAAACATCAGTACATTAATCCCTTTCAGGGATTTCAGGGAGAGTTGTTAAATTAGATATTAAATGCATGCAGTTTTTTTTTCTGTCTCTGAAATACCATGAAATATATGTAGTTCAATTCAATTTAACCTCCAGTTTCCAGCATGTAGCAAGATGTGTCCATTTTATAAAGGAAGAAAAAAATACAGGTTTATAGTGAGCACATTTGTGTCAGTCAGCATGGATGCAGAATGTACTGTTTCTCAGGTGTTCTCATGAGAATGTGTTACTTCGACCAAGACAGACTGACTTTGTGGGACCTTAGTTTCTGATAAGATCTTCTGGTTAGGGAAAATATTTCTTCTTATGAAGATTCACTGTCTCTATTTGCTAAAATTATGGGGTAGAGAAGAGCCATTTCACTGCTTCACATGCATTCTGTTCAAAAGGAAGAAAATAAGAATTGGATGAGAAAAAGTTATGTTTTTCAGTTTCTTTCAGCTCAGTTCTCAGATCACTTTCTGTGCTATTTTGATGTGCATATCTATACAGCTCATTATAATATGAACTGCATGCCATCATTCTTGATATATTGTTCATTTTAAAAGTAACTATTATTGACCTACGGTGGGATGATTTCCTTCTGATTATACTGAAAGTTTGGAATGTAAATCCAGCAGTCAGAAAGTACAGGGTTTGACATTTTAAGCCAAATCACTGAATTTTACAAGTAATTTTGAAGAAATGATAGGCACTAATCCTAGGTACAGTAGTGGGTGCTTTCATTTCTTTGAAACTGTCATCTGTAACTACACTCGAGGCAATGCAAGTTGCAAGAGGGCATTTATTTTTTGTTTGTTTTTATTAAGACTCCTGGTGTTCATAGGTTCATAGGTTCATAAGTAAGTACTTGGCTATTTGCTCAAGGGCATTTACAAGCCTAGCCAGAATGTGTTGGCTTTTGCCACCCCCTTAGATTACTTCCCTGTGCCTCTGTCCAGCAGAGCCATTAGTTCCCTGCGCCACTGTCCAGCAAAGCCATTAGTTCCCTGTGCCACTGTCCAACAGAGCCACTGCAGTGATCCCCGGGGTAAATTTTCTGTTTCCCATCCACCCGTCAAGGTTTCTCTTGAAGAGTGTTAGTGAGGGGCTCTGCCTGATGTATATTGGAATCCTGTTCCAAAGCATGGGGAGTCTCTGGGATAGGAATCTATCCCTCTAGCATGTCCTATCATTGTGGTGAGGTTTATATCCCTAGAGCATGTGGCTCTCCAGAATTTGTTTTTTTTTTTAGGTGGAACATGTCCATCAATTCTCGGTTGGACATGGCCTTGTATGCCAGGCACAGATCACCTCTGAGTAAGCAGTATGCAACCGAGTACAGCTGGAGTTTCTTGAGTCGAGCTGCATAGGACATCTGTTCGAGGCCAGTAATCCTCTTGGTGAGTTACTTTTGTGGCCTTTCCAGCTGTTGCAGGTGTCTTGTAAGGTACATCCCAAATGGGGCGTTGTATTCTATGATGGGCCTAATGAGTGATGAGTAGACAGGCACAATAACCTCTTTTGTTCTAGATGTGAACCCTTTTGTGATTAGGTGGGCCACATAGAGGGATTTTCTAACCACCTTGGCAATATGATTATCAAAGGAGAGATTACTATCTACTTGGGTCCCCAGATCCCTTATTACATTTCCTGTATTTAGGGAACTACCACCTATGTGGTAGTTTGTGGGGTACTTTGTTTTTTCCATAGGGGATGACTATGCACTTTTTGGCATTTAGCTATCCATCTCAGTGAGACCCATCTGGAGGGTGTCTGTATCAGCCGGAGAATAAATTATGGCCCCTAGTTTGCAGTTGTCTGTGAACTTGGTCAGCCATAGTCCTCCTATGCTTGCATGTACCTCTGAGAAGTAGATACAGAACAGGAGGGGTCCTAGGACTGAGCCCTGAGGGACGCCACTTGTAACCGGTTTAGAGATGGACGTAGAACCTGCACACTCACCATGTAGGTTCTATCCATGAGCCAGTTGGCAACCCATCTCATGAAGTAGGGGTTTATGTTCAAGCTGGTGAGCTTGTCTATAATACTAGAATAGGGAATGGTATTGAAAGCATTTGCGAGGTCTAGGTAGGCTGTGTGGACCTCCTTTTCCTCGTCTAATGCCTTGGTAACCATCTCAAAGAAGTCCACCAGGTTTAGGAGGCATGATCTGCCCTTAACAAAGCCAAACTGGGTAGGGTCCAAGGTTTGGAGGTTCCCAATGTCTCTGTTAATGAGTTCCATGATGATGCATTCCATAGCCTTGCAGACCAGACTAGTCAGGCTTATAGGGCAATAGTTCCTGTGTTCCATTGTGGCTCCACCTTTGTGGAGTGGGGTAACTGTTGCTGTGCACCACTCTGTGGGATGTAGCCTGTAGAGAGGCTGAGTTTGAACAGTGTGTTTAGGTGAGGGGTTAGTTAATTTTGGAGCTCTTGTAAGACACAGCCTGGGACCCGGACTCGTCCCATTGAAGCTGTATTTTTGGCTTTGGATAGGGCTGTTTTAACCTGTGTGTCAGTGATTGACAGGGCCCTACATTCTTCTGGTATGGTTATGGGCCCTTTAGGGGGTGAGAGGGGGGTGAAGTTTGCACTAAACCTGTCTGTCAGAATGTTTGCAATATCAAGTCGGTTCAGTGTATTTTGTGCCATTCTGCACTAACTCAGAGCAGATCTGAGAGTTTCCACTTAGGTTCTTGACATAGCTAAAGAATGCTTTGTGGTTATCTTTGGAGTCATTGGCAATTTTTCTTTCGAAACTAGCCTTGGATGATTTAATAAGGGATCATAGTTTCTTGCTGATACTGATCAAGGATGTCTTTCCTTCTTGGGATTTTACTCTTTTCTGTACTAGTTTCCTCCTTCTGTTGTATAGCTTGTTTATGGCAGGGGTCCACCAGACTGATTTCCTTTTCTTGGAGGAGTGAGTCTTGGTTTTACTTGGAATAGCACAATCCATGCATTCCTGCAGATGCTCATAGAGTGCCTTTGTAAAGGTTTCATCAGCTTGGACAGCATTGCCCTTTAGCATGCGGGCTGTGAACCTTTCCATTTCGGTCTAAAGTAATGTGAAGTTTGCTTTTGAAAAGTTTTTCATGGTGGTTTCCTTGATTGGGGGTTGGGGCAAAATGTGGATATTCAGAGTGATTAGTCTATGGTCTGATCTAGCCAGCGAGAGGTTGACCTCCGGTGTGAAACACCAGTCGACCATGTTGGTGATGACCAGGTCCAATATGTTGTTTCCTCTGGTGGGGGTGTTGACCAATTGATCCAGGGAGTTTGAGTTTATAAATTCTAGGAAGCATTGGGAAAGGGAGTTAGTACTTGAGTAGTTCTCCCAGTTTATGTTTGGGTAATTGAAATCACCCAGTATTAAGGTGTTTCATAGGACCTTCATATTTCCCAGTGTCTCCAGAAATGCGGAATGGTGGTCCTGAGCCATGGTGGGTGATCTGTAGCAAGCTACAATTTGGATTGCAGTTTTGCCCATTGTTAGTTGCACATGGATGATCTCTGATGCATTGTGCTGCGCCACTAACCTGGAGGTGTGGGTATCCTTGATGAATATGGATTCACCCCTGCCTTTTGTGTTTCGGTCCTGGTTCTGTGGCCAAAAGGTATGGTATGAGTTATAGCCTAGTAGTGCTGGGGTGCTTTCAGGAGCCTTAAACCAGGTTTCTGTTACTGCACAGATGTCGATGTTCTCCATACTGAGGAGTGCCTCGAGTGCGTGCATTTTGAGGTTTAGACTTCTGGTGTTGAGTAGCATTACCCTCAGTTTTTGGTTACTTTTGCTATTTATGGTGGTGGGTTTGTCTTTCGAGCCTTGCCTAAAAAAGGCACTATGGGAGTGGCAAGAGCCTTGGCCAGTATTCAAAAGCCTAAGGGTGACAGGTGCAAGCCATCTCTTGCGAAGGAACGTGGCTTGTCGAGCATGTCATCTTAGGTGGACAGATACTGGATCCCCTTTGAATGACACCAGAAACTTAGCCAATTGTTGAAATTGATCATTTTTTTTCTTTATACTGTGGCATCATTCTTAGTGAGGGCAGGATGCTACTCAGGGTCAGGGTCATACCGGCCTGGGCTACATGATCAGAGAGCTCTTCCATGTCTCTTTTCATGTAGTCCAGGGAGGTATGTCTCAGGTCATTCACACCAACATGGACAATGACAGAGTTGTATTTGTACTTGCTCTGGAGTGACCTGAGTGCTTGTGTTATGTGGCGGATCCTGGCACCTGACAGGCAGCTAACTGTAACCTTCTCCTTGTCCAGCCTAGTTAGTGGGACATCAGTGTACCAGACTATAGAGTCGCCTATTACTAGTGTGTTGGGTATGTTATTTTGCGTTAAGGGCTATGATTGCGTGGCACACTGATTATGTGAAGTATGTGTTTCATGGTTGGTGATGGGGTGTGGAGGTTGCTTGGATGTCTGCTTTGGAGGTCTCTGTTGCTTTTGCAGATTTTTATTTAGAGCCTCCGAGTATGTTTTCATGTATTCATGTGTGTTATTTGCCAGTGTTGGTTTATTAGGTCTATGTGAGACTGGTGGTGTGTTGCAAGTATTACCCTTCTCCTCTTGTCTGTCAGTTCAAGTCTTGGGTTGAGAAAGTTTTGCCTCCAGTTTGACTGTATAATTGCATCTCTCGCATATATTAGTGTTTGGTGGTAGGAGGAGAGGGTTGTCTGTATAAATGAGGCAGTTGTAACATTGCCTCAAAATGCCCAGATTCACCAGTTGGACTGGAGAGCACACCAGAAACTGCCCTTTGGACATGCCTGAATAAGTAGAGTAAGCTGTTTTTCTGATTGGCTGGTGGGGACGAATAGAGAGCCTTGTCCTTCTGGACAGTATGGGGGGGTCTAGCGCTAGGGTTAATTAGTGCTTGCTATGAGTTTTATGCAAGTGCTTGACTGTGAAATGAATGGTTTGAGTGCTAAAGTTGAAGGTTTGTCTAGTTCTAAGGGACAAATTGAAGAGTAGACTTCGTGGAGCCGAGAATTGTTTAACTCTAGCTAAATGGTGCTGCCCAGTGCACAAAACCGCACAAATGCTGTTTTAATAGCAGGGAAGTGAAAGAGATAGAAATTAGTCCAAAATGGCCGATGAACTACTAACTTCTGGGCTGAAACCACTCCTCCAGGGACTGATAAGCTGCTCAAAGCTCTCCTCTCTCACAGGTGAACAAAGAAACTTCCTTCTATCTAAGAAAGGTATGGGCAACACAGACACTTGTAACACAGTCCTGGATTCAGCAATAATCTGAAAACTGGACTATATTAGTTCAGAAAGGTGTGAAAATTATATATATATATTTTTTCAGAAAATAGAGCAGATACAATCAAAATTAGCCCAAAATGGCTAATAAACTACTAACTTCTGGGCTGAAACCACTCCTCCAGGGACAGATAGGCTGCTCAAAGCTCCTCTCTCTCTCACAGGTGAACAGAGAAACTTCCTTCTATCCGAGAAAGGCATGGGCAACACAGAAACTTGTAACTCAGCCCTGAATTCAGCAATAACCTGAAAATTGGACTATACTAGTTCAGAAAGGTGGGTAACAAGTATATATATATATATATATATATATATATATATATATATATATATATATATATATATATATATATATATATATATATATTCTTTTTTTTTTTCAGAAAATAGAGTAGATACAATCAAAACAACACTTTAAATGCACAATGTTCCATATTAGACATTTCTAGGTTACAATGCCCAATACATGGTTAAACTTGCATGGAGTGACTAAAGACAAAATAAAGACGATATCCACGTAATCAAGGGTTTGATATCAGTGGAGCCATATAGTAGCTTTATAGCCCTAGACATTATACAAATAAAACAATATAGCACAAATATATTAATCTCAGCATCACATTTAAAATATTATCAATGATGGAGCTGTATACATAATCAATAACTTATGAAATTAAGATGTGTTAAACTATAGAAGTGGCCCTAAAAGGATTAACATCAACTATTCTGTACAGATGGCATTTCAGTGATCTTCTGACATGGGCATCAGAATTACTTGCTCAGATCAAGAAAGGTAGATGATTCCAATTAAGATAACTTACTCCAAATGAGCATGGAAAGGTTAGTAACAGACCAGATGTTTCAAAGTTGGCTTTTGAAACAGCCAATACGATCTCATCTGATATCTTGAGGTGCCTTGTCAGGTCATAGTGTTTCATTCAGAAGCTCATTTAAATAAGAAGGATCAAGACCACGAAGGGCAGGAACATAAGGTAGGTAAGTTAAGATTTTAAAAATGACATCTGGCAGAAATTAACAAGCAGTGCAGGTCATGCAGGACAGGACTTAGAAGACAAATATGTGAAGTGAAATTCATATGTCCACCTGCAAAACTCTGCAATAGTACAAAGCATGCCAGGGCTCCTTCTACTATCCTGCGGTAGAGGTTGTTGCAATAGACTAAGGCAGATATTAGCAGCATAAGAACCACTGTTGCAAACATCAAAATATGGAATCACATATCTGATCTGAGCTGTATATTGAAATGAAAGATATCCTGATGCTGGCTGAAACCCCATCATATCTGAATCAAGCATTGACTTTATTAATTATTATTATTAGAATTATCCGTGCCTGTTGTTAACAAAGATGAAGTAAGCATACCTCATATCAAGTGCCACTCTTTGATGCTGGACATGAAACACATGTTCCTTTCAAGTTTAACCATAGATAATTAAGGAAGAAAAGAGAGGATGATATGGCAGATGAAGAATGGTCAGCACCAGGAAAGCCTCCATCTTTGCTTACTAAGGCTCAGTTGTTATAGGCCATTAAAAGCTGAAGGAGGACCGTGATATAACGCAAATGTTGACTCATCACTATCAGGAGGTAATTATTTATTCAAATAAGGGCTGCGTCATTACTGTGCATAAGCTAAACATCTTTTGTGATTTGAGTCCCAAATGCACTGGCAATTGTTTTACATTATCTCCCAGTCCTTATTGTAAACGTCTACTTCTGCCTGCTGTCATGCTGTTCTTCTAGGCTATGGTTTAAGTATAATTAGTCCATTTTGACTCTTTCCATTACCCCAGGTTAAGTAATGTTCAGTAAATGTATTATATCAGTTTTAAGATCATATAATTTCTTGGTGAACATTTCTGAAGTTATCTGTTTAACGGTCTTTATTTTTTATTTATTTATTTTTTTTTGTATTTTTCATTCAGTAGTCAGCAATGGGTGTTTGCTTCCCTGTAGCCTTCTTTTCCTAAGTAGAAAAAGTCTGTACTATATGAAATTCACAAGATTATACCAACTATATAACACTGAAATAAGGACAGAGAAGTTAAAACCAATTAAGACCAAACAAATATTGCAGCTAGCTTAGCAATTCTTGCTCTGGGGTTTTATATACAGAGCTTGTTTGAAACATCTGGCCTATTATTTTAACTTTTTTTTTATTTTACTAACTTCAGTGATCAGGAAGAGATAAATATAGTTTGGTCAATGACTGCATTTAATAGGAAATGTAAAATTTTCTACTTACTGGGTATGTTTGTTATAAGTACTTAGAGCAGTTTGAATTTAACTGTGGCTACATTATTTCAGTTACCATTTTGTACCATTGGATGTAAGTTATTATACAAAAATCTTGTAAGATGATTTCTGTATTGTCCTTTTCAGTCCAGATTTAAGCCACCTAAAATAATGTTTTTATTGAGGAGAATTTGAAAATATAATTTTACAGTTTATATACCATCTAAATTTATCGAGAGAGCAAATTATTTTTTGAATTGTTTGATTTTTGGCAGTTTCAGAGGTAGAATGACTTTTGACTACTAGTATGGCAGAAAATTGAGTTGTTTTGTTTACCAATGTAAGAAACTCTCAATCAACATAGTTACTAGGTATATTGTCCATTTAGTATAGTATATGACTGGGTAATCTGAGGGGACAACCATGAGGTATTTTTTAACCAAGATTCAGTTATAGTTACAATCTTTGGGTTCTGCTGGATCAACAATGTTTCATTTTGAGCTCAATTATTGTTAATGTACAAGCATTTTATAAGTGACATTTACATCCTTATTACAGCTCACTTTCTGCATGTTTGCTTGTATAGAACCCGGGTTTAGTTAAATGTCACCACTCATTATTAATATACATGATAATGAAGTAAGGGCTTGTCTATAGTTATTAATGCAGCCACTTCTGAGTTTTTAATTGGGATCAATTTTATGTATACTGTGAAGAGTTTTTTATGCGTGCATTTCAGCTGAAGTGAGTTTAGCTGTAGACTGCAGAGAATGAACCATGCCAAGGTGGTAAGTGTAATTAAATATAAAAGGGTATATCTAGTTATTGGTAGACTACAGTCTGAATGTAAGATACATGTTTACTGCTTGCATTATGATTGCTAAAAGTAAGCATGTTAAAGCAGATTTAAGTTTTGCAGAATTATATAGAAGTAATACTTGTATATGCATTTTTGGTATAGAAGTGATGAAAAGTAAGGTTGTAATAACAGAACAGATATAGTCAGAGCATGATGTTATTCTGTAATTCTTAAATAGCAATAATGTATTTAGGATGTAAGAATAGCTAAAATGAATTATTGTATTAGACAGTTAGCATTGTCGCCTTGCAGCAAGAGGTTCTCCAGTTTAATTCTCGGCTGGAGCACCTTCTGTGTGTAGTCTGCATGTCCTCCCCGTGGTCGAGTCACATTAAAGACATGCAGGTAGGTGCGAGCAGGAATGGGTGCACCTTCCTTGAAGGTTGGGCATCGGGCTGGCAACCCAGCACCATAAAATCCACTGCCAATCACGAGCGGACCGGAGTTCCGCTGTGGTGACCCCTAACCGGGAAAAGCAAAAAGATTTACCTACTGAGACAAATGTAGTTTGCTGAAAACTAATTTGACCTAAGACGCTTTAGGGTTTTATGATGGGGAGGGGGGCGGGGTAGGGTGAAGCGGCAGTGGGAGGGAGTCGTTTACATTGAATGGTGAATGGAGGAAGGATTTTGATGGAGAATCAGGCAAGGAAGGGTTAAGGTTAGGGGGAAGGGAGTTAGAAAAAGTGAGGTAAGTGTAAGGAGGAGTTAATGGAGTTTTAGGAAAGAGTTGTAGGGTTGGGATATCAAATTTAGGTGTGAACTTGCTGCTGCAAGTATTAAGTCCATGATGACCAGTAGTTATTTCTGTGTACAAGTAGGCCTCCAGTTAATATTAGCATGTATGGTGGTTGATATTAGTGGGAATGGTGGGTTAGTTTTTTTATTTTCTTCTTTAAATTTGCTAAGAATGGATGCATATTTAGGTTACAGCGACATGGTGTTTCATTTGTGGTTGGGGCAGTAGTTTGGGATATATTTCCTTGGTAAGGAGATCTGGTGTGGTTTATTGCTTCACAGGCTTTTAGTGTATATTGCTATGTGTTCTTGCTTGATCGCTGTTCTGGCATTTCTTTGTTTCTCATTTAGTTCTCTTCAATTAGGATACAGTTAGGCTTTCATTTTAGTAGTAAGTGCCTTGCTTCATGTTTTGTGTGTGTTTAGGCCTTTTTATTGACCTTAGGACATCTGCCGCTTGTCGTTCTGTATTGGCAGATTTTAGGGCAATTTTTTTTTTTTTTTTTGAAGGAGACTTTTATCACCGTTTTATCATCATTGGTGGTGGTAGTTGAGATAGTCATTGTTTCTTGCTGCTGAGATGATTCCCAGTGAAGATGAGATGTTTATGAGCTGCAAGGTGACATGAATTACAGTTGTCTGCTGCACGTGCACTGTGTGGCATTAACTGTCATGGGGGAAGGTGCGGGAACCAGGCCATTAATGTATGGATGATCGGTCCAATTTTGAATGATTTAGGGTGATGAGGCATCTAATTTAGTTAAAAAAAAGAAGAAAAAAGAAACAAGGAAAGGAAGAAGAAGAGGAAATATCACTCTGCGTAACTGTCAGCTGTCCAGATTTTCGCAGAATGTACAGACTTTTGACTCATATTTTTGGTCCATCTCTCATAAATTTGTAGTTTTCTGGCAAATTACTGGCAAATCATTGAGGACTGAAGTCAGAATATAGTGGCCGACAAGATTTTCAAACTTCATATCCTTCAGAAAATCCACGCTAATGGAAAAGCTGTTATTCTATCAACTTCCTAAGTTTGCAAGAGCTATATTTAAAAAGTGCCCCTATTTTTGGACCAATGTACCCCCATTATTTATGGCCTTGTCCAGATTTCTTGCTCTAAGAGGTTGAATGATGTGCCATTCTGACTCATACAGCTCACTGGTATGATGGTAGTGAGACTTACTTAGGCTAATAATAATAATAATAATAATAATAATAATAATAAAAAATAGATAATAATAATAAGAAGGTATGGGTTGAAGACCGCTGAAGAGACATGGGGCAATGCTATTAACTCCGATGTGTGTGATTGCAGGGTGACAGGAGGCCCCATTTTAGCCAATGTATATTTGAGTTGAGAGGGGTAAATGTTGGTGTAGTGCTCATATCTTTCAACTGTCCCTGATTTTCAGGGATGTCCCTGATTTAGATTTAAATTTAGGGTTATCCTTCTTAAATCCTTCCTAAAAATTGTGGCTGTTGGAGGGAAAATTGTTGAGCTGCGTCTTTTGAATTATGACAGTAGCTATAATTGCAGAATTTGTCAGCTCTGAAAATATATATTAATTCACATTTTCGTGTTTGTCATTGTCTAGGTAATAGTACTAATGATATAGAAGTGCCCTGATCATTCCTGATTACTTCTGAAATCCTCCTGATTCTGATGAGATTGATCCTGGTTTGGTTGAGAGCTAGTGCCTGATACATATATTTGTATTTTCTGCTTGGCAGCTGTTGCACAGGTTAAGGTTGGGTGTGGTAATTTTAATGGTGCAGATTTTTGGTTGGTCACTCATTTGGATGCCAGGCTTTGAGGGGCATGAGATGAAGTGTCCTTGCTTGGGTGAGGTGTTTTAGTTTGTTGGAGGTATTTTTTCCTTATCTCTTATGGTGGTTTATGTTATTCTATCATTTGACAGATGGCCGGATCTTGCAGTCTGAGGCAGAGATGGGTGGCAATTACATTGCAAGTGAAGGAATTGTTCTGAGAGTTGCAAGAAAGAGAGAAAGAGAGAGAGAGAGAGAGAGACTCTCCTATGGTTGGTGCATCCAGCATGTCATCAAGGAAAAGGCAAGCATGGGCATCAAAGAGGAATTTTGTGGTACAGTGGAAGTGAGCTCACAAGTCAGCTGTCAGTGCCATGGTGGATGTCTTGGTTGGTGGAACAGTTTCTCATACCAGTTCAGGTAATGATATTTTGTGGGGCTTAGATAGAGGTACTGCAAACTTCACAGAGCCTGGAGGTAGTCAGTTGGGGAGTGGAGGAGGAGTGCCACTACATAACAGTAAGGTTGCAGTCAGCATGGGGGACTGGGTCTTTCTTAGGGAAGCTGGGCAGGTACAGAGGGAGGCTTTGGTTGGGATAGTTAGCTTAGGGTTCTTGTTAGGGAGCCTGGGGTTGAATTTGGATAGGGCTGAGTCATCTCAACAAGACATTAGTTCTGATTTTGGAATGTGACCTGGGGATTGATTAGCTACTCAGGCTTTCCTCAATATGGAAGTGGGGGGTCATTTTGACCGCATATATTCCTGCATCTGTTATAGCGAAGGTCTTGAAATGTGACTACACAGAAATATTTGAATTAATTGATGGAGAAGGGGTTCAGCGTTTACTGGAATATGAGGCAGTGAATAGCAATGATCACTTGGCAGCTTTAGTGGCATTGGAATGGAGGAGAGTCGGAAGGCTTCATGCCATGATGTGGGAGAATTGGGTACTGGGTTTTGTGTACTGCATGGCAGTTTGGCTAGGGAAGGATTATTCGTTGGCCTTACCACTTTGGGCTTATTTCCTCATGATTCAGGAGTCACAAAGTTTACATTACATGCAGGGAAAGCTTGGATGTGGTATGATCAGCATTTTTGGAAACAGAAGTTGCTGGATCAGTCATTGAGATGGGAAGTTGAGCACTCTGGCATTTGGCTTGCCATCACGGTCAATACTTTTGAGGGCTTTACTAGATGAGGCTGAAGTATTCTGGGAATTAAATGTGGAGTGCTGTATGCAGAGGGCATGTATCTTCTCACACACTTGTTCAAATTGTGTGGGAGTGCATCCAGCTTCTCAGTGTGGATGCAGGGAAGGAAATTTGGTCAATGTAGGGTTCTTCCACGACTGATACAGAATCATTATCTATTCCATCTCAAGGCTTACAGGGGTTCCATGGGTGAGGCAATTTTCAAGGACATTGGGAAGGCTTGTATTTTTGGGGACAGAGGGATAAACTGGGTTTCCCATTCACCCATTAATGGGCAGGTATTGAGTTACATGTTGAGTCCTTTTCCAGATTTGAAGGTTGCAGAGTAGTTGATAAGGGGGTTCTCCTGGGGGATTTCACCTAAGTCCAGGGTTTGTGGGGATGGCTTAGTCTTTAAGAATTTATATTCTGTGTGGAGGCTGGAAGGGGTATTGAAATGCTTGGTGGAAAAGGATATGCATGCAGCCAGGCTATTAGGTCCCTCAGATTACCATCCTTTTGTCAGTTTTAAAGTGTCACCATTGAGACTGGTCCCTAAAAATCACTTGGTGAATTTCGGTTAATTCACAATTTGTCTAATACAGAAGGGAATTCAGTTAATGATTTCATTTCAAAAAAGGATTCAAAAGTTAGGTATGCTTCAGTGGATGAAGTGATGGCAATCATTAAAGGTTTTAAAGATCCATGTTTGGTAAAGGTTGATATTGAATTAGCATTTCAATTGCTGCTGGTACAGGAGGATGAGTGGCCATTACTGGGCATGGTGGTTGACAATAAATTTTATTTTGATAAGGCCATGTCAATGGGGTGTTCAGTGGCTTGTCCACCCATGAGAAGTTTAGTACCACTCTTCATTGGATTTGGTAGCAAAGGGTGGGCTTTCAGAAGGGGGTACATTATTTGAACAATTTTTTGTTGATAGATGAAGGGTTTGTAGTGGAGCTGGAAGTTATGCAAGCATTTCTGGCAACATATGATGAGCTGCGTGTCCATTGGTTATGTAGAAGTTGGAGGGCCCTGCCAAGGCATTGTGTTTTCTAGGTTTGTTAGGGGACATAGAGTGGGGGTTGTTTTGCCTTCCATTTGAGAAGATGGAAAATTTGAAAGAGAACATTGCTTGGGTGATGGACAGACACAAAGTCTGGATTAGAGATGTCATGGAACTTTTAGGGCTCTTGAACTTTGCATGCAGGGCAATTCATCCTGGTTGTACATTTTTCAGGTTGGTGGTATTCTTATTAAAAGGAGGGAGAAGCAAACACCATTGTGTGAGGATATGTAAACATGTTTGCTCAGATTTAGCATTGTGGTTATCCTTTTTTAATCAATTTAATGGCATTTCTTTTTGGCAAGTAGACTGGATTGGTCAGGTGTGATTTGCAGTTGATTACAGATGCAGCAGGGGGTATTGGGATGGGTGCATTTTTTTTTTTTTTTTTTTGGAGGGGAATGGTTTGCAGCTTGTAGCCAGATGACAGGAAGAATAATGTGGCCTTCTTGGAATTGATGCCTATTTGAGCAGCTTCAGTGGTGTGGCAAGAGTGGTTGTGAGGTAGGTGGGTGACTTTTTATTCTGACAATATTGGAGCGGTGAGGGTATTACAGTCGAATACAGCAAAGTCTAGATTGCTTTTGTTAGTTTTACTAAAATTAGTTTTGCAGAGTTTGCTGATAATTTCTTCTTTTACAGGTGTACATTTGCTGGGTTCTAAGAGTTTTCTTTTACAGGTTTTCATTTGCAGAGTTCTAAGAATGTGATTGCTGACAGCCTGTCTCATTTTCAGTTTCACAGGTTTACAGAATTAGTCCTGGAGGTTGAGGGTGAATCAATTTTGTTGCCAGAGGATGTGTGACAGATTGGACTGAAGTGACGGGATGGCTGATTCAACAGTCTTGTGCAGTCTCAATGAGGAAGGTGTATGGTAGTGCAATATTCGAGTTTGATGACTTTGTTTTGCAGTTACTGGAGGAAGACAGTTTGGTTGGAGAAGCTACTACTGCAATATTTAGCTCAGGCTTGGATTAAGAGTAGGATGGTGCAGTCAATTTGAGGTTATTGAGACTAACTACCAAACCCTTCCCTAGACACCTATCTTCTCATGAGTATAATCTTGTGTCTTCTCTATTGATAATAAAATTAATGTGACTATACAGTGGACTAATGTCCTGTACATATTTTTACTGATTATCCATAGCCATCTTACACTAGGGCTTCTGGTGAGACTTTACAGAATAAGAGTGTCCTTGTACATATTTTGTATGAATATCCATTGCTGTTACACACTAGCAGTTTTGTGTGACATTTGTGTGTGTGACTTTATAATTAATAGTGTCTTTAGACATATTTTATTAGGAATATCCAAAACTGTTTGCACAGGGACTTTACGTATTCAAATGCTAAATCCTATGAAAAGTAATGTATGCCTAAGCTTTGTAATGTACCAATGTCTTTATACATACCATTGTCTTTGTAAACATTTTGATGTATGTGGAGCTTTTTTCCCCGGGACTCCACTGAAAATGGACATATATCCAGCTGGACTAGCCCCGTCAACAAATGTAAAATAAATAAAAAAATATTGAAGGGGGACTCAGTGGGTAACATTTTCATTATGGATGTATAGTGGAGCTTTCAGGGTGAATGAGTTCTTGGGGTAACTTGTATGGCAAGATTTGCTCATATTTCCTGTGCCAGTGGAGATATGGTTGAGGAAGTCGAAAACAGACCAGACAGGAAAGGACATGCAGATAGTTTTGGGGATGGATAGGAACATGTCAATGTGTCTGGTGTTGTGGGCCAGAAGATTACAGCTGTCACATGATGGCAATCCACAGGATTTGGTTTTCCAGTCGCAGGGTTAAAAGGCGATAACAGCCAAGCAGTTTCTGCATGTAATAAAGAAGTTTCCAGTGTCTAGGCTTCCAGAGAGAGAGGTTTTCCTCTCATTCATTTTGCATTAGAAAGGCATCAAATTTGGAAAGAGAAGTTAGGTCAGTGGATGAATTTGTGGAAATATGCTTTTGGACTGGGATTCCATATGTTTTAGTGGTTCATTTAGCAGATAATGATTAGGTGTCATTCCAAAATGGCAGCTCATGTTTAGGGTGCAGAGGGACTTGGCTAATTTAGGCAGTAGGTTTTCCGACATGAGCATTGTGTGGTCCAAAATGGTACCATGTTTGGTTTGGAGGAATGCAGGTAGTTTTATAGATATTGAGAACGCCCAGCACTTTGTTAATTTTAGGCTGTCTAGGCATTTGAGAAACTTGGGTATTGATCATAAGGACTTCAATGATAGGGGCCAGGTATGGTTTTGGAAGAATGGAGTACACCTGAGTGAGTTGGGATTGGATTTATTCAATGTACACATGACATTATTTTTTGAAGGTTTGGTAAAAGAGTAGTAGTATTGGAGGGGGAACAGCCTGTGTCAGGCTGATGGGCAGAGAAGAGGAGCTGGGATGTCCCTCATTTGTTCTCCCACTGGTGTTATGTGTTTGATTATAAAAGGTGGTTGGTTGGGTATGGAAGAGAGAGGTGGCATGCTGCTTCTGGTAAAGTCATAGTAAGTGTGCGGTTGGGGTAACACTGCTTATTTTGTATTAGGACAGAGGTGAGCACGAGATTCTGCCACTGTTAAATATTTATGTGGAAATTGTGTTCATATAGTGATTAATACATTTTATGATGATCAATTAATTCTATGATTAAAGAATGCTATTGAATAAAGGTTGTCAGATGCCATGTTGGTGTACTGTGTTTTATTAAGAAAAGGTGATCAGGACAAATGAGATTTTAGGGGTTTATGGGTGGGGAACGGGGGTTGAAGAGGTGTTGGGAATAAGTAGTTTACATTGAATGGTGAATGGAGGAAGGATTGCGATGGAGAATCAAGCAAGGAAGGGTTAAGGTTAAGGGGAAGGGAATTACAGAGGACGTGAGGTAAGTGTAAGGAGGAGTTAATGTAGCTTTAGGTAAGAGTTGTAGAGTGAGGAGATCAGATTTAGGCATGAACTTTCTGCCCACTCTCCCTCACTCTTTAATTTGTGTCAGATAATAGGTTTTTAGTTTATTTGTGAGTGGGGTTTTGGTAGGTGAAGAATAGGGGCTGTCATGTCCCTCTTCTCTTCCCCCACTGGTGTTATGTGTTGGATCTGTATGGAAGTGAGCGGTGGCATGCTGTTTCTGGTAAAGTTAGAGCAAGCATGCAGTTGGGGTAATGCTGCTTATTTTGTGGTGGGACAGAGGTGAGTGGGAGATGTTGCAGCTGTGAACTCGTTATGTGGAAGTTATGTTCATAGGATCATAGGAAGTTACTAGGCTAATGGCCCTAGGGACTTTAAAAGCCTAGCCAAGTTCTACCCTTATTTCCATGATCAGCACCCATTGCCTCTATTCAAGAGGGACACAGGTGGAACCCCCAAGGTGAATTTATGGTTATCCACCCACCCATCCAGATTGCATTTGAAGAGGGCCAATGAGGTGCTCTGACATGAAGTGGGAGTCTGTTCCAAAGGTGTGGTAATCTCTGGGAGAAAAATCTGCCCCTCAAGCAATTTTTATTAATGTCACATACTAGGTTAAGTTCTTTAGAGTGAGTAACCCGTGTACCATTTGACTTACTGAGATGCAGCCTTTCCAGTTAAGCAGGGTCAGAGATTGCCTTGTATGCAAGGCAGAGATCACCTCTGAGCAGTCTGTGTGAAACAGAATAAAGGGACAATAATTTCAGAGGATCCACATAGGACAGATAATGAAGACCTAGAATTTTCCTTGTGAGGAAAATCTGTGGTCTCTCCAATTGCTAAAGGTGCTTGGAAAGGTACATACCAAAAGAGGAGCTGTACCCAATTATTGGCCTGATTAGGGATGAGTACAGGGAGGTTATAGCTTCTTTTTTTCTGGAGGCAATGCCCTTACTTATGAGATGATTCATAAATCATGAATTCAGCAATAACCTGAAAATTGGACTATACTTTTTTTTTTCAGAAAATAGAGTAGATACAATCAAAACAACACTTTAAATGCACAATGTTCCATATTACACATTTCTAGGTTACAATGCCCAATACATGGTTAAACTTGCATGGAGTGACTAAAGACAAAATAAAGACGATATCCACGTAATCAAGGGTTTGATATCAGTGGAGCCATATAGTAGCTTTATAGCCCTAGACATTATACAAATAAAACAATATAGCACAAATATATTAATCTCAGCATCACATTTAAAATATTATCAATGATGGAGCTGTATACATAATCAATAACTTATGAAATTAAGATGTGTTAAACTATAGAAGTGGCCCTAAAAGGATTAACATCAACTATTGTGTACAGATGGCATTTCAGTGATCTTCTGACGTGGGCATCAGAATTACTTGCTCAGATCAAGAAAGGTAGATGATTCCAATTAAGATAACTTACTCCAAATGAGCATGGAAAGGTTAGTAACAGACCAGATGTTTCAAAGTTGGCTTTTGAAATGGCCAATACGATCTCATCTGATATCTTGAGGTGCCTTGTCAGGTCATAGTGTTTCATTCAGAAGCTCCTTTAAATAAGAAGGATCAAGACCACGAAGGGCAGGAACATAAGGTAGGTAAGTTAAGATTTTAAAAATGACATCTGGCAGAAATTAACAAGCAGTGCAGGTCATGCAGGACAGGACTTAGAAGACAAATATGTGAAGTGAAATTCATATGTCCACCTGCAAAACTCTGCAATAGTACAAAGCATGCCAGGGCTCCTTCTACTATCCTGCGGTAGAGGTTGTTGCAATAGACTAAGGCAGATATTAGCAGCATAAGAACCACTGTTGCAAACATCAAAATATGGAATCACATATCTGATCTGAGCTGTATATTGAAATGAAAGATATCCTGATGCTGGCTGAAACCCCATCATATCTGAATCAAGCATTGACTTTATTAATTATTATTATTAGAATTATCCGTGCCTGTTGTTAACAAAGATGAAGTAAGCACACCTCATATCAAGTGCCACTCTTTGATGCTGGACATGAAACACATGTTCCTTTCAAGTTTAACCATAGATAATTAAGGAAGAAAAGAGAGGATGATATGGCAGATGAAGAATGGTCAGCACCAGGAAAGCCTCCATCTTTGCTTACTAAGGCTCAGTTGTTATAGGCCATTAAAAGCTGAAGGAGGACCGTGATATAACGCAAATGTTGACTCATCACTATCAGGAGGTAATTATTTATTCAAATAAGGGCTGCGTCATTACTGTGCATAAGCTAAACATCTTTTGTGATTTGAGTCCCAAATGCACTGGCAATTGTTTTACATTATCTCCCAGTCCTTATTGTAAACGTCTACTTCTGCCTGCTGTCATGCTGTTCTTCTAGGCTATGGTTGAAGTATAATTAGTCCATTTTGGCTCTTTCCATTACCCCAGGTTAAGTAATGTTCAGTAAATGTATTATATCAGTTTTAAGATCATATAATTTCTTGGTGAACATTTCTGAAGTTATCTGTTTAACGGTCTTTATTTTTTATTTATTTATTTTTTTTTGTATTTTTCATTCAGTAGTCAGCAATGGGTGTTTGCTTCCCTGTAGCCTTCTTTTCCTAAGTAGAAAAAGTCTGTACTATATGAAATTCACAAGATTATACCAACTATATAACACTGAAATAAGGACAGAGAAGTTAAAACCAATTAAGACCAAACAAATATTGCAGCTAGCTTAGCAATTCTTGCTCTGGGGTTTTATATACCGAGCTTGTTTGAAACATGTGGCCTATTATTTTAACTTTTTTTTTTTTACTAACTTCAGTGATCAGGAAGAGATAAATATAGTTTGGTCAATTACTGCATTTAATAGGAAATGTAAAATTTTCTACTTACTGGGTATGTTTGTTATAAGTACTTAGAGCAGTTTGAATTTAACTGTGGCTGCATTATTTCAGTTACCATTTTGTACCATTGGATGTAAGTTATTATACAAAAATCTTGTAAGATGATTTCTGTATTGTCCTTTTCAGTCCATATTTAAGCCACCTAAAATAATGTTTTTATTGAGGAGAATTTGAAAATATAATTTTACAGTTTATATACCATCTAAATTTATCGAGAGAGGAAATTATTTTTTGAATTGTTTGATTTTTGGCAGTTTCAGAGGTAGAATGACTTTTGACTACTAGTATGGCAGAAAATTGAGTTGTTTTGTTTACCAATGTAAGAAACTCTCAATCAACATAGTTACTAGGTATATTGTCCATTTAGTATAGTATATGACTGGGTAATCTGAGGGGACAACCATGAGGTATCTTTTAACCAAGATTCAGTTATAGTTACAATCTTTGGGTTCTGCTGGATCAACAATGTTTCATTTTGAGCTCAATTATTGTTAATGTACAAGCATTTTATAAGTGACATTTACATCCTTATTACAGCTCACTTTCTGCATGGTTGCTTGTATAGAACCTGGGTTTAGTTAAATGTCACCACTCATTACTAATATACATGATAATGAAGTAAGGGCTTGTCTATAGTTATTAATGCAGCCAGTTCTGAGTTTTTAATTGGGATCAATTTTATGTATACTGTGAAGAGTTTTTTATGCGTGCATTTCAGCTGAAGTGAGTTTAGCTGTAGACTGCAGAGAATGAACCATGCCAAGGGTGGTAAGTGTAATTAAATATAAAAGGGTATATCTAGTTATTGGTAGACTACAGTCTGAATGTAAGATACATGTTTACTGCTTGCATTATGATTGCTAAAAGTAAGCATGTTAAAGCAGATTTAAGTTTTGCAGAATTATATAGAAGTAATACTTGTATATGCATTTTTGGTATAGAAGTGATGAAAAGTAAGGTTGTAATAACAGAACAGATATAGTCAGAGCATGATGTTATTCTGTAATTCTTAAATAGCAATAATGTATTTAGGATGTAAGAATAGCTAAAATGAATTATTGTATTAGACAGTTAGCATTGTCGCCTTGCAGCAAGAGGTTCTCCAGTTTAATTCTCGGCTGGAGCACCTTCTGTGTGTAGTCTGCATGTCCTCCCCGTGGTCGAGTCACATTAAAGACATGCAGGTAGGTGCGAGCAGGAATGGGTGCACCTTCCTTGAAGGTTGGGCATCGGGCTGGCAACCCAGCACCATAAAATCCACTGCCAATCACGAGCGGACCGGAGTTCCGCTGTGGTGACCCCTAACCGGGAAAAGCAAAAAGATTTACCTACTGAGACAAATGTAGTTTGCTGAAAACTAATTTGACCTAAGACGCTTTAGGGTTTTATGATGGGGAGGGGGGTGGGATAGGGTGAAGAGGCAGTGGGAGGGAGTAGTTTACATTGAATGGTGAATGGAGGAAGGATTTTGATGGAGAATCAGGCAAGGAAGGGTTAAGGTTAGGGGGAAGGGAGTTAGAAAAAGTGAGGTAAGTGTAAGGAGGAGTTAATGGAGTTTTAGGCAAGAGTTATAGGGTTGGGATATCAAATTTAGGTGTGAACTTGCTGCTGCAAGTATTAAGTCCATGATGACCAGTAGTTATTTCTGTGTACAGGTAGGCCTCCAGTTAATATTAGCATGTATGGTGGTTGATATTAGTGGGTATAGTGGGTTAGTTTTTTTTATTTTCTTCTTTAAATTTGCTAAGAATGGATGCATATTTAGGTTACAGCGACATGGTGTTTCATTTGTGGTTGGGGCAGTAGTTTGGGATATATTTCCTTGGTAAGGAGATCTGGTGTGGTTTATTGCTTCACAGGCTTTTAGTGTATATTGCTATGTGTTCTTGCTTGATCGCTGTTCTGGCATTTCTTTGTTTCTCATTTAGTTCTCTTCAATTAGGATACAGTTAGGCTTTCATTTTAGTAGTAAGTGTCTTGCTTCATGTTTTGTGTGTGTTTAAGCCTTTTTATTGACCTTAGGACATCTGCCGCTTGTCGTTCTGTATTGGCAGATTTTAGGGCATTTTTTTTTTTTTTTGAAGGAGACTTTTATCACCGTTTTATCATCATTGGTGGTGGTAGTTGAGATAGTCATTGTTTCTTGCTGCTGAGATGATTCCCAGTGAAGATGAGATGTTTATGAGCTGCAAGGTGACATGAATTACAGTTGTCTGCTGCACGTGCACTGTGTGGCATTAACTGTCATGGGGGAAGGTGCGGGAACCAGGCCATTAATTTATGGATGATCGGTCCAATTTTGAATGATTTAGGGTGATGAGGCATCTAATTTAGTTAAAAAGAAGAAGAAAAAAGAAACAAGGAAAGGAAGAAGAAGAGGAAATATCACTCTGCGTAACTGTCAGCTGTCCAGATTTTCGCAGAATGTACAGAATTTTGACTCATATTTTTGGTCCATCTCTCATAAATTTGTAGTTTTCTGGCAAATTACTGGCAAATCATTGAGGACTGAAGTCAGAATATAGTGGCCGACAAGATTTTCAAACTTCATATCCTTCAGAAAATCCATGCTAATGGAAAAGCTGTTATTCTATCAACTTCCTAAGTTTGCAAGAGCTATATTTAAAAAGTGCCCCTATTTTTGGACCAATGTACCCCCATTATTTATGGCCTTGTCCAGATTTCTTGCTCTAAGAGGTTGAATGATGTGCCATTCTGACTCATACAGCTCACTGGTATGATGGTAGTGAGACTTGCTTAGGCTAATAATAATAATAATAATAATAATAAAAAATAGATAATTAATAATAATAAGAAGGTATGGGTTGAAGACCGCTGAAGAGACATGGGGCAATGCTATTAACTCCGATGTGTGTGATTGCAGGGTGACAGGAGGCCCCATTTTAGCCAATGTATATTTGAGTTGAGAGGGGTAAATGTTGGTGTAGTGCTCATATCTTTCAACTGTCCCTGATTTTCAGGGATGTCCCTGATTTAGATTTAAATTTAGGGTTATCCTTCTTAAATCCTTCCTAAAAATTGTGGCTGTTGGAGGGAAAATTGTTGAGCTGCGTCTTTTGAATTATGACAGTAGCTATAATTGCAGAATTTGTCAGCTCTGAAAATATATATTAATTCACATTTTCGTGTTTGTCATTGTCTAGGTAATAGTACTAATGATATAGAAGTGCCCTGATCATTCCTGATTACTTCTGAAATCCTCCTGATTCTGATGAGATTGATCCTGGTTTGGTTGAGAGCTAGTGCCTGATACATATATTTGTATTTTCTGCTTGGCAGCTGTTGCACAGGTTAAGGTTGGGTGTGGTAATTTTAATGGTGCAGATTTTTGGTTGGTCACTCATTTGGATGCCAGGCTTTGAGGGGCATGAGATGAAGTGTCCTTGCTTGGGTGAGGTGTTTTAGTTTGTTGGAGGTATTTTTTCCTTATCTCTTATGGTGGTTTATGTTATTCTATCATTTGACAGATGGACGGATCTTGCAGTCTGAGGCAGAGATGGGTGGCAATTACATTGCAAGTGAAGGAATTGTTCTGAGAGTTGCAAGAAAGAGAGAGAGAGAGAGAGAGAGAGACTCTCCTATGGTTGGTGCATCCAGGATGTCATCAAGGAAAAGGCAAGCATGGGCATCAAAGAGGAATTTTGTGGCACAGTGTAAGTGAGCTCACAAGTCAGCTGTCAGTGCCATGGCGGATGTCTTGGTTGGTGGAACAGTTTCTCATACCAGTTCAGGTAATGATATTTTGTTGGGCTTAGATAGAGGTACTGCAAACTTCGCAGAGCCTGGAGGTAGTCAGTTGGGGAGTGGAGGAGGAGCGCCACTACATAACAGTAAGGTTGCAGTCAGCATGGGGGACTGGGTCTTTCTTAGGGAAGCTGGGCAGGTACAGAGAGAGGCTTTGGTTGGGATAGTTAGCTTAGGGTTCTTGTTAGGGAGCCTGGGGTTGAATTTGGATAGAGCTGAGTCATCTCAACAAGACATTAGTTCTGATTTTGGAATGTGACCTGGGGATTGGTTAGCTACTCAGGCTTTGCTCAATATGGAAGGGGGGGTCATTTTGACCGCATATACTTCAGCCTCATCTAGTAAAGCCCTCAAAAGTATTGACCATGATGGCAAGCCAAGTGCCAGAGTGCTCAGCTTCCCATCTCAATGGTCAAGAAGGTCTTGAAATGTGACTACACAGAAATATTTGAATTAATTGATGGAGAAGGGGTTCAGCATTTACTGGAATATGAGGCAGTGAATAGCAATGATCACTTGGCAGCTTTAGTGGCATTGGAATGGAGGAGAGTCGGAAGACTTCATGCCATGATGTGGGAGAATTGGGTACTGGGTTTTGTGTACTGCATGGCAGTTTGGCTAGGGAAGGATTATCCATTGGCCTTACCACTTTTGGCTTATTTCCTCATGATTCAGGAGTCACAAAGTTGACATGCAGGGAAAGCTTGGATGTGGTATGATCAGCATTTTTGGAAACAGAAGTTGGTGGATCAGTCATTGAGATGGGAAGTTGAGCACTCTGGCACTTGGCTTGCCATCATGGTCAATACTTTTGAGGGCTTTACTAGATGAGGCTGAAGTATTCTGGGAATTAAATGTGGAGTGCTGCATGCAGAGAGCATGTATCTTCTCACACACTTGTTCGAATTGCATGGGAGTGCATCCAGCTTCTCAATGTGGATGCAAGGAAGGGAATTTGGTCAATGTAGGGTTCTTCCACGACTGATACAGAATCATTATCTATTCCATCTCAAGGCTTACAGGGGTTCCATGGGTGAGGCAATTTTCAAGGACATTGGGAAGGCTTGTATTTTTGAGGACAGAGGGATAAACTGGGTTTCCCATTCACCCATTAATGGGCAGGTATTGAGTTACATGTTGAGTCCTTTTCCAGATTTGAAGGTTGCAGAGGAGTTGATAAGGGGGTTCTTCTGGGGGCTTTCACTTAAGTCCGGGGTTTGTGGGGATGGCTTAGTCTTTAAGAATTTATATTCTGTGTGGAGGATGGAAGGGGTATTGAAATGCTTGGTGGAAAAGGATATGCATGCAGCCAGGCTATTAGGTCCCTCAGATTACCCTCCTTTTGTCAGTTTTAAAGTGTCACCATTGAGACTGGTCCCTAAAAATCACTTGGTGAATTTCGGTTAATTCACAATTTGTCTAATACAGAAGGGAATTCAGTTAATGATTTCATTTCAAAAAAGGATTCAAAGGTTAGGTATGCTTCATTGGATGAAGTGATGGCAATCATTAGAGGTTTTAAAGATCTATGTTTGGTAAAGGTTGATATTGAATCAGCATTTCAATTGCTGCTGGTACAGGAGGATGAGTGGCCATTATTGGGCATGGTGGTTGACAATAAATTTTATTTTGATAAGGCCATGTCAATGGGGTGTTCAGTGGCTTGTCCACCCATGAGAAGTTTAGTACCACACTTCATTGGATTTGGTAGCAAAGGGTGGGCTTTCAGAAGGGGGTACATTATTTGAACAATTTTTTTTGATAGATGAAGGGTTTGTAGTGGCGCTGGAAGGTATGCAAGCATTTCTGGCAACATATGATGAGCTGCGTGTTCCATTGGTTATGTAGAAGTTGGAGGGCCCTGCCAAGGCATTGTGTTTTCTAGGTTTGTTAGGGGACATAGAGTGGGGGTTGTTTTGCCTTCCATTTGAGAAGATGGAAAATTTGAAAGAGAACATTGCTTGGGTGATGGACAGGCACAAAGTCTGGATTAGAGATGTTATGGAACTTTTAGGGCTCTTGAACTTTGCATGCAGGGCAATTCATCCTGGTTGTACATTTTTCAGGTTGGTGGCATTCTTGTTAAAAGGATGGAGAAGCAAACACCATTGTGTGAGGATGTGTAAACATGTTTGCTCAGATTTAGCATTGTGGTTATCCTTTTTGAATCAATTTAATGGAATTTCTTTTTGGCAAGTAGACTGGGTTGGTCAGGTGTGATTTGCAGTTGTTTACAGATGCAGCAGGGGGTATTGGGATGGGTGCATTTTTTTTTTGGAGGGGAATGGTTTGCAGCTTGTAGCCAGATGACTGGAAGAAGAATGTGGCCTTCTTGGAATTGATGCCTATTTGGACAGCTTCAGTGGTGTAGCAAGAGTGGTTGTGGGGTAGGAGGGTGACTTTTTATTCTGACAATATTGGAGCGGTGAGGGTATTACAGTCAAAGACAGCAAAGTCTATCTTGCTTTTGTTAGTTTTACTGAAATTAGTTTTGCAGAGTTTGCTAATAATTTCTTCTTTTACAGGTGTACATTTGCCGGGTTCTAAGAGTTTTCTTTTACAGGTTTTCATTTGCAGAGTTCTAAGAATGTGATTGCTGACAGCCTGTCTCATTTTCAGTTTCACAGGTTTACAGAATTAGTCCTGGAGCTTGAGGGTGAATCAATTTTGTTGCCAGAGGATGTGTGACAGATTGGACTGAAGTGACGGGATGGCTGATTCAACAGTCTTGTGCAGTCTCAATGAGGAAGGTGTATGGTAGTGCAATATCCGAGTTTGATGACTTTGTTTTGCAGTTACTGGAGGAAGAGAGTTTGGTTGGAGAAGCTGCTACTGCAATATTTAGCTCATGCTTGGATTAAGAGCAGGATGGTGCAGTCAATTTGAGGTTACTGAGACTAACTACCAAACCCTTCCCTAGACACCTATCTTCTTATGAGTATAATCTTGTGTCTTCTCTATTGATAACAAAGAACATGTGACTATACAGCGGACTAATGTCCTGTACATATTTTGATTGATTATCCATAGCCATCTTACACTAGGACTTCTGGTGAGACTTTACAGAATAAGAGTGTCCTTGTACATATTTTGTATGAATAACCATTGCTGTTAGACACTAGCATTTTTGTGTGACATTTGTGTGTGTGACTTTATAATTAATAGTGTCTTTAGACATATTTTATTAGGAATATCCAAAACTGTTTGCACAGGGACTTTACGTATTCAAATGCTAAATCCTATGAAATGTAATGTATGCCTAAGCTTTGTAATGTACCAATGTCTTTGTAAATACTATTGTCATTGTAAACATTTTGATGTATGTGGAGCTTTTTTCCCCGGGACTCCACTGAAAATGGACATATATCCAGCTGGACTAGCCCCGTCAACAAATGTAAAATAAATAAAAAAATATTGAAGGGGGACTCAGTGGGTAACATTGTCATTATGGATGTATAGTGGAGCTTTCAGGGTGAATGAGTTCTTGGGGTAACTTGTATGGCAAGATTTGCTCATATTTCCTGTGCCAGTGGAGATATGGTTGAGGAATTCAAAAACAGACCAGACAGGAAAGGACATGCAGATAGTTTTGGGGATGGATAGGAACATGTCAATGTGTCTGGTGTTGTGGGCCAGAAGATTACAGCTGTCACATGATGGCAATCCACAGGATTTGGTTTTCCAGTCGCAGGGTTAAAAGGCGATAACAGCCAAGCAGTTTCTGCATGTAATAAAGAAGTTTCCAGTGTCTAGGCTTCCAGAGAGAGAGGTTTTCCACTCATTCATTTTGCATTAGAAAGGCATCAAATTTGGAAAGAGAAGTTAGGTCAGTGGATGAATTTGTGGAAATATGCTTTTGGACTGGGATTCCATATGTTTTAGTGGTTCATTTAGCAGGTAATGATTAGGTGTCATTCCAAAATGGCAGTTCATGTTTAGGGTGCAGAGGGACTTGGCTAATTTAGGCAGTAGGTTTTACGACATGAGCATTGTGTGGTCCAAAATGGTACCATGTTTGGTTTGGAGGAATGCAGGTAGTTTTATAGATATTGAGAACGCCCAGCACTTTGTTAATTTTAGGCTGTCTAGGCATTTGAGAAACTTGGGTATTGATCATAAGGACTTCAATGATAGGGGCCAGGTATGGTTTTGGAAGAATGGAGTACACCTGAGTGAGTTGGGATTGGATTTATTCAATGTACACATGACATTGTTTTTTGAAGGTTTGGTAAAAGAGTAGTAGTATTGGAGGGGGAACAGCCTGTGTCAGGCTGATGGGCAGAGAAGATGAGCTGGGATGTCCCTCATTTGTTCTCCCACTGGTGTTATGTGTTTGATTATAAAAGGTGGTTGGTTGGGTATGGAAGAGAGAGGTGGCACGCTGCTTCTGGTAAAGTCATAGTAAGTGTGCGGTTGGGGTAACACTGCTTATTTTGTATTAGGACAGAGGTGAGCACGAGATTCTGCCACTGTTAAATATTTATGTGGAAATTGTGTTCATATAGTGATTAATACATTTTATGATGATCAATTAATTCTATGATTAAAGAATGCTATTGAATAAAGGTTGTCAGATGCCATGTTGGTGTACTGTGTTTTATTAAGAAAAGGTGATCAGGACAAATGAGATTTTAGGGGTTTATGGCTGGGGAACGGGGGTTGAAGAGGTGTTGGGAATAAGTAGTTTACATTGAATGGTGAATGGAGGAAGGATTGCGATGGAGAATCAAGCAAGGAAGGGTTAAGGTTAAGGGGAAGGGAATTACAGAGGACGTGAGGTAAGTGTAAGGAGGAGTTAATGTAGCTTTAGGTAAGAGTTGTAGAGTGGGGAGATCAGATTTAGGCATGAACTTGCTGCCCGCCCTCCCTCCCTCTTTAATTTGTGTCAGATAATAGGTTTTTAGTTTATTTGTGAGTGGGGTTTTGGTAGGTGAAGAATAGGGGCTGTCATGTCCCTCTTCTCTTCCCCCACTGGTGTTATGTATTGGATCTGTATGGAAGTGAGCGGTGGCATGCTGTTTCTGGTAAAGTTAGAGCAAGCATGCAGTTGGGGTAATGCTGCTTATTTTGTGGTGGGACAGAGGTGAGTGGGAGATGTTGCAGCTGTGAACTCGTTATGTGGAAGTTATGTTCATAGGATCATAGGAAGTTACTAGGCTAATGGCCCTAAGGACTTTAAAAGCCTAGCCAAGTTCTACCCTTATTTCCATGATCAGCACCCATTGCCTCTATTCAAGAGGGACACAGGTGGAACCCCCAAGGTGAATTTATGGTTATCCACCCACCCATCCAGATTGCATTTGAAGTGGGCCAATGAGGTGTTCTGACATGAAGTGGGAGTCTGTTCCAAAGGTGTGGTAATCTCTGGGAGAAAAATCTGCCCCTCAAGCAATTTTTATTAATGTCACATACCAGGTTAAGTTCTTTAGAGTGAGTAACCCGTGTACCATTTGACTTACTGAGATGCAGCCTTTCCAGTTAAGCAGGGTCAGAGATTGCCTTGTATGCAAGGCAGAGATCACCTCTGAGCAGTCTGTGTGAAACAGAATAAAGGGACAATAATTTCAGAGGATCCACATAGGACAGATAATGAAGACCTAGAATTTTCCTTGTGAGGAAAATCTGTGGTCTCTCCAATTGCTAAAGGTGCTTGGAAAGGTACATACCAAAAGAGGAGCTGTACCCAATTATTGGCCTGATTAGGGATGAGTACAGGGAGGTTATAGCTTCTTTTTTTCTGGAGGCAATGCCCTTACTTATGATATGATCAGTATAGAATTCCCTTCATGCCACTGTGGAGATACAGTGGTCAAAGGTGAGGTTGCTGTCAACCTGTATGCCCAAGTCTGTCATCACTGAGTGTGTACTTAAGATGTTGCTATTGATGTGGTAGTTAGCAGGAACATCTTCCCTACCAAAAGGGATGATAATACATTTTTCTGCATTGAGTTTAAGGCCATGACTTTGGTAAGAATCATTTGTTTGAGTAAGATGCTATTGTAAAATTTTGACATAATTTGGAGATTCTATGACTGCTCCCAGTTTGCAGTCATCAG
Source organism: Protopterus annectens (assembly GCF_019279795.1). Lineage (NCBI taxonomy): Eukaryota > Metazoa > Chordata > Ceratodontiformes > Protopteridae > Protopterus > Protopterus annectens. The sequence goes on along the minus strand of NC_056744.1, from coordinate 1,204,709,896 downwards.
CAAACTTTTCAGCTACATACCTTTAATTTTTGCTTGACTTTGGAGAAATATAGTCTAAACAGTACAGGCCCAAGGACTAATCTCTGTGGAACACCACTGGTTATAGGTCTGCTGCCAGAGATGGATTTCCCCATTTTGACTATATGGGTTCTATCAGTAAGCCAGTTAGCGACCCATCTAATGATATAAGGGTTGACACCTAACTGGCTGAGTTTGTCAATGATGCCTGAGTGCGGGATAGTGTCAAATGCCTTGGCTAAGTCTAGGTAGTCTTTATGCACATATTTCCCCTCATCTAGGGCCTTGGTGATTGTTTCAAAGAAGTCCACCAGGATTAACAGGCATGACCTCCCTTTGACAAATCTAAACTGAGTAGGGTCAAGTGTTTGGAGATTACCTATATCTTTTTTTGATAAAGTCCATGATGATTCACTCCTTGGCCTTGCAGATAAGGCTAGTCACACTAATGGGTCTAAAGATTCCAGGGTTAGTGGAAGCACCACCTTTGTGTAAGAGAATAACGGTGGCTGTTTTCCATTCAGCTGAGATAAAGTCTGCGCTTAGATAATGATCACAAAGACTGCCCAATGGTGTTGCTAATTCTTGTTGGAGCCCGTGTAGGATGCAACCTTGGATGTTATCAGGTCACATAAATGCTGTGTTCCTGGCCTTAGGGAGGGCATTAATGACCTGCTCTTTAGAGATACAAGGTAGGGGACAGGTGGCAGGGATGTCATGGGGTACATGTGGCGGGGACAGGGGGATGAACTTTTCACAGAACCTGTTGGCCAACAGATTAGTTATGCCCACAGGCTCAGTATGTGCTCTTCCTTCAGGAGCTTGTTTAGGTCCTATCAGTTACATCTGAGTCAATGCAGTTACACAGGTGTTTGTATAAAGCATTGGTGTAGAACTCAGCATAGTTGTCAGGTCCATCTGAGGGGAGAGGTGCAGATAAGCTATTTATGCCACTCCATAAGAGGTTATAATCTTCTTTGGAGAAGTGTTTTAGTTTAGTTGCTGCTTGTGTGTGTGGGGGGGTCATGTGTGATAGTTACTTCAAATGAGACTGATTTGTGGTCAGATCTTACCAGGGAAGACCTCACAGTGGGGGTGCTACAGTGGTCCCCCATATTAGTAAGCACCAGATCCAGGATGTTGGCACCCCTTGTGGGAGTGTCAACCAACTGGTCCAGGGCAATGGAGTTAATAAAGTCAAGGAATCTTCAGGTAAAGTGAGTTTGAACACAAGTAATTTACCCAGTCAATGGATGGGTAGTTAAATTCACCCAAAACCATGGTGTTCAGATGTATCTTGATAGACTTAAGTACATCCAAACAGTCAGAGTGGTGTACTGATTCATGGAAGGGGTCCTGTAGCTGGCAGTGACTTGAAAAGGTGTCCTACCAGTAGTTAATTGCACCTGAAGTATCTACAGGGAATCATGCTGTTTGACCAGTTTGGAGGTGTATTTATCTTTAATGTTAGTTTTCACGCCTTCAATTTGTGTTCTGAATGTGTGGAAGGAGATTAACCCGGTATGGCTGAGGTGCTCTCTACAGCTTTGAACCAGGTCTCTGTGACTGCACAAATGTATGCATCTTCCAAGGTGAGGACTACTTGCAGTCATATTGCGATTAATACATTTTATAATTGCTCAATTAATTTTATGATTAAACAGTGTTATTCAATAAAGGTCATCAGATGTCATGTTGGTGTACTGTGTTTTATTCAGAAAAGGGGATCAGAAAAAATGTAGTTGCTCATGTTATTGTTGTTTTATACTGCTTAATATTGCTGAGTTAGAACTCTAACTTAAGGCCATTATAGAACTAATGGGATACACACAGTGGTGTTTCTCTGTATTAATGGCTGTTTAAATAGCAGTAACTGTTGCTTAATTGCTCAATTAAGTATCAACAACAGTGCTGTGAGAGGGTTGTAATACCTACTGAGAAAGGTGTCTGGTGGATACATTTTAGTGCAGGAGTGTAGTGTTAAATATGTCAATACTAATGTCATCTCTTTGGAAATTGTTACCTGTGTTTAAAGTGGGAGTGTTTAAGTCAGCCAAAGGCATTATATATAGACTGCTATGTATGTGGTAAAATGCAATGTATTGAAGGACTTGGTGTGGAGAGACTGAAACTGGCCACACCTCCTGCTCAGTAGGAGTCCAACAGTCTGTCCATGAGGAGTTCTGAGGTCAGCAGGTATCACAGCAGTGCAAAAATGGCAGATATCACAATCTACTGGCTAAAACAGTAAAACTAGAAAAAAAATATTATTTTTTTTATTTATTTATTTTACATTTGTTGACAGGGAAAGTCTGACTGGATGCATGTCCATTTTCAACGGAGGCCCGGGGAGAAAATCTTCACAGTTAATTTTAATCAAAACATAAGGTGTATATAGAAGCATTCAAATTTACATAGTACCAAACTTAATATTGACTAGTAACATAGCATTGAAGCTTAGGATTTAACATATTTACATAGACTGACCACATCTTTTACAGTTTTAGGTTGAGGTATTTACGCAATGGTGACCATTGTTAGTAGGGGTTGCGTTTTCTGTTTTATACAGTTGACTTGTGAGCAAGTTAACCACAGTAGGGAGTATAGCAACAAAGAGAGCAAAGATTAGACATAGTAGGGAGTATAGTAGCAGGAGAAGAGACAGAGATGGGAAATTGGATAACAGGTTAAGTAAGAAAAACAGGAGGAGTAAGTAGCTTAAGTGTAGAGTAAGAGTAGAGGTGTAAAGAGAAAAATGTAGTGGATAGATAGAGTGTCCTAGCAGTGCCTTATGGGTATTGACTAAGGGGTTAGAAGTGGAGGTGGAACTGGAAGGAAGCTAGAGAAGTTGCATTCTTTTGATGATGAAGCTGAAGTCAGAGGAGAGGGTGAGGGGGATAGCCAGGTGGGGAACATGTACATATCCATGTGTGCTTTAGCTGTTCTTTCAGGAGTCTTTTAAATGGAATCTTTGAGCCTGCTGAGGTAATAACAGTAGGTAGGGTGTTCCAAATTTTGCCTATGTAGTTAGCGAAGAGGGAAGAGGGAGTCCCCTGCTGTGTTGTTGGTCTTGGTGACCTTGATTAGTTTTTTGTCAGTACAGTTAAGTTGTCTAGTTTTAACTTGAAGTTCTAGTAGATTGGCCAGAGCTGGAGTTTTGTCTGGGGGTAGTAGTAGATTATGGGCAAAGGAAAGTTGATGATAATTTAGGAGATTAGAATAAATGACAGATGTAAAACTTGCACTAATACAATTACAGCTCTGTCCATACAATAGCATAAAATATGTCAGTAACATCAAACAGAAACAATGCAGTAGTAGTCAAAACTGATAAGGACTGGAGAAACAAATATGGGTCAAATACTGGTAGGCACATAATACGCTATTTTTTATAGTTAACTATGTATATGAGCAGCTGTTTGTGAAACCAGGAAAAATCTTTCCCAGTAGATACTTATCTCTACAGCACTGTTGCTGACACTTAATTGGATAACTAAGCAACAATCAATGCTATTTAAATAGCCATTAACACAGAGAAACAGCACTTTATATCCCAATAGTCCTATAATTACCTTAAATCAGATTTTTCTTATAGCATATGTTATATACATACATACATACATACATACATACATACATACATATATACTTATATGCATACATACATACATATATACAAATATTTCAGGCATGGGCAATAATGTCCTTCTAGCCTGTCAGTATATCAAAACAATTTCATAAAAAGTGTCCAAGTTGTTCTTAAAAATATCTAAACTAGTGCTTGTTTTAATATGATTCCATGAATCACCTACTCTCTCTCAGCAAAACAATTATTAAATCTACCTTTCAGTTTCATTCCTGTATAATTTCCTGTACAGATCATCAGATGATTCTCTACTACTCTTTGATAACCCCACATTATCCCGTAGATAGTTGTCTCTAAATTCCCTATATACCATGATAAGGTCTCCTCTGTATGAAATGCTGTACAAGTACAAATATTTTAATATATCATTATAACTTACATTTTTCATATTCATTAATGCCCTTGGTATATTTTCAATGAACTCTTTCCAATCTACACGTTAGATTTCTTATAAGGTTTCTACATTATTATTCCATATTTTGCTTTGAGTCTAATGCAGCTTACAAAAATAATTCCATCATTTCAGATTTTCTAGATTTTATAAATCTTTTTATGCAGCCTAGCGTTTTTATAACTGCCATTAACCATTTGGTTGATATAATCAGAAAAACTCAAAATGTGGATTCAACCATATACCTGGGGTCTTTAAATGAATCAACAGTTTTGATCACTGTGCACTGTACTAAATCCGTCCATCCATCCATAACCCCTTTTTCCCATTTTTGCACCTGGGGTTGGGGTGTCATTTCAATGGTGACAGTCATCTAAAGTCAAGGGTTAAACCACTGGGGTAACTAGCCCTGCTGAGGTAGTCCTTCTACACCACACGCTTACATATACACTCACTCTTAATGCCAGTTTAGAGTGCTCAATCCACTTAGTGACTGTTTTTGGAATGTCGGAGGAATCTGGAGCAACAGGAGGAAACCCATGTAAGAGGAAACCCATGTGAACAGGGCGGACATGCAGCCTCCGCACAGAAGTCACCCCAAGCAAGAAACAACCTGGAGAACCTCTTACTGTGAAGCAACAATGCTATACACACTTAAGTCTATGTCTCTGAAATCTCACAGACTTTGTTTTGATGTTTTTAGCGGCATATTCCTTAGTGGGCGGCACAGTGGTGCAGTGGTTAACATTGTCACCTCACAGCAAGAGGTTCTCCGGTTTGATTCTCAGCTGGGGTGCCTTCTGTGTGGAGTTTGCATGTTCTCCCTGTGTTCGCGTGGGTTTCCTCCGGGTACTTCAGTTTCCTTCCACATTCCAAAGACATGCATCTGGAGCATTTCTCCCCGGGCCTCCGCTGAAAATAGGCTCTGTGGAACCTAGTCAGACTTTCCCAGTCAACAAATGATTAATAAATAAATAAAAATATTATTCTTCTGTGCCCGAATGTTTAATTTAGTCAATTATTTTTCAGATATCCCCTGTCTGTAACTGATGCAATCAGTTTACCCATGTTCAAGTCATCTACATACAGACTATAGAACACTTCAGATTAAAAAGAAAATAAAGATCTGAAAGATACAACCTAAACAAGTATGGATTGATGACAGATCTTTGAGGAGTACCATAGCTGTAACCTAGAAATGTACCTCTCCAGCTTGCAGTTATCTTCTTATCAAGTTTGCGTAACACTTAGTTTTTTAATTTATTGCTCAGTGTTTTCCGTATGACTCAAATGCTGAAACTAAGTCTATATAAATTACATCACAGCACCCCTTTTATTGTATAGATGGTATTATATTATTATAGAACATCATGTTATAGATCTATTTCTATCAACTGTGTGCTGATATACAGTTTCAAGTCCCAACCATTCCAGTTCTGACAACAATGTATCCAAAATAAACTTCTCGATTATTTTTTCACAGCAAGAAAAGAAACGTATAGGTCCATATGACTCTTGGTCTGTCTTAGTCCCATTTCCCTTAAAGATGTGTTTAACAAGTGCAATTTTCTAATGTTGAGGAATCTCCCCATTCTTTAATGACCTAGTAAATAACAGATGTAATGGCACTGAAATTGCATGCTGATGTGATTTCTGGTCATTATTTTTCCCTATGCTTTCTTTGGGCTTAATTTACTTAGTTCTTTTTCAATTTATTCAAATTTAATTTCAGTTCCTGAAGGTAATCGGATGTTATTAATATAATTTATCACCCTTTGTGGTCCCAAATCATTTTTCATAAGATTTTGTAAATATGTTTATAATTTGCTGTTTTAGAGAATATATTTTAGAATCTATGCACAGTTTATCGGTTTGTATGTTTTTATTCCTACCAAGTCTTATCTATCTATAAAATGATTCCTATCATGCTCAATATTTTTATATAAAAAAAATTCTTCATATTTTTCCTGATCTTGTCTCTCACTAGATTTTAATTTATCTGCCCAGTTCATTTATATCAATTTTCAAAATTATAGTTGGACCTTGTTGCCATTAGTTGTATTTTTTTCTTAATTTTCTTAACTAAGTATTTTGCTTTCATAAAAAGATATCCTCCTGACCTTGCGTACCTGGATCCTGAAGTTAAACATTTTTTTTTTTTTTTGTATTCAAATAATTATCCTTTCAAAACTTACCACGTTCCTTCTGCAGTTTTTTCCTCTGAACACATCACTCCAATTAGTTTTACATAGTGATAATTTTGCTACCACACAGTATGTTACTAATATTCTATGTATTGGTTAAGATTTTAGGTTGCCAGAATTAACTAGCTGTAATTTAACATTTATAGTTCCATGATCACTGTACATTAAAAGTGGCAAAACTTGACATGAGGTAACAATTTCTTTAAGAACATAAACAGTGTCCAGCATCTTCCATTCCCAGGTAGATTTGCTGGAACTCTGTCACAGTTGTTGCAATTGAACATATGTTATAAATAAATACCTTACTAATGTTGTGCAATCATTATTATTCCAGTCTGTTTCTGGTAAGTTTAAGCTCCTAGTAACTATTATTTTTCCCTCCTGTGTTTCATGCAAAAAATATTTGAATTATTCTTCTATACATTTCAATAATTGTAAAGAGTTCCAGGATTGTTTTTATTGTCACAGTTACACAATCTATAGTATTAGTATTATCAAACATATAGTGATCACAGGTCTCATCAACACAGCTCCACTTGATTTTGTATTAAAATGTCATTTACAGTAAAAACATTTCTATCCTGACAACTGGTTTATGGTCATTTTCTTTAACCATTGTTTCATAAACAGTAAAATCAGTCCTATGTGAATATAGTTTCCAAAAAAAAAAGAACACACTTATTACTAATGCTCCTAGCATTAACAATCATTACAAATAAATTGAATATTGTTACCTGTGAACTGTTAAATTTCTGACCTGGCAAAAAGCTTTTCTTGTGTTAGTCAAATATTTCAGTATATCTACTGCAAAAATTATCTTTTTTTGTCCTGACAAGCAGACTCCACCCTCTCTAAATAAATGTGCCCAAAATTATGCTTGGATGTTCTGCACATTTCCACTTTTTAGAATGAGTCATCATGCACACATTAACCCCAGAAATTTTTTCATTCACACTGACCTGACTATCCTTTCTATATGTGACTTTCTAAAAAATACTTCAACCTGTACAAGCTATGCTCTTTATATAAAGGCATTCTAAGGTCATACTCATAGACTGTATTTTTGGTCCTGGCAAGCATGACACTATTTGATGTTCATCATCGTCTCTGCTGATGTAAGTATCAGTTCCTCAAATAATTGAAACTCCAATTACTAGCACATCATTTTTGACCAGATCTGAAAAATCTCCCACTTCTAATTCAGTTATGTATGCTCTGTCAATAGTAACAAAATACTGATCTTCACCACCATTGGTCTTATTAATCTCACTGTGATCACTGCTTACTTCATTTGCAAGCATACAGTTCTCATCTAGCTGTCTTTGTACTTCCAAGTCTGAGCCACGTTATCAACTTCCGTCTTTCTCCTCTTTTTTTCTTTCACTAATGTTCTTTAATCCTTCTGAGTTTTGTTTATTCTTCTTCCTTTTTAGCCTGTTCCTTGCCTATTGTTTCTACCTTCTCATTTGGAAAACTCTGAGATCACAATTCAGTAAGGAAAATGGCAAATATACCATTGCATGCTGTATAGCGATCTCCATTTAAACAGTTAGAAGTTTCAAAACTTCAATCTTATGCTCTCGACCATAAGAAATTTGAAGTTTTGGTACTTCAAAATTTAGAGGTAGACCCATATATATATATATATATATATATATATATATATATATATATATATATATATAAAGAGAGAGAGAGAGGGAGAGAGAGACCTATAAGCTGCATTTTAAAAATTAATCATTTCATTTTTCTTCCAGATTATTTGCTGTCAGCTTCTCTCTTACTTTTTTTTTTCTTCTGTATGCTGTGAATCCTGAGATTGCTGAATACTTGTAACCTGAATTCCAGAGCTATCATCCATAAGATTATGCTTAATAGGGGTTGTATGACTTTTATTGGCTGACAGCGCATCCTTTTCTAAATTTGTTCTATTTGCACTTTGATTAATATTATTTATCACATCAGCCCAGTCATTAATATATGTAAGAACCCAGGCTGAGCCTAAAATTGGTCAGAACTGTTCAGTCCACTACCCCAGTAAACAAATATAAATAAATAAAAAAATTTCCAAGCTGTGTCAACTGTACAAGTGCAATCATCTTTGGTAAGTCTAGATTTACTATTAATAATAGTAAGTAAAACATCTAACTTTTGACATGAGGAACACAAGTCTCTAATGCTTTCAGGTGTCTTCTGCTTTTCTGCACATATGCCTGAGCCACCATTATCTGTTCCTTTGACTTTTTCAGCAAAAGGAGCTATTTGGACCTCTGCTCTTTTATTCCCATTTCTTTTTATTTTTTAAGTCTGCCCAATTGTGTGCATCTGACCATGTCCTTCAGGCTGTTCATCTCCATGGCATTCTCAACTGCTATGCCATTACTGCCCAGGTTTTTCTATCATATAGTAGTACTGGTCACACTACAGTTTTAAAGAATACCAACAGTTTAAATGGCAGTCACCCTTGGAGATAGACAACCCAAGTCTCTGGAGGTCATATGTTGTATAAGCAAAATGTTGAAAACAAAGGGATTCATGCACAGCAAACGAGTTAGCAATGGCAGATAGAACAGGAAATCATCAGTTCAAATAAATAAATATAATAGTATAGTGTTGACCTAATATCACACTACAGTATACTAGGTAAGTAAAACAGGGGATCACTTCAGTGTCTAATATCACACTGTGGTGTATTAGGTAAGCAAAACAAGGGATCCCACCAATGTCTAATATTACATTGCAGTCTAATAGGTAAGTAAAACAGGAGATCACATCAGTGTCTAATATCACACTGTGGTGTATTAGTAAGTAAAACAAGGGATACCATCAATGTCTAATATTACATTGCAGTGTACCAGGTAAGTAAAACAGGATAACATCAATGTCTAATATGACATTGTGATGTACATAGTAAGTAATACAAGGGCTCACACCAATATCTAATACTACACTGCAGTGTACCAAGTAAGTAAAACAAGGGATCACACACCAATATCTAATATTACATTGCAGTGTAATAGGTAAGTAAAACAGGGGATAACATCAATGTCTAATATGACATTGCAATGTACTAGGTAAGTAATGCAAAGGCTCACACCAATATCTAATACTACACTGCAGTGTACTAAGTAAGTAAAACAAGGGATCACACACCAATGTCTAATATTACATTGCAGTGTACTAAGTAAAACAGGGGATCACACCAGTGTCTAATATTACACTGTGGTGTACTAGTTAATTAAAACAAGGGATCACACCAATGCCTAATGTTATACTGCAGTGTACTAGTTAAAAAACAAGGAATCGCACCAATGACTAATATTACACTGCGGTGTACTAGTTAAGTAAAACAAAGGATCACAGCAATGTCTAATATTTCACTGTGGTGTATCAGGTAAACAAAATAAGGAATCACACCAACATGTAATATTACACTGCAGTGTACTAGGTAAGTAAAACAGGGGATCACACCGATGTCTAATATTACATTGCAGTGTAATAGGTAAGTAAAACAGAGGATCACATCAGTGTCTAATATTACTCTGTGGTATATTAGGTAAGTAAAACAAGGGATCCCAACAATGTCTAATATTACATTGCAGTGTGATAGGTAAGTAAAACAGGGGATCACATCAGTGTCTAATATCACACTGCGGTGTATTAGGTAAGTAAAACAAGGGATCCCACCAATGTGTAATATTACATTGCAGTGTAATGGGTGGGTAAAACAAGGGATCACATCAGTGTCTAATATCACACTGTGATGTATTAGGTAAGTAAAACAAGGGATCCCACCAATTTCTAATATTACATTGCAGTGTAATGGGTAAGTAAAACAGGGGATCACATCAGTGTCTAATATCACACTGCGGTGTATTAGGTAAGTAAAACAAGGGATCCCACCAATGTCTAATATTACATTGCAGTGTAACAGGTAAGTAAAACAGGATAACATCAATGTCTAATATGACACTGCGGTGTACTAGGTAAGTAATACAAGGGCTCACACCAATATCTAATACTACACTGCAGTGTATTAAGTGAGTAAAACAAGGGATCACACACCAATGTCTAATATTACATTACAGTGTAATAAGTAAGTAAAACAGGGGATAGCATCAAGGTCTAATATGACATTGCTGTGTACTAGGTAAGTAATGCAAAGGCTCACACCAATATCTAAAACTACACTGCAGTGTACTAAGTAAGTAAAACAAGGGATCACATACCAATGTCTAATATTACATTGCAGTGTACTAAGTAAAACAGGGGATCACACCAGTGTCTAATATCATACTGCAGTGTATTAGGTAAGCAAAATAAAGAATCACATCAAGTGTCTAATATTACACTACAATGTATTAGTTAAGTAAAACAAGGGATCACACCAATGCCTAATGTTATATTGCAGTGTACTAGTTAAAAAAAAACTTGGAATCACACCAATAACTAATATTACACTGCAATGTACTAGTTAAGTAAAACAAAGGATCACAGCAATGTCTAATATTACACTGTGGTGTTATCAGGTAAGCAAAATAAGGAATCACACCAACATGTAATATTACACTGCAGTGTACTAGGTAAGTAAAATAAGGGATCACACCAATGTCTAATATTATATTGCAGTGTAATAGGTAGGTAAAACAGAGGATCTCATCAGTGTCTAATATCACACTGCGGTGTATTAGGTAAGCAGAATAAGGGATCACTCCAATGTCTAATATGACACTGTGGTGTAACATGTAAGTAAAACAAGGGATCAGAAAAATTACAAATATTATACTGCAGTGTACTAAGTAAGTAAAACAAGGAATCATACCAATGTCTAATATTACACTGCAGTGTACAAGGCAACTAAAACAAAAAAAACAGAGGTGATCCAGAGGACGTCAGTGAAGTCTGGTATCCCACTTGTAACCCAGAAGGTGACAGGTCTATCAAGAAACAGAGTATAACAGATCAGTCCAGATGAAATCACTTTATTTAGCAGATCTAGGAGACTGTGGGCCGGATTCACGAAACCTCCGTGTAAGACATAATATGTCTTACTCGGAGGCTGCAGTTGAACGGTATGACGTCAGCATGCCATGCATATTCATGAGGGCATGCTGAATCATACCTTAGGCTAACACGGTCCGTGTAGGAATGTAGGGGGCGTGTCCGAATGCCAAGTACTGCAAAGGGACACACCCCCAAAAGAGTCAGAGGCCTGAAAGTAAACACCCACGAGCGAGTCCTTAGAAATGTCAAGGAACACAACACCACACATCCCCAGAGACAAAACCCTACTGAAAAATGTGTAAAATGTAAAAATAGCAGTTTCATTTTTTTTTTTTATAATTTCAAAAATGTTTGCCCACAATTGCGCTCGTTTGCGCTGGTATGCCCTTCACTCAGCCACAGTTAGCAGATATGACATTGAAAAGCATATAAGATCTACATATGCAAATTAAGTCAAGTAGCAATAGTGTAGCGGTAGAGACGTTGGCCAAAGAGGAGGTAGTCACGGTTCGAGCCCCCACAACATCATGCACCATTTTTATTTAAATAAGTATGAAACAATCCCCTGACATATATATATAAATATATAACTATAATTTAAGTTAAATGTAATGAAATGAGCCATGTATTTGTGAAGAAATCCGACAGAATAATTTATAAAAAAGGATTATAATTGCTCATAGCTGAGCAACGCTTTAACAAGCTGCATTTGAGTGCCTGTAGGTGAGCAGCACTTTAACAAGCTGCATTTGAGTGCCCATAGCTGAGCAGTGCTTTAACAAGCTTAATATGAGTGCCCGTAGCTCAGCAGTGCTACACCCAGCGTAATATGAGTGCTCATAGCTAAATAATGCGTTACCCAGCGTAAACTCTTTGTGCAGAGCTGCGCAGCGTGCCAACCAGCTTACAGGCGGGCAACATTGGGCAAGCTGTATCAAAGCCGCCTTTACGCAGACACACCTCCTAGCCTGTCTAGACAGTAGTAAAAAAAAAAAAGCAATGCCAAGAGTCAAACCCAGGATACTGTGCACCATAGTCAATGTACTGAACCACTAAGCCATGACAGTTGTACTCAGAAATACAGTATTAGCATACATATAGGAATGAATGAAAAGAAAACCATGACAAAGCAGGTTTGCTTTAAACTGATAAATATCCAAAATGGCCAATCAGAGATAAGTGGGGGAAAACCAGCATATATAAGCCCCATAGGTGGGAATACACACCATAACTGATTGTGGTACCCATTTGCAGTCAGGATGGCAGGTGCAGGAGAGGGAAATCACTTTAGAGCACAAAGGTGGGGTGTTGAGGAGTCAAAATATATGCTTTGGCTATTAGTTCATGATCATGAAGCACAACTCATGCAGGGCCAGGTTCAATGGGGTACGTACAAGGCAAAGGCGTGGAACCGGTTGGCACATGATCTCACCAGTGCCACAGGCATTCCAAGGACCGGTGAACAGGTCCGTCACCACCATGTGGACCTGAAGCGACGTAAGGAGGACCAACTGAACCATTGGATCCAGGAGGCACGCCAAATGCCCAATGCCCCACTACTGAGTAAGTATCCATGTAATTATGTATGTAAGAAATGCTATCCTAGCCTATAGTATGGAGAGGTATGTTCCAATATTCCTTCATTTATATTACAGCTGCAGGTGTCCGTTCCATGAATCAGTGAGCCTATGCTGATAGGCTGCTGAGGTTGCGCCACCAGGCATGTTAGTAATTATTTAGCTGGTATTGTTATAGAATATAAGTGAGACAGATTGTAAAATAGTTCATTGTTGTAATCCAGTAATAAAGGTGAAATAAGCCTAGAATAAAGATTCTGCTAGTATTGTAAGATTAGATAAGTGATGCAGCCTGGAAAAGAGTGTATTGCAATCCAGTAATAAAGATTAAACAAGTCTCAAATAGAGTTTCCACCTGTATTGTAATATCAGATAACTGCTTCAGCCTGAAAATGAGTGATAATCAATCAACAAAGGGTAGACAAGTGTCGAATACATCCTTGTAAATTCTGTCATATGAAATAAGTGAGTCAGCTGGAAAGGATTGTTGTAACCCAGTAATAAATGTTAATAAAGTCTAGAATTAAGTACCATTCTGAAATGTAAATATAAAATAAGTGAGAGAGTGTGAGAAAGACAGTTTGAAGCTACCAAGAAAGCTGTAATAAGTCTGGAATAAAGGTATACTGCAGTCACTACATAATATTATGTTGCTGTACCCTTGCATTATGGAGATAGTATGGTTGTATGAAATGCTGAACATCCACAGTTGTCTAGACCCATATAAATCAAATGTAGCAGGATGCTGTACCTGAACACAGCCAGATATGAACATATATGAATAAAAAATGGAATGTATATTAATGTAGCAGTAACATCCCCATAACCAACATTCCTAAGGTTACATACAGGAAACTGTACTAATAAATGTAGGGGATATATATATATATATCTGCATCTACTAGGAATGTACAGTATATGTATAAGCAGTGTAAGTTGTTAATGTAATATTTTTCCACCCTACCCTATTTTCACAAATTATGCCATTCCACACCAAACTGGGTATGTGTATTCACAATTAATTCCCATGGACATTTGTCCTGTTGGTTCATACATATCTGCATGTATGTTGACGCATGTGCCCTGTTCACATATCCAAACCTGATGGCCTGTTGCCACCAATCAACCCTGCATGCTGTTGGAATGTGCACTGTTGTTCTAAATATGCATGTGTTATGCTTGCTGCCCAATGTTCGGAATTCATGGGTGTTTGGTTAATGGGAATACTGATGCATGCTGTTACAACTAATTTTGAATGGTGTTGTTTGTTACTAACCCAAAAAGGCCATACAATACTGCTAAACATAGGACAACAGGGAAGGCGGGTTCCAGCGGACCCACCTCTCCCACCTCAGCTGGCGAGTCCACCTGACAACAGTGCCCAGGCTGGGACCTCCTCCTCTGGTGGCCCTGTGCCACCTTTGGGTGGAAGCGCTGCAGGGGATGCAGCTCATACCCCTTCTGCAAGCGTGGCCGGAGGAGAGCCCCCACTCACCCTCCATAGGGTCCAGTCTGTGGTGCGTAGTGAGATCAGGCATTCTGTGACTGATCCCCTACGCCAGCTTGAGGCGAGAGTGGCACAACTCACGGGTGTGCCTGCCAGTCCTATCCAGCCCCCCGCACAGCCCCGGCCTGGGCTGAGAAGGCGCAGTGGTAACTGCCCATGGGTGGGGATCTCAGTTCCACTGTTGCCATCTGTGGGCTCATGGGCTCGTGATATCCAAACATCCATCCCCGTCAATTGTGTTTACCCCCCACATGTGTCATACTCCGCCCCTGTATGCATCTTGTTTGTCTTGTCTGTTAACCTCCCCAACCTACCTCCCCAAATATACCTACTTCCTGCACCTCACATTCCACTCTCACCTGAAAAAAAAATAAAAAGGGCGCTCTGTTCCCACAAAAAAATTACGCCCCATACATAGCTGCCCAATTCGCACACATGTCCGCTGGACATGTAAACTGATAATTCTAATTGGCAGTACAACATATTTTGTTGTCCTCACCCCTCTCTCAGGGGTGGAAGGTTTCAAATTTCACACCAAATTTCAGACATATGCACAGCTGTTGCTGATAAAGAAATGGGCAGCTATGAACCTTCCCTACATCCTTCCTGCACATCCTGAGCTTGTTTTCCTACTGTCCTACCCTCTTTGTGCCCCCTTTTTCACCACTTTCCTATTTCCCCATTTTCTTTTCTTTAAAAGAAAATAGCGCGGGTGTTAGTGGGAGTAAGCACTTTTAAGCAGTAGTCAGCAGGTGTGTGCTTGTGTGCGCTTAGCTAAGCGTAGATAAGCGTAGCTAAGCATCATGCAAACTCACGCAAACCCGCTTACAACTGCTTAAAAGTGCCTTAGTCACTCTGTATGACAAGGCCTGCAGGCTGCTCATCAGCAAAATTAAATACCCCTGTCAGTCTCAAACCCCGGACCTTGGAAACACTAGTCTGCATGAATTACCACTGAGCCACAGCAGATATACAAGCACTTGGGGCTGAAAGAAATATATCATGAAATACAAGGAGTGAATGTAAAGGGAAAATAGAAAGGCCATTACACAAAGATTGTTCTGTGCATCTTTACTGGCAATTCTTGTGGAATTGCATTACATTAGTGTGAGAAGAGAAACAGCCATGCTAGTAGGTAATAATGTTACAGTAGCACCTTACAAACCCACACAGTATCAGAGCAGGATAAACACCGCCATATTTGAATAGGTAAGAGGCCAGACCTCCCAACTGTGACTGATTTACAGGGATGTCCCTGATTTGCAAGCAACTG
>NC_056744.1:1204541776-1204689276 GCF_019279795.1 Protopterus annectens | reverse complement strand
GCATGTGTGAGATGTGTACTGTTTGTCTAGCTATCAACCTGCCTATTCTTCTGCAAGATTGATATTCTGAGCATAATCTGTACACCTGTGAAAGCCACCTGTTGTACTACTGTACTGTATCATACTCACAGTATCAATGGCATGGTTGTGGCCACTGGCAATCACTGTCATATTGTTGCAGGTCCCTCTGGAGTGACAGCAAGGCAGCCAGTCCATGCTGGTGAGTTTGTAATAGCAATACTATTGCTAATGACATGTGCATGTCATATGGAGGTGTAGTCTGTGCACATGTAACATACCTACGCATAATGCATTCTGTGCATGTTTGCTGTGAGACTATGCATATCCCATTATTCTCAATAGCTGCCCCACTCACATATAATACACAGAGCATGACACACATGTGTGGCAACACAGTACTGGACATTGTATAGGCATACCTGATACACATGTACACAACACACACATGTTTGGCATACACACTACACCTTAGCCTGCTACACATGTCCAATTATGACACCTGCTGTATGGCCACCCTTCAGTATCCCACTTCTCATCTATGCAGCACACATAATATAACTGAGGGGTAGAGGCCTATCATTTTTTTTGTGCAACAGTCTTGAACAAATAATACATTCATGTTAGGCAATGCTCACTATTAGCCACCTTACAAACCCATGTAACAAGTGGCTGTGTAATTGTGGATGTAGTCATGCTACTGCATGCCAGGTACAGCATGCTAGCTGCCTGTCAGACACATATTATTATTGGTGACTGACCACATGAAGCATGTTGATCATGGCTCACGTTACTACACCACATCCAGTTCCGCCGACCACAAAAGTACACATAGCAGTCATTGCGTAGCACCGTCATGTGTTGTGTGTGTGTGCAAATATATACACCCACAGCTTGTAACACTTGCACAACATTGTTATGTCCTTGTACACATTGTGTCCCAGGGTGGAGACAATCACTGAACAACTACACACAAGCATCAAGTACACGTATACTGTTATTAACAAGAGCTGTCCACACTTGTACTGCATGTTCCTGTGCAGCACATAATCTGCATGCTGACACGTGTGCAGTGATGTTTTTTCTTGTGATACTGTCACCCACCCTAAATCAGTATTTTGTGTATGTGTTGGATTGCAGGTGTGTCTGTGTTTGTATCTGCTGTTCTGAGGAGTATGCTGTGCATGTGCACCTGTGTGCATGTGTGCCTGTGCACATGTGTGCCTGTGCGCATGTGTGCCTGTGTGCCTGTACACCTGTGTGCCTGTGTGCATGTGTGCATGTGTGCCTGTGTGCCTGTGCAACTGTGCGCCTGTGTGCATGTGTGCTTGTGCACATGTGTGCATGTGTGTCTGTGTGCCTGTGTGCCTGTGCGCATGTGTGCATGTGTGCCTGTGCGCATGTGTGCTTGTGTGCCTGTGTGCCTGTGTGCATGTGTGTATGTGTGCCTGTGTGCATGTGCGCATGTGTGCATGTGTGCCTATGCGCATGTGTGCATGTGTGCCTGTGTGCATGTGCGCATGTGTGCATGTGTGCATGTGTGCATGTGTGCCTGTGTGCCTGTGTGGTAATATTGTGTACACATTTGTAAACTGCATTTCCTATCTTCCTCTCACAGGTTCTGATGTTGCTGTGGTGGAGTGCTGCAGGGAACCTGAAGCCACTGCTGGGGATAGTGATTATGATGATACATGTGTAATGGCACAGGGAGGTGTGACAGCGTCTGTCGTTGGTCAGCCAATTGACACTACACAGCAGTCAACCCCATCAATGCGCACAGTCATCCTGCCTATACATCCATTGTCACCAATGTCCTTAGCTGAGGGACAGCATACAGTGGGCATTGACCAGGGTAGTGTGGTATAATTGGCACATGCATCCCCTCACAGCAGCCATGGCCAGATTCCTGACATGGTACCACACAGGCAGATGTCCAGGGGTTCTCATGGGAGCATCCATGGTCGTGTTGCCCCTGTCAGACATGCTCACAGAGGTCTTTTAACCTCAGCTATGTTCCGGGCTGCAATGCAGGCACATGCACATATGGAACGGTACACCAGACAGGGTCTGAGGGAGCTTAGAGCACATCGCACCTCTATGAATGACACTATGCATGACGTTGCATCTGCCATCTGTAACATCAGTGAGGTCATTGATAGACGTTGGGGGGACACATTAGATCTCTTCCACAACTACATGTCCAGGAGCCAGGACAGTGCAAGTCAGTTGAGACGTCGACGTGGACGTATGCCAGCAACATTATCAGCTGGCAGTCATCATGGACGACAACAAACCCGCAGCCGCTCCCATAGTGCCAGTACCAGCCCCAGTAATGCTGGGTCTGTGCTGTCATTAGACCGTTCGAGAAGACCACGTGCACGTGGCTCTGGATAGTCCCAGTAGGGACATGTGTCCAGTCAACAACCCACTGCTTCTGATGACAGTATCCAGTCTGGCTTAGTACCTGATATTGTCCATAGCACCCCTGCCAGGCACAAGTACCGTGTCCGTGGCCAGAAACAGTGATCTGTATGACCTGGCAGGTACAGTCTGTGGCTGTCCACAAACACCCGTATATGGCAGCCACGTGATGGAACTGTGTGCATGCATACACACACACACACATAATGCTAACACCTAGGGCTAACACATACACACAAACATTGCAGCAACATTGCCCCATGTTGTACTGTTGTCCCTCACTAACACACACACACACACACACATACATGTCAATTGGATGTGTCACTGACAGACTCTGGCAAACCAAGTACACACCCAGTGCATATGATGAAACTGTGCCACCTCCTGCCATCTGTAACATCGATGCAGGAACAGGGTAGCATGGTGCTGATGCACAGGGTGACAACATAGCACTGTAGTAATATTATCATGTTGTTAACAGTACAGTGTAATGATATTGTTGTGGGTATATCTGAGCATGCATGATGCATTACCTATGTTTGTCATTACAGTTTTGTATACACCAGTGTTAATTCCCAAAGTGTACTGTCTGCACATGTGCCACATGGCTGTTGTGTGTACCTGTGCCTGCATGTGTTGGGGTGTGGACAGTACATGTGTGATGTTTGCAGCACTGAGTTGCAGGTGTACATTTGTGAACATGGTTAGCATGGAACATGACATGGTTTGACAGTATGCTTTGGGTGATATGGTTTCCAAATGTTAATGGTCTGCATTCTGGTAGTATACACAGCTTATATAGCCTGACATTCAGTGGTCATGACATGGTGTCTCCTCAACTGATATGCAGATGTAGGAACCTGGTGTCATTGATATCCCTGCAGTACTACACTATATTCTTACTGAGCCACACATATCCCTGGGAACAATTCTCTTTGGCATATAGCAATCTCACGTACATGCCAACACACTATGGATATGTCCATCCATGACTGCAAATACATACAGTGGCCTACAATGCATTCTACACATGACACACCTAACCACCACAAGGGTATCATATAGACAGATACCTGCTTTCCAGGCCATGCTGTATTGCTGCAACACAACTGTGGCATTGGCATCGGCATGTAGTTAACATAGTATTCCAACAGTACCAGTAGGTGGTAGCACCCATCATGTAGAACGGGTAATGGTGTGTACATGTGGACAAGTGTTATCTTGTCTTTCCTGTGATAGTCACATTTCCAAAGGTATTCTGCAGTCCCTCGGTTTATCACCTAAGCAAGAAGGTGTCTGCATACATATCGGCAACAGTTGCCATACACCTACACTGGGTGCCCATCACTCACAGACTTTGCTGTGTTTTATCATGTCTGACATATACTCCAGTCATGAACCCTCACCCACATTAATCTATCAAAGCTTTCATGGGTGTGTGTCACATAGTTGGCCTAGGACACAGATCACTGCAGTAGCCTGCATTGTCATCAACATACATGTATGGCCTAAGGTCTGGTAAGCTGCGGCACATGCTGGCAAAGGTAACAACGGTATTCATATAGGGCAGCCTTCACACATAGGAACTATTAAAGGTGACAGGTACATATCTGTATGTGGCACACACATACCTGATGTGTGCATTGACATTACTGTTATAATAATATGTCATACAATAATAAAAGCAAAACACACAACATATTGACAAACGCACACATGGCATTTGCATGATTCAAACCCCTACCTAACTATGTTATGATACTTGAGAGAGATGCATTAGCACAGCACACTATTCACATTACTGGATGATTTCCCTTCTCCTGCTGTATTTATAGGGTGCTGACATCATCAGTATTTCCAAAGAGGAATGTACATTTTTTAGCATGTTATCCCAGTCTTCAAAAAGGCCATTCTTTTCACAGAGAATTGCATACATACACACCCCCCACAACACACACAGCGTTTACAGGATTCAAACCCCTACCTAACTATGTTATGATACTTGAGAGAGAGACGCATTAGCAAAGCACACTGTTCACATTACTGGGTGATTTCCCTTCTCCTGCTGTATTTATACGGTGCTGACATCATCAGTCTTTCCAAAGAAGAATGTACATCTTTAACTATCCCTCAGTATGGGGGTTAACAATATCTGTACATTAACAGACGCCTAGTTCAGGGTCACATATGCACACTGGCACTGCCAGGTTATGTTCTATAGCATGCTTTGTGACCACAGGACTTGTAACACACAACACAAGTAGGGGGTGTATCCATATACATCATAGATACACACACCTCTGGGTTGGTACCACTGCACTAAGCATGACAGGCCATACATATGCAACGACCATTGTGCAAAACTGCCTTTTGCTTTGGTGTGTAGTTCAGACCCCACCCCCCCATACCCAGTAACCACACATGGCTTTCCTGGGAACAGAGTAGGATATGCAGGTCTTCACACACACCATTATAGTGGTTGACTTCAGGCACACAAATATTGACTGGGGATACTACTCAAGCCCTCAACAACATCACCTTACAGCCACTACAATTTGTGGATCCATGTGCTATGGCACAACCAGTCACCACACCCACAAGGGGGGATACATCTTGGACCTGATCATCACCAACATGGGGACACTATGTTCCACACCAGAGGTAGAACCATCATTGTTAAGATCAGACCATAAACAACTTTCCCTGGACATCCATATCCCGTCCCCACCCCCAGCCAAGGAAATCACTGTAAAGAATTTCTCAAAAGCAGACTTTGCACTTGTGAAGACTGGGGTGGAATACTTCAAAGGCCCCGTGCTGGAGGATAATACAGCCCAATCTGCAGAATCCTTTGCAAACGCATTGTATGAGCACCTGCAGGTATGCATTGATCATGCTATCCCAAATAAAACCATGACTCCTCCAAAACAGGAGACCTGTCTGGTTGACCACAGCCATATATAAGCTGTACAACAGAAGGAGGACGCTACTAAATAACAGAGCAATATCCCACAGACCCACATAGATCATAACCTCTCCTTTGCTAATCACATTGACAGAGTCATTGCAAAGACCTTTATATAGCCCTCCTTATCACATGCGTGTTTGCATGTAGATCATCGGAGGTCATTGTGGCCCTCTACTAGTCACTCATCAGGCCCATGTTTGACTACAATGCCCCTTTTGGGGTGTACCTTACCCAACACCTGCGGCAACTACAGTGAACACAACAGCACCTCCCCAAGAGGATCATGGGCTACACACAGATGTCCTATGCAGCTCAACTAAAGGATCTCCAGCTCTACTCAGTTGCTTAATGCCTACTCAGAGGTGATCTATGCCTGACGTACGCAGCCATTTCAAACCCAGAAGTAATGGACATGCTCCACCTCATAACATCCAAGACCCTTAGAGCTACACACTCCAGGGACTTAAACCTCAGCACAAAAATAAATAGGGCATGCTGCAGGGACAGATTCATTACCCAGAGGCTCCCCTCACTCTGGAATTGAATCCCAATTAAAGTTAGACATAGCCCCTCGCCAACCCTCTTCCAGCGAAATACAGCTGCATGGATGGGAAATTGCAATTTCATCCCTGGGATCTCCACTGTGTCCCTGCTTGACAGAGGCACAGCAAACTAGCCTTAAAGGGTGCCTTCTGTGACCTACTTTACAGAGGCACAGTAGGCTACTCTACTGGGGAGGTGGATGCCAAATACACTCTGCCTAGGCTTATGAATTCCCTAGGGCAGACAGCATAGTATCGACCTCTGCACCTATGTTTATGTTCGGGATGCACAATATTTGTTGCTGCTACTGTTTGCAGTTCTTTATTGATGTAGCTTTCCCAGTTTCTATGATCAACTTGTGCATCTGCGTAACATGTTTGATCATGACAGGGTTCCAGTATATTAATATATGTGTCTGTTGTCATTTAACTGTGTGCACAGGGCAGATTGCTGGATCGTGGGAGGTTACTGGCTTAACACATACAACTGACAGATATGTGTGACTGACTGCTATACTCAGACATGGCCTAAGTGTGTGAGCATGTCCAGTTCAGCCTTTCCATGGTTTGTTGCCTGACATATGTCTCATTTATCCAAGTGTGTGAGCATGCCCAGTGTGACCTTTTCATATGTTGTGATCTGGAGTCCACTACATTTCTGGTTGTGTGTGAACATGACCGATATTGATATTTATACTGTGTGTGTTGGAAGTATTGTTGTGTTCTTACTGCCAGACTCCTTTGTGTCATAACTCAACAGGGATTATGCTGTGCCTGCAGGGTTTCCATGTGATAGTTTGCAAAGACTTGGCAACATTCTCTCTTACTGGCTAAGCACTGCAATACTGTCATGGTGGAGTGGTTCAGTACTTTCACTATAGTGCACAGTATCATGGGTTTGAGTCCCATCACTGCTTTAAATGTTCATACTGAGCAGACCAGACTGGTTAAGGGCCAGTTGGGCAATTATGAGCATGTTGCATTTTGTTCAGCTATGGCCTACTTAAACCAGGCTTGTCAGACATTGTTGTGTATTCACCAACTTGGGTGGACATTGCCAAACATTACTCTACATTGACCAAAGTTATACTAGTTGGTGTGTGTGATTCTGTTCATAGGTTCATACTATGCTATCTGCCCTCAGGCATTTATAATCCTAGCCAGAGTGTGTTTGGCTTTCAACACACATTTTAAGTGGAGTTTGCCATGACATTTTTCAAGGTTAGTATACTGTGCCTCTGTCTAACAGTGACATAGAAGTGATACCCAGGGTAAACCTACAATCTCCCATCCACTCATCAAGATTCCTGTTGAAGAGAGTCAATGAGGGACTCTGCCTAACCTGGAGTGGTGGTTTACTCAAGAGTGGGGGGAGCCCCTGGGTTATAAATCTGTCACTCCAGCATGTCATATTTATTTCAGTCCTGAGGTTCAGGTCTCTTGAGCGCATAGCTTGATGGGATTCTGAGTTTCCGAGGTGCAGCATGTCCATTGATTCCAGGTTGGACATGGCTTTATACATCAGACACAGACTGCCTCTGGGCAGGCGGTATGCCACTGAGTGGACCTGCAGTTTCTTTAACCGGGCAGCAAATGGCATGTGTTTGAGCCCTTTGATCCTCCTGGTGAGGTACTTTTGTGGTCTTTCCAGCTGCTGCAGGTGTCTGATAAGGTACATCCCACAAGGGGCATTGTACTCAATTATGGGCCTGATGAGGGATGAGTTAAGAGGCACGATGACCTCCCCTGATGTAGATGTGGATACCTTCATGATTAGGTGGGCTATATGAAATGTTTTTCTAAACACTTTGGCCACGTGGTTATCGAATGTGAGATTGCTATCAGCTTGGGTCCCCAGGTCCCTTATCACTTCTTCCATACTTAATGGGTTACCACCTATGTGGTAATTTGTGGGCACTTAGCTTTTGACAAAGGGGAGGACTATACACTGTTCTGCGTTTAGCTTGAGGACATGGCTCTGGCACCAGTTGTCTGTTTCTATGAGGCCCTTTTGTAGGATGCTTGTGTCAGCTGGAGGGTCGATTATGGCGCCTAGTTTGCAGTCATCTGCAAACTTGTTCACCAACAGTCCTTCTGTGTTGGGCTGTACCTCTGAGAAAGATATACCAAACAAGGGAGATCCCAGGACTGAGCCTTGTGGGATGCCACTTGTAGCTGGTTTGGGGTCTGACATGGCTCCAGCATTTCTGACCATGTGGGTTCTGTCCTTGAGCCAGTTTGCAACCCATCTAGTGACATAGGGGTTTATATTGAAGCTGGTGATCTTATCTATGATGACCAAGTGGGGTACTGTATGGAAGGCTTTTGCGAGGTCCAGGTAGGCTCTGTGGACCACCTTCCCTTAGTCAATGGCTTTGGTGACTGTTTCAAATGACTCAACTAGGTTTAAGAGGCAGGATCTGCCCTTGACAAAGCCAAACTGGGTAGGATTCAGTGTCTGTAGGTCCCCAATATGTTTATTTCTGAGGTCCATGATGATCTTTCCATAGCTTTGCAGACCAAGATAGTCAGGCTTCTGGGGTGATAGTTTGCAGTATCCATTGAGGCGCCACCTTTGTGGAGAGGGACCACTGTTGCTGTACACTGCTCTTTGGGTACATATCCTGTGGTAAGGCTGAGATTGAACAGTGGTTTTATGTTTGTGTTCAATTCTTCTTGGGGTTCATGTTGGACACAGCCCAGGACACCGTCTGGCCCCATTGATGCTGTGTGTTTTGCTTTGGAGAGGCTGGCTGTTACCTGAGCATCTGTGATGTCAGGGGACCAGCACTCTGCTGGGATAGATATTTGCCCTTTTGGTGGGGGGGGGGGGATTTGCACTGAACCTGTCAGCTCAGATGTTGGCAATGTCTGTGGGTTGGTGTATTGTTTGTCATTTTGGACTACTTCTGAGCATATCTGGGGATTCCCACACAAGTTCCTACCATAAGTAAATAATGCCTTGTGATTATCCTTGGTGTCCTGTACAATTTTTATCTCAAAGATGGCCTTAGATGATCTTATGTGTGGCCAAAGTTTTTCAATAATACTGATCAGCGATGCCTTCCCTTTTTGGAATTTTGATCTATCATATAGTAGCTTCCTCATTGTATTGTATGGTTTGTTTATGGCTGGGGTCCACCGGACAGGATGCCTGGCTTTGCAGGATTGGGTCTTGGTTTTATTTTGGATTGCATGATCCATGCATTCCTGATGGTGTTCATAGAATGCATTTATAAAGGGTTATGAGGTCTGGGCCATATTTTCCACAGGCACAGGGGCTGTGAAGGATTCCACCTCAGTTTTGAGGAGTGTGACATTTGCTTTAGTGAATAAATTTCACTGTGTTTTTCTGGCCATGGGCTGGGATCGGGATGTGATTATCCAGTGAGATTACTCTCTGGTCTGATCATACCAGTGAGGGATACACTTCTGGTCTTGGGCATAGAGTCCCCATGTTGGTGATAATTAGGTCCAGTATTTTTCCCCTGTTGTGGGAGTGGTAGCAAGTTGTTCCATAACATTTTGGTTTATAAATTCTGGGAACCTTTGGGCTAGGGTGTTGGGGCTAGGGTAATGCTCCCGGACTATGTTTGGGTATTTGAAGTCGCCCAATATAATGGTGTTTGGGGAGACCTTCATATCTACATGTGTTCTCCAGTCGGCCAAGTGTGGTTCCTGGGTTTAGGAGGGTGGTCTGTAGCAGGCTGTGAACTGGAAGGCGGTTTTAGCCACTGTTAGTTGCACATGGATAGTCTCTGATGCTTCTTGCTGAGCCACCAACCTGGGGGAGTAGGTATCTTTGACAAATATTGATACTCACCCTCCTTCTGTAGTTTGCTCCATGTTTTGCATCTGTAAAACATGGTATGAGGTGTAACCTGTTAATGCTAGGGTGCTCTTGGGAGCCTTGAACCAGGTTTCTGTTACTGCACAGATATCAACATTCTCCATGCTGAGGAGAGTTTAGAGTGCATGCATCTTGCAGTTTAGACTTCTGGCATTGAGTAGCATTAGTTATAGTTTCTTATCCCTTGTGATACCTATGGAGGTGGGTTTGTGTTTTGAGCCTTACCTAAAAAATGCACTATGGGGGTGACAAGAGCCTTTGGCAATATCTAAAAGGCCACATGTGATAGGTGAAATCCATCCCTAGTGAAGCATCATGTCTTGTTCAGCATGTCATCCCAGGCTGACAGGCATTGTATCCCCTTTCACTGACACCAATACCTAAGCCAATTGTTGTAATTGATCATCTTGTCTTCATATTGTGGCCTCATGTTTGGTGAGGGTAGGATGATACTCAAGGTCATCAAAGTTGCATATACTACATGGTGGTAAATGCTGTTTAGCAATGCCTTACATTGCTTAACACATGGCAATCATGCCTCAGGTGGTGCTGCAGGGCTGCCTATGTCAGATGCACATACTGCACTCCCTATACATGTTTGGAAACAGGTAGTGTCAAGTTAGGTATCCCTTTTACTATATGTGCGAATCAGAGAGAGGTATAATTTCCAAGGTTCCTACTGAGCCAGTGTATGTGCTATGCGTTGCCTCTTTGCCAAGGCCAAGGCATACTGGGCACGCCTCCTTCTGCCTACTGGGGCAGGTTCAGGTTGTTCCTCCTCCAAGTCACGCTCTGCCTTTGATGGCCTTGGCACTGATGGGGGGCTGTTTGTCCCAGGCCTATGCTGGTCCTGCTGCAGCTGTTTTTGCAGAATCATATTATGTAGCATAGCACATACCATGTCAATTTGGGTACATGTAGTTGGTGAGTATTGCAAGGCTCCACCAGATGTGTCCAGGCACCGGAACCGTGACTTGAGCAACCCAAACACACGCTCAATTACATTTCGTGTTTGTGCATGTGCCTCATTATGGTGTTCCTGTTCAGGTGTGTGTGCGTTTCTGATGGGTGTCATCAGCCACGGCTCCAGTGCATAGCCAGCATCCCCCACTAGGTGACCATGTGGGATGTCCCCATTGGCAAATGTCTGGTACAGCTGTGTCAGATGCCAGATATGGGAATCATGGTAGCTTCCAGGGCAGCCAGCACACACATTCATTATTATGCCCTGGACATCACACACGACCTGGCAGTTGATGGAGGGGAAGCCCTTGCGGTTAATGTAGGCCCTACCCCACTCACAGGCTGGTGCTTTGATGCATAAATGCGTGCAGTCTATTGCACCCACTACCTCAGGGTATTCTGCTATTTGCTGGAAGAGGCGCATATTGCTGGCCAATACCTCACGGGAATTGGGGAAATATACATGATCACCGATATGTGCTGACATGGCATCCTGGAACTGGTGCAGTACCCTGGATGCTGATGCCTGTGATATCCCCATCATATCACCAGTTGGTCTCTGAAAGGTACCTGTTGCTAGTATTCTTAGGCCAACACATACCTTGGTTTCCACTGGGATGGGTTCCCCTCTGTTGGTTCTGTGTGTGAGACGTGGCCTGCATAGCTCAACTATTTGCTGCAGGAGGTCTCTGTCCACTCTATAGTGCTCCACTATCTCCAGCTCATGTAACCCCTGGTAGGTGACCCTGGGACTGTACACTCTTCTCCGACTTCTCACTGTGGGTTGTCCGGCAGCATTTGCTTTGTCACCACCCTCAGCATGTTGCATATGTCGCCTTATAACAGCAATGGCAGCCCCTAGCATTTTTTGTCTGAGTGTAGCTTTTTCAGTTTTCACTTCTAGTAGCTTACTCCAGTGCTGCAGTATCTCTTGAGAGAAACAAACTGCACTGTTGTTTGCAGAGTTTTAAGTGCTGGGCTAGGCTAGTGTTCTGCCTGTGTAATTGCCTGATTCTGAATGTTTGCACCTGCTAGCTCTATGAGTATTCCCTGGTAGCTTCCTATTATTTGTTGTGCTTCCTTTTTCCTTTCTGTTTCCTTGGGGGAGCAACGCGCATACAAGCAGAAACACACTCACAGCAGCTCACATGCGTGCACACATGCTTAGTCGGACTAAAACTTGCTTATTCGGGTTAAACCGCGTGCACACCAGTGCAAACACGCTTACAGGTCTTCCAACAGCCTGATACATGCTTACTCCAGCTTAAACGCGTGCACTCACGCTTCCACGCGCGCATTCTGTCTTACTCTAGTTTACAGGCACGCACACATGCGCATACATGCTCAGCAAGAAACTTTGGTGTTATCCACAGTATACACCTTCCATTTCTTGGCTTTACCAGGCCTACCTGTTGACACACCTCTTTCCATGATGTCTAACTGACAGCTAACACATGCCACCGTGCTCCAATGAGCTTCACTACTTTCATACATACCCCCCTTGTGATGTCACCTATCTCCTACTGTGTTCCTTCCCATATCCTACTCCTACACTCCACTGACTGTGCTCATTTGCTATGTAAAAGTGTGATTCATTATCCTAACACTCATTTACATAGGATTGCCTACTAATGCTTGGTTACATGTCTTAGACTGGGTTTCTCCCCTTAACAACCCCTACTCGGTGGCCATGTTATCTTCAGCCTGCTATTCCCTTACATTGTCATTTAACAATTTTCATAAATTCCACGTTTGTGGCTTTTATTGTCTAATTTTATGATTTTTATAGCGCACTCCATTTGTGCGGCACTGCGCTACGCTTAAACATCGGAAATCGCTGGAAAAAAAATCTTTTTATTTTAATTTTGCATCTGGGAAACTTTCCATTGGCCGTATATTTGGCCTTTGGCATGCTTCCTCAACCATATGCAACCTTTATTTGGAGCTGACAAGGCTCCATTGTGCTATTTGCAGAACGGTACTCAGTTGTCAACTGAGTACATTTCTGCAGCTAACACGTCTCCTACTCGGACAGGTTTGTGCTTCCTGGATCGCAAATTTACCTCATTTGCATGCCTTTTGGCTGCAAGTGAGGTAATTTGCATATCCCAGCCCTGTCCGTGTAGGAGACGTTTTAGGAGCTCTCTTACACATCCCTACAGGCTGTTTCTGGATCGCTCGTTGGACATGATGGCTGCATGGAGTCTTACTCTACCCGTAGACTCCGTGCAAGCCATCGTGAATTTGGCCCTGTATCTTTCTCTCTCTTTATCTCTCTCTCTCTCTCTCATACCCTCCCTGTGGAAGGAATAAAGACACCACATTGAAGTCTCCAGTAGTTTACTCAGTTAAGCAGGTAGATGGATGAGTGTTTTTGCTCTAATATATTATATTCAACAGGTCAGTTATTTAAAGGCAGTTATAGACAATGGCAGGAGGTGTCATGGCAGTTGATTGGAGGAAAATCTGGAAGATGGAAAAACAAGGAGCCAATCCCAAAGCTTATTCTGTCCAGGTTTCAAGTGGTGAAGTCAGGGCTCACCTGTTCAGATTCTTCCTTTCTTCATTTTCCAGGTGGTAAAAGCTGAAATGAGGAAGAATCTGAACAGAATAGCCCTGACTTCATCTCCTGAAACTTGGAGAGAGGAAGAATCAGAACAGAAGTGCCCTCAGTTACTCCTAGACTCAGGAAGAAGCTTGACAATGAAGGGCCCAGACTGGAGTATCATAAAACCATGCTCTGGGACCAAGACCATTCCACCTCATACTGCAGCTACCCCACAGCAACCACACACACACACACACACATATATATATATATATATATATATATATATATATATATATTTATACAATGGGCACAATATGCCTGCGTTCAAAGAAGGTTTTAGATTCTTATGTTTATAAAAGCATTTGTATTCTCTGCAGTTCATCACTTGGTGACTTATACCATAGGCATTGTAAGTCCACAAAAAAGGTTCATTCTGAGGTTTCAAACTTTACTCACCTTATTTTTTTGTCCTACTTGTGCACATTCATGAGCTCTGTAAAATGACCACTGTGACTTGTTTCCCACTGTATGCTATTTCTCTGGATGCATGTAGTGTTCAAAAATGGGAATCACCTAGTGTAAGCAACTTACCTTGCCTGCATATAAAAGGGCAGTCTTTATTAAGATGAAGAAGAATGAGGACTGGTCACATTAATCATATATATGAACCTCTTATAACCAGGCACTGTAAACTTTTTTTGTTATAGAAGAGAATATTAGCCTTTGTTATTATATGTCTGGAGAGAATGAGCCCTGTAAACATGCACACAGCCTTTCATATTACATGTGACAGACTGGAACAAGTTATGTAATAAAGTTTTCATACTTGGCTCCAAGTGAGCCCCACTGATGCAGACACAGCCTTTCATTTTATATGTGTTACAAAACAGTCTAAAAAAGTCTGGTGATATCCTCATAAAATCAGGCATTTTCAAATATCAAAATGGAAACCATTCAATTAGATGGACCTGATTAAGCTCATGTGAAAGTGTTTTCTTAAGTATAGTTCTATAGTTGCAGCTCATAGTGTGCTGTCATGCTTTGTTTGTTAATAGTTAAAATATAAATAAAAAGGCACTAATCTCTAAGCTTTGGGATTGGCTCCTATTTTTTCCATCTCCCAGATTTTCCTCCAGTCAGCTCCCATGGAACATCCCATCATTGTCTGCAACTGCCTTTAAATAACTGACCTGTTGAATGTAATGTATTTGAACAAAAACACTCAAATATCTACCTGCTTAACTGAATAAACTACTGGAAACTTCAACAAGCTGTCTTCTTTCCTCCCACAGGAAGGGTATCAGAGAGACAGAGAGAGAGAGAGAGAGAGAGAGAGAGTCTTCTAGATCTGCTAGATAAACAAAACAAGGGATCACACCAATGTCTAACATTACACTGCAGTGTACTAGATAAGCAAAACAAGGTGATAATACCAATTTATTAGACAACACGTCCCACTCAGTGGGTGTAATATCAAGCCTGAGAAGGTGCAGCTCTGAGGTTACTGGGCAGCTCGGCAGTGCATAAAACAAAATGGTAAGTAGTGTACTTTAATGACTAAAGGAGAAATATAAACATGTAAAACATACACTAGTACTATTACAAATGTAAAGTACCAAAAATAGGGAATCACCTTGATTAGAAAGAAAGCAGTAGTATCCAAAAGTGGGACTGAGTGGAGAGAAAATGTGATCAAACTACCAAGGGAACATGTAGGACCACTATGGAGGCTATAGTGCAAGATAAGAAACCCAGACTGTTAACATTAGGTATATGTATCACAGGTGTTTGTGCAACTGGGCAATTAAACTACATTAAAATGCACACAAAGGTGCTGAGCCCAAAGAATTCTAAACCCAATCAAAGGGTGCCATCCAAACAGCTGTAATAAATACCATGAAAGAACAAGAGGTTTTTAATAATATCAAAATGACTTTAAACCAAAGTACGGTAGTAATTAAGACGACTGAATCAATTCTTATTTCCCAATTAATTATGTAACAAAGTAAAAAAATAGTACTTGAACCAGAATAGTCAAGCATAATTTAAGCAAATCAGATCAATGAGCCTGATTTTCGAGATAATAGTCATTAATTAAGATCTAAACTCCATATCCCTGTAAGACTATTATTAACCTGGAAAATCAAAAGCTTGCTGTTACTACAAAACAGTATCAAAGTCCATTATAAATATTTAGCTCCAGAGACTTAAACAACTGGCAGCAGGAATATCACATCTTGAGAGGGTATGAAAAATAATCCAGGTAGTACTGAAATCTGGTAATACAATAATAATAAATTTGCTTCCAGTAAAAAAAAACATATTAAATCCTAAACTTGTCCAGCCCCCACTGCAATGTGACTCACTAATGAATTGCATTATACACTGACAAGCTTGGTAAACAAAACTTCACTGAATGATCCATCAGTAAAGTAGGTCAAGTCACATAGCACAGTTGTATCAAAAAAGTCTTATCAGCTCTACTCCAAGGTATGAACAAGGCTGAAGTAAAAGGAAATTAAATTCTAAAAAAATAGCTGAAGCATCACCATGCCAACACATCAACTTCTAACAAAGCATCCGATAAAAACAAGATTGCCAACTGAGATTGTTTACCTTTAAAAGTTAGAAAAGCAGTAATATTCTTTTAGCCTTCTATCATGTACATTAGTTTCACTAGAAATTGGAACAAAGCCACTCTAACAGCATCAGAGCAGTTACCAGTCCAGCCCTCAGTGCCACACATCCATACTGGGTCTACCAACTACTCTCCCACCCCCTGGACTTATTTCAGTTTTGCTGGGGCCAATCTTGGATCCTATGGGTGTCTTGAGGGCTTGGTTTGTCTGTGTTTCTGTTGGGGGGGGTTTATGCTCTAACCACTCTCTTTCCCTGTCCCTCAATGCTTCAAGATTATATCTGAGGGCAGCTTCCTTCTTTGGACCAGTCCTCCACTTAAAGGGTGTATCATCAAGTGCCCCTCCTACTTAGAATGGGCCTGCTCATCCCTTCCCTGGAGCTCTATCAGTCACACAAGCTGCTAATTGAATGCAGGTGTTGCAATATTGGTTCTAAGCTGGTTCTATGTATATCCTGGAACATATCCTGTGAAGACAGCACATTATCCAAAGGAAGTCTGAAAACCAGGGTCCATTTAATAGACCCCAGTAGTAAAAGTAGATGTATTGTATTTTGTCATGCCTCTGCAAAGACAATATCTTTGGACATTTCCAGTATTTGTCAACCTAGATGGTCCAAAAAGCATATTTTTTGCCATTTAGCACAGAGAATTAAAGCTCCTTGTTGTTAACAAGTTGCTTTTTGCAGCTATGGGTACAGAGGTTTACTCCTTTTACCTTTTTCTGCCTGCAGTGTGACTCAACAAGTAAATATAGGTCAGTGAGCATTTGTGGACTTTACCAAGACTCACAGGAAGGCCTAAGATAAGGTTTATGGATGTGGTGAGAGAGGACATGCAGGTGGTTGGTGTGACAGAGCAAGATGCAGAGGACAGGAAGAAATGGAAACAGGTGATCTGCTGTGGTGACCCTAACGGGAACAGCCGAAAGAAGATGATGATGACCAAGACTCACAACATTCTAATACTTTTAAGTGTCATCTCTAAGGATGCAGTGTAGAGTTTTCTTGGGTCTAGATGTCTTAATGTCTCAGCATGGAGATTTTACCTAGATGAATCCAAGGAGTTAAAGGAAGGATGACATAACTCAATAATTGACAGTTATGTTTAATATAAAATAACGTAATACTTTTCATTTTCACATTGGTTTGAAATCAAATGGCAGCATCCACAGATACTGACTCATCCTTTCTGGGTGAAATATATATTCAAGCCATAAAAAT
This sequence comes from Protopterus annectens, assembly GCF_019279795.1. Taxonomy (NCBI): domain Eukaryota; kingdom Metazoa; phylum Chordata; order Ceratodontiformes; family Protopteridae; genus Protopterus; species Protopterus annectens. The sequence goes on along the minus strand of NC_056744.1, from coordinate 1,204,672,099 downwards.
GAACTTGTCTTTATTGATTTTTGTTTATAAAGGAACAGATTCCTTGCGTATGTTGTATGGTGTCCATATTTCACTCAGAATGTAAGTAAAGGTTCCCCTGCAGAAGATATTAACTCTTTTGGCACCTTTATGATCTTTACCTATTTTTAGGATATTATAACAAGGAGTTCAGATATCCAAGTTACTGATGTTATATTTTAGCCAGGTTTCAGAAATTGTGAAACTTCTGGTTGCTGAAGCCTGAAGCTGATTTGTGCATAGGATGTGGTTACAGAAAAGTGATTATAAATGTGTACATGTGTAAACTGAATGTGTGTTTTTAGAATAAACTATACCTTAATGTATGAATGTGTATTACAATATTTATCCACTCAGGAGATCTACTGTTTCCAGCTTATATCTGCATACCTGTTTTATCATTTTGTATGTCTATGTTACCACATTTTTACTACTATAAACTTTTGTATTTCGTTGTGCCTCTATAGGTATTTGAGGCTTTGATGAAAAGGGTCAGAAAACTAGTTCACTTACCCGACTAACAAATAGAAAACAAAAATAAACATACATTAGTTTTTTTTTTCCTCTGACCTCTGCATTTATATGATCTATTTTATAACCTTTGGCATTTGCCCAGCTACGTAGTCAAACGTCTTTGGGATTTTAAAATTCCTCTGTGAAGAGCCTGCAATGGAATTAATGTCACCTGACTGTAGGATATCAGTGGGTGTGCTTTTGGAAACAGAGTCTGAGCAATTTCTTATGCCTCTGTTTTAAGACAGTTGGAATGATAAATATACAACAAGCCCATGAGATCTGGGCATTTTGCAACTGAAGAATACAGCATACTGAAATGCTTAGTTTGATAGTGCAGACTACCTCCATTTTGGGTAAGGAAATCAGTGATGATGAGACAGGCCATCTAAGATTCGAGAAAATTCTATGCTGAGAGCAGCCAAAGGGCTATGAACATCAAAAATAATTATGGTTAAAGGTCATTCTGATAAATCATTTGAACCAGTCTTGATCTCAGATGTATAGGTTCATTTATACAGTGGGTTATCAGGACCTTAGCCACTGCAATTCACATTAATTTTTCCTTCTAGCCATAAGAGTCTGAGAAGCTAAACAGTGGTTTATTTATAACTCCCCATGCACTTATCTAGGATGGATGTAATCCCAAGAATTGGAATTGGTGGTGCTGAGTTTGAACATGAAATTGGCCAAGGAGAAAAGGATCATTTACAGTCATGCGAGCTAAGCAGAGATTGCCCTGCAGATGTGTATAGGGGGCAGAGTACAGTAATAGGTGCTTTATACATGCAATGCAACTTAGGGAACTCATGCTGAATATTTGGTTTTAAGAAAGCATTGTCTCTGTTTTCATCAGACTGTGTAAAATGAAAATCTCCACTCAAATTAGGCTTTACACAGACAGTCTGATGACGTGCCTAGTAAGTGATGCATTTGATAAAAGAGCTTACTGATTAGAAAGTTTTTGTCATTAATTAGCAGGTGTCCTGGCATATTTTTTACTTCATTGTGGGGGTACAACCTGTTGTATGTGTATTTTTCCAGTAGGGCAATGCATGCATAAGGAGAACAGTATTTTATTATTAGTTTAACAAAGGAAGTACAGAGTGGTCAAGAGATAGCGTGTTACTTTGTTGTCTACAAATCTATCTAGATCACTTATGACAGCACTTATTTTGAGGGAGGTATTATTTATAAGGTAGTTATAAGGGCGTTCTTGCTTTCCAAACAGACCAGTACTGCATTCCTTTGCACTGAGCTTAAAATCATGGTCTTGACACTAGCTGTTTGTGTGAGTTAGGCCCCTTTAGTGGATATTAATAGCATATAATGAGCTGATGACAGCTTAAAGTTTGCATTCATTAGCAAGCATAACCAGAAACCCCTGATGTCAGCCTGGACATGAGTGAAATATATGCTGAAGAGGAATGACACCAGAATAGAACCCTGTAGGACACTACTGATTGCTTACTTTTTGGGGAAGATTGTACCACCAACCCTGACTCTACAGATCTTGTCTGAGATTTAGTTTAATATCCAAGTTATAGAAGTGTTAATATTTCTCTCTGTCAGATTTTAAATAATGCCGGTGCAAGATCAAAGGCTTTAGCTAAATTCAGGTAAGCAGTGTGCACTGATTTGCCATCATCCACTGCTTCAGTGACTTTCTTGTAGAAATTCACCAAATGTGGTATGTAGGACATACCTTTGCCAATAATCATTTATGAGCTATATAATGTTCCTTTACATGTTGTGCTAATAAAGCTAATTAGTCAATAGCTCGCTAGTATAGTAGTTAGACCACCCTTGTGGAAGGGTGACACAATCTCTGTCCACCAGGCCTTGGGCACATATCCCTTGGAGTCACTAAGACTGAATAGATTTGAGGCAGTTTGTTTTAACCTAACAAGGAGACAATCTAGTATGTTTTCTGGACTCAAGGATCTAGTGTTTTTATTTTTGAGAGAGGTGTTAAGGTTTGTTTAGGGGAAATACTGGCAGTGATGCAGATTTAATACAGTGTGGGAAGAAACAGGAGGGTGACGATGAGAAGTTTGAATTAAATATATCCATTAATATACCAGTGACATCATCCATGTCAAAGTAGGTGGTACCATTGGTATTCAAGTCAATGCAGTGCTGGGTATTGCTCCTATGCTACCTGCCTTAATTAAAAAAAAAAAAAGTTTTTTCTTTAGATGAGGTACGAGCATGCAATATTTAATTTAGACTTTGCTTTGCAGGAGTTAATCTTAGATCTGAGCTCTTTACTTTCATTTGTGAAATAATTTCTTGTGGAATTGTTGAGCTTATTTCTTAGGATCAGAAGTTTTTTTTTTTCTTTTATTGTAAAGGTTTCTGATACTGGGGTACTACCACAGGGGTTTGTTTCTAAAGTTATAATTGTATTTGAGGCAGATGGGGATAGAAGACTCAAAGGAAAACTTAAAGAAGGAGTAGAAAAGAGTGTTATAAGTGGATATATTTGCTAAGAGGTCCATCTATAGTGGAAAGCTTTTAAATCTCCTGAGGTCATACCTGTGTGCTAGGAGACTGGGCCTGGAATAATCTTTGAAGATAATAAGAACTGAGAGTATTTCAGGCAGGCCCTTTAAGGAAAATTTCAGCACAGTGGTCTGATTTAAGCAGTGATAGGCAACTATACCTGCAGAGTCAGTGTTCCCATGGGTCATATAAAGGGCAATCTAGTTGGGGTGGAGCCTTGACACTAAATATAAACTAAATACCATAACTGGGCCTTCTCCCAATGTAGCACCTAAACCCTATGACAAATTGTAATTTTTGTCAATTCCTCTGCAGAATAACTTTTACCTCTTTTGCATGATAACTAAAGTTGCAAATCAAAGCAGCTCTAGAAAAACTGTCAAATTTTAACAAATCAGCCTGATCACTCTCTTAGAAATGCATTAAAACACCATTACTAGTCATAATGCCACTAAGCCCATGTCTTTTTAGCCATCAAATCCCTTAAACCTAAAACAAGATCCAAAGGGTATTGCTTAACTAAACATATTTTAGTCAAACCCTAAATTTTATCATAAAATCTAGTGTCATCAGTAGTAAGGTACAACACTCTAATAAACTGCCTTTTGATGTTTCTGTTTTGCCAAGGTGGAGAGTGACTTTTGTAGTGGAGTAGGCTGTTAGAGTAGGTTTTCTTACGGAATATCTTATATGTAAATCAGTACTCATTATAGTCCTTACCAATGTTCATTTCTAGAACATTAATCTAATCTGAGCCATATTTCCCCTTAAAAACAGAAAAAAAACGTGCCATTAATATAATCCAGAAATTCATCAATCTGGTCTGTGGAACCTGACCACAGGGTAAAATGTCATCCAGTTATCTGAAGTACTTCAAAATGTATCTAGCAAATGAAGATGACAAAACTAACCATTTGTCCAACTACCATAAAATGATGTTTGCAAAAACAGGGGTCACCGATGCCCCCATTGCGACACCAGAAATGTGCTTAAAATATTCATATTCAAAGAAAACCAAACTGTTTATTAAAACTAACTCCACGCCTTTAATCAATCACCAATTTTGTAGTGTTATGTGCTAAATCAGAACCAACAAATTAGGACCTCATTAAACCATTCAAGCCCTTCCTTGTGAGGGATCACCAAAAATAGATCCTTAACATCAATTACCAGAAATATTGAATCCTTATTGAAAGCTGTGTAATGTAATTCACATGGAAAATGCCATAGGACATGGGGGCTTGTAAACAAAAAAAAAGATTTCAATGTGAAATTAATATATTTGACCAAAGACTCAGTTTTAGAAAAGGCTGCTACCACTACTGGACATAGTGGAGGATCAATGACTGACTTATGACCCTTAGGTATTCCAAAGATGTTTGTATCAACTTTAAAAAAATGTATAATGAACTGTCTAACATAAAATTAATGACAGAATCTTCCAGCCATAGCTCAATGCCATAATAAGCTATGTTGATTGCATTCTTATTGACACTCACAAAAAATACCCATTGTTTAAATATTGCAGCATTTTGTGGGAATACATGAAACAATCCACCAACACCACACCAACTCCCTTATTGGGTTTCACAATTCTGATGGACCAGTTACTACATAATTCATTCAACACATTTCTTTACCAGTAGTTAAATTATAGCATGAGTAATCAGTCTTCAAGGATCTCAGTTTTCTCTCACACCCCAATTCAAATGCTGCCAAATAAGGGGATAATGGGGGGGTTGAAAAGAATGTCTCTACAAAACATTACTTTCTGCAATCAAGTGGTGCTTGTCCTTAAAAAATAATGGCAAATTTAGTTTACAAGTAAATAACTTCAAATCAAATAAATTTCCAAGGTTAAAGCTATTATCTGGAACAAATATAAAGCCCTTGCTAAAAGATCCCAATACAGCAGGGAAACATCCAGAGAACTGTATTTGTAAACTTTAAAGCATTTGAAATCAAATACAGTACCTTGATCAATAGATGGAAACAACAAATCTATTTCTTCCACTCTCCCCATTTGGCCAACCGTCTCCTGACAGAATGATAGTCTGGACTCTGGCCTCCATTCTTGTTGAGCCGAGGTTCCAGCACACTGCTGTTGGACCTTGTAGTTTCTGTTTCATAGTCTAGAAGACCATCGTAGCAATCTAACGTCCTCTAAAAAAACTTCACCACTTCACCATTATGGCTTCTGTTAGCTACCTTGGTGGATATGTCAATGTGTATTTACCCCAATGGAATCATAATAAGACTTTTTGCATGAAGAAGGATGTGTATATGCCTGATTGGTTTGATGTTGATCTCAGTCTCTAGATAGTTTCTTTTCCTTTTTCCTTTTTATAGTACTACATTCTATGTAATCTTTACAAAAAATCTGGTTGTAATCATCTTCCAATGTGGAAAATAATAAATCATTAGTTATTTCATCTTGGAACCTTCTGATGTCCTCTTCTAAATCTCTCAGTGTACATTCGTTATCATTGTACAAGATGTCCATAAACTCAAACCCGATATGGTCAAAAAATCTCAATAACTCATTTTGTAACACTGAGCCTTCCTGCAACCCACTGGGTATTTAAATAAAGGTAACCCTGTAGGTAGGTGTTTAGCCATAATGTTGTCTTTAAAATATAAAGAAAAAAAACACATACATTGGGTGGCTCGTTCTCCCCCCTGCATTACTCTATGCCATTCTACCCTTACTCCTACATGTACTGCCAGGTTTAATAGCCAATGTTTAATTGCAACTTTCAATATTCCAGAAGTAACTTTTCAAGTTTAGTAATCTTTTGTTTTGTTTTAGAAGCAAACATGGGCTATTGACTAAACATACAATTTCTAAAAAGAAGAGGAAGACATTGAAGAATTTTTTGCTATAAAGGGTATTTATCATTGCAATCTAAATTGTTATTCATTTATTTATTTATTAAGTTATTTATTTATTTATTTATTTATTGGCCAGTGTATCACTAACTTCAAATCCATGGATTTACCCTAAGGTAGGGCCTGGACATAGGAGTGGAAAAGGCTAGGCCATCATATTACGGCCAAGCTGTTTTTTTTTTTTTATTTAATTGTCAAGTCCTACCTGTAATGTCACCCATGAAGATATGCAATAGTAATATGTCATCCATAAGGATGTGCAATAGTAATCAAGGAACTACCACAACCTATGTGATGGTATGCCCTTTTTTGTCCGCCATGTACCTCAGGAATGGGTTTCCTTTCATGGCCCTGGTATTACCATCATGACTTATGAGATGGCCATAACCACTGCATGCCTCCATCCCCTCCCCTCTGGAGATATGTGCCACTATTTTACTCCCTTAACACTCTGGTAGTATAGAGGGATAAGACCCTGACTAGATCCCAGCCGACCCCCATTCAATTAATACTTTGGGAGACTGATGGAACAGCAGGGAGGGATAGGCATTACCTGTGCATCTACTTTGACAATCTTCCATGGAGGCTGGGGGCTACTGTGAAGAAGGGTTTAAGGTGGGTAGAGTGTGGAAATGGCTGAGCTGCTGTGGAGGCAGGGTGAAATGCCACACAGTGCCATGACGCGCCCACAGTTGGACACTACCATGGGACTGAGAGAGACAGATGCTAACTGGGTAGGTCAAAATGGAACCCCCACAGTGAATTTTGATGATCAGAGTCTCAGAATAACTCTAAGATGCATCCTGGTCCAAGCACTGTTGCAGTAAGTCCAAAAAGGGGGTTAGGAGGTGGCTGGTAAACCTGGCAATGCATGTGGGGTTCTGGGTAGGGAGCCATAGGGTGACATAGGCTAATACAGTGGGGAGAAAAAGCCACCCAATATATGGGTTTTTCTCTCCTTTTAAATCAGCTCCAGCCAGCACTAAGCTACTAATCAAACTCAGGTCTTACGGTTCATATTTAAGCTCATAGGCAAGTACTAGGCTAACTGCCGTTGGGGAGATTTCAAGCCTAGCCAATTTCCCTTTTGGTGCCTGAATTAACCTGTCCCATTTAATGTTTATTTATTTATTTATTTGTCTTTGTTTACACTGGGAAATACTCATTTTCAGTGGAGGCACAGGAAGAAAAGCTTCATTTGTTTACATTGCATCGTAATTTGTTATAGCTAAACACAGAGGAGTTACATTTCTATTTACATTTGCAAACATACAGTAGTCACATTTATACATTCTAATATTTTACAGAGGTAGAAGTTACTAAAGAGAAAGCCCACATACAACTTAGTGGATTGTACAGGCAGCATTATGCACAAAAATTGTTTTGCTATTTCAGTGAGAGGTTGAGAGTATTCTGTTTAAAGAGTGTATTTAAAAGAGTATCATACAGTCAGCACAAGTCTTATCCTGGTAATGAACATGTGCAGGATCAGAATTGGTTAAGATGCTGTTTAAACAGTAGTTTAAAACTACTGAATTTGCCAGAGAGTTTCATTTGTGTGGGGATACCATTCTATAGTTTAATTAATTAATTAATTAATTAATTAATTAATCTAACATTTGTTTACCAGGAAAATCCGACTGGGACAGAGCCCATTTTCAGTGCAGGCCTGGGGAGAAAAGCTCCAGATGCATTTATTTATTTATATGATATTTGTTAACCGGGTTAGTCTGATTTGACAAGTTGCCCTTTTTCAGCGGAGGCCCGAGGAAAAATGCTCTAAAAGCAGCACAATTAACAAAAGTGATAAAAGTAACAGAGTTTTAAGGCTAAACAATATAGTATAACTTTTTGATATTGTAAGAATAAATATAAACATGAGAGAATATACTAATGTAAAACCAGTTTCTGAAGGACTGCATATCTGGATGCTGTAAGAACTATAATTTATTTGTAGTTTTTTTTGTAGTATTAGAGGCAGAGACAGTGGAGGCAGAAATGGTTGATGAAGTAGTGTTAGATAAGGAGCATTAAGTTGAGTCATAGCACAAACAAGTCCAAGATAGACAGAGAGTATCCTTTAGGGATGTTTTGAAAGATATTGGGTTTGAGATCTGTCTTGCACTTAGAGGAAGTTTATTCTAACCATTAGTCACAGAGTAGCTATAGAGGAGTTTCCAATGGTTTATTGGGTGCATATACTTGTTGAAGATGCTGTTGGGAGCTATGGACAGCCCAGTTGGGAGTATAGGGCTACATGCGGGAAGAAAAAGAGAAAGAGAGAGAGGGGCAGGAGGAGGATTCATGTATGATGGAATGAGTAAGAAGCAGCTGTGGGATTATGAGATGATGATGAAATTCAAGCCACTGCAGGTTTTTGAAGGCTAAGCTGTGGTGAGAGCGGTAGGGTAGGTTGGTGGCAAATCTTGCAATACTGTTGCGGGTGAGTTTCATTTTAGACAGAAGACTGGCTTGGATGTTAGTGACAATGGAGGCTGCATAGAGTAAGGTGGGCAGTAGGAATGCATGTGCAAGAGAGAGCCTAGAAGTATTTGTGAGGAATTTTTATGCCTGTAAAGCAGGCCTAACTTTTGATGTGTCTTTTTAATGCAATGCTGAATATGGAGATTGAACTTTAGTTGGTCGTCGATAATAACTCCTAGTAATTTAGTGTGAGGTTCAACAGTGATGATTCTGTTGTTAAGGGAGGAGGCAGTAAAACATGTTTTTATGATGTTGGAGGGATTTAGGGAAGAATAATAGAAGTTTAGTTTTCTTTGGGTTGAGTAGCAAATAGTTGGAAGTTAACTATTTTTGAGTGGAGAGACTGTTAGGTGAGGGAGTGAAGGTGAGTGATATTGTTGGAGGACGAGATAATTGTGGAATTGTCAGCATATTCTATGAGAGAGGAGACTGGACAAAAAGAGTATAGGTCATTAGTAAAGATACTGAATAGAAAGGGCCTTGTGGTATCCCAGTTTGTACAGGTAAGAATGGAGAGAAGTTAGGCTGCCATTTAACTGCCTAGTATCTGTTGGAGAGATAGCTGGAGAACCAACAAAGAGCAGAGTTGCAGAGATTGAGGGTAGATAGTTTGGTTAGAAGGAGATGATGAGAAACAGTGTTGAAGGTTTTAGAGAGAGACAGGAGATTAGCTTGTTGTCATTACAAGAATTTGCAATAAAGTTAGTGAAAGATATGATAGCAGTAGCTCTACTATGATTTGGGCAGAAGCCATGGTGAGTAGGGGTAAGGAGGTTTTCCAGGAGTAGGTGATCAAGGAGCTGTTTAAGGATACATTTTTCAAGAATTTTTGACAGTGGAGATAGTATGGTAATAGGCCTGAAATTATAGGGGTCAGTTGACTTGCCACCTTTATGCAAGGGTATGACATAGGATTTTTTCCAGATTTCAGGTACAATGTTTTCCCTGACTGACCTATTGATTAGGATGGAGATGGAGTAGGGAATAGAACTGGCAGCAAGTTTTAGGTATTGGGGGGGTAGGTTATCAACTGGAGGAGAGCATGTTTTGAGTTTGAAGAAGTGACCTGATGTAAGCTGTGGGGATGGGTTTAAGAGAGAGAAAGGGTGGTGTGGGTCAATGGGGATGGGGTAGGTAATGGTGTCATTTTTGGTTAGACTAGGAGTGGAGTCGATGAAGAAGGAATTAAGAAAAGTAACAGTATCAGTAGGAGAGCTGTTTGGGCATGGATTGGGTGATGAGGGGTTTTCAGGATGTATTAACTTGTTTAGTGATTGCCAGAATTTTTTGGAGTTAGAGTGAGGTTTATGTAGTAGTTTTTGGAAAATGTTTTTTTTTTGTCCCATGTGACCTGTTTTTTTAGTTAAGTTGCAAAGCTCTCTATAGTTTTGTAAATCAGTGGAAGTTTTGTTTTTTTCCATTTTTTGCATGCACTATCTCTCTTATTCATTAGTGAAACAGGTGGCTTGTGTTAACCAGGGACAAAGTGGGTTTTGACTATTATTTTCCTGGTGGGGGCCAGGGAGTTGTGTGTGTCTTAAAATGTGTTGTTAAAGGCTAGGACAGCTTCTTCAAGGGGGAGGTCATAGAAGAGGGACCAGTTAATTGTACAGAGTGAGTGGTTGAAAGTTTCTGGGTTAAAGTTTGAGAGCTTATGGCAGTCTTTTGTATTTCTGGGATTTGTGTAGTAGGGGTGAGTCTTGAAGTATGAAGGTAGGATTGTGATCACCTAGGGTGTCAGGTAAGGTGAAGGGGTTGTGATAGGAGTTGGGATTGGAGATAAGGATCCAGTCAAGTGTGGAGCCTGAATTGGCTTGTTTATTTAGATGAGTAGGGCAGATATTAGCTGGGAAAAGCTGTAGAGGTTAATGGAGGTGTTAGGGGATCAGAATTAATGGTGTACCAATCAATGTTAACATCACGCAAAATAACAGTTTCATATGAAATAGTCTGGGAGAGCCAGGAGAGAAATAGCTCTAAGGTAGGGATGTTGTTGCCTTGGGGGTTGTAAATGGAAGAAATTGGTAATGTCTTGTGGTTATTCAGATTACATATGAGAATGAGTACTTCAGCTGGGGGAAAGTTGGGAATGGTAATAGATAGAAGGTGGAGGGTCAATTGACTACAAACTTGTGACCCCACCACCTTTTTTCATGATTCTATCCTGCTGGAAGATATTATAGCCTGAGGAGAGAAATTTGGAGCTGGATATGTGTGGCTTAAGTCAAGTTTCAGAGAAGGTGAGAATGTCAGGGGTGTATTGGGAGATCCAGGTGTGAAATGGGGAGATTTTGTTCATAATACTTTGGATGTTCATGGATAGAATAGATAGTTTTTTGATGGAAGAGGATGGAGGGTTCTGAGAGGTAGTATTGGGGTGGGGAGTTTAGGGGGCGTGAGGGATGGGCAGAGAGAGAGGGGTTGTGGTTTGGTCCAGGGTTAGGATGGATGTCACCTAATAGCAGTAGGTTTAAAATGAGTAGTTTGAGATAATTATATCAATAGTATTGGGGGTAGGTGTTTGGTTTAGATTTAAATATGAATGTGGGTAGTTGGAAGATCTTAGATTTAAGCAGGATAGGATCTGAAAGATGAAAAAGAGATGAAGTTATTGTGCATGAGTAGGTGGCAGAGTGATTTGTTTGGTAATATGTTATAGTTGGTGAAGGGTGTCTATATGAGAGAGCATTCATATGAGGTAGCATAGGAGGTGAGGGTAAGAATAGGTGTGAGAAGGACAATAGGAAGGAAACTACTAATACATTTCAGGTTTGCAAGAAACATATTCTAGCAGACAAAGGTGAATAACTAGACTGCAGAGATATTATGTGAATATGAAGTGATGAGGAGGAGGGGGGACTGCATTGAGGTCTTGAGTATGATAGGTAGATTAGTGTTCAGAGAATGTAAGCATTGATTGAAGGGTTTAGGAGGAAGCTGAGTGGAGATAGGGGGTGTGAACAATGGGGATATAGTATAAGTGTTGTGTATGAGGGGTGGGTGGGAATGGGGGTAGAGTAGGGGAGTGGAGTGAGCCTGAACATAGCAAGGGCAAACAGACCAGGCTGACCCAGGTCAGGACTGGCTATAAAACTGTAGCAAATAACAAATATGTGAAACCATAAGTACTGGATACATTAAAATTGCAAATGTGTTGCATTTATTGTCAAAAAATGTTTCCCAGATTATAGCAATAGTAACACAGTAGAAAAGAAATGAGAAGGAGCTGAAAAATTAAAGAGAAAATGAAAAAAACAAAACCTAGAGAAGTGGAAAAAATAGACGGGGTGACTTTAGTGATAGAGAAAGAAGAATTTAAGCTTGCAGCTAGTCAAAAAGGAGGGGGCATCCAGAAAGATTGAGAAAAATAAAGTCTGTTAGGCAGTAAATGAAATGGAGGGGGGGTCGAGTGAGAGGAGAAGAAGAAAGCTGGAAAGAATAGAATGCTTATGAAGAAGAGTTAGGTACTTGGGGGAGAGGAGAGAGAAGAACAGCAGTTGGAAATGCAAGGAGGAATTGCACCCTAAAACTGAGTGGAAAACAAAATTGGTGAAAAGGGGTATAGCTGGGGGTGGTGGTCTGGTGATGTGCTTACAACCAGGTCTATGACAATGAAGGTGTGGTTTTAAAATCAAAATTTTAGAATATCACATACATTAATTTAAGGTTGAAATATGCTGGAGGCAGTGATGGGCTTGGGTGGATTAAGAGTTGGTAGTGGTGTCTTCTTCACACTTTCAAGCAGGGTATTGTTGACTTCCTCACAACCTGGTACAGAAACAGCAGTATCAGCCTAAAAAAGTGAAGAAGAAGATTAGAATACATTAGAAGGAGGTTGCTAAATATGTAGTTTAGCACACAAGGTTATAGAGACAAGGCAGGAGAGAGGTAAAGGGAGTAAGTAATTAGAGAAGGAGGAAGGATGGGGTTCATTAAGTAGACCACAGTACAGAGCAACCAGAGGATAGTACAGGAAAGAAAGAGTAGCACAACAAGCTATAGAAAGAGTGTAAGTTGAGAGAAAAGAGAGTCAGTAAGAGAGATAGGTGCAGAAAGCTATACAACAAACAGGCAAAGGCAGAATCTACACAGTCCAGATAATTAAATATATTCAGAAGTAGGCAATGACTGTAATACTCAGTACAGCAAAAACAAGCAGTAATCAGTTCAGAGATACAGCATGATACTTATGTCTAATAAACCATGCTAGTAACACACTATAAACTTTGAAACAGTGATGGACAAATAAAGTGATCTACAGTAGCAGTCCTATGTTCACATTAATCACTAAAAAATGCATATGATGACAAGGTAATTTGTCTGTGAAAGACAAACGCTTAGGCAAAACGAGTGTGCAACAGTTTACAATGCCTTAATTCAAATTGCTGTGCTTAGAAAACTGCATCTTCTAACATTGTTTGACAGAAGTATGTAACAAAAAATAGCTAGGTGTGGTAATTTCCCTGTAACCCTAGTCTAATGATACGGAATATAGTAGATAGGTGTCTGACAATTCCACTGTCCAAGGTAGAGAAAGGAGCATAAACTAAAATGTTAGTAGCCCGTATGTCTCATTAGGATATTTGAAAATTAAAACTAAGCAGCACGAGCAAGGTGAACCATGTAACATGTGGGTTTTATGCCTGAATAAGAAGAAAAATCAGTTACAAGCACAAGCAAAACACAAAGCAAGCACAATCCAATGTTAAGTTAGCCCATATGTCTCTTCTGGTAATTGAAATTAAATTAAAAGGGCCGCAAGATAGGGGAACTATGCAGCATATGGGTTTAATGCAAAAATTTTATGCCTGAATAAGAATAAAGCAGTTACAAGCACAAACAAAAACACAAAGTGAGCACAAACCAATGTTTAGTTAGCTCGTATGTCTCTTTTGATAATTAAAATTGAATTAAAAGGGATGCAAGACAGGTGAACCATGCAACATATGGATGTAATGCAAGACTACACAGTGTAACTCAGCCTGGGAACAAGAGACAAGAAAAAAATCAAATATACAGCGTAGTGTAATGTAAATCAGCTACCCTTACACAACTAAAACTCTAAACTACAGTGTACTGCGAGAGCTAGGAACAGATCATAATAGTATCAGTTTATCTTGTTGTTGGCACACCAAAAAATAAAAACCAAGAAAAAGTACACAAATCTATGGAAAAGGCACAAGACCAGGACCTCCCAAAAAAGGTGAAGGGGGATAGATGAGAGTCAGGGGAAAAAGATGGAGTGAAAAAACACCAGTAGGGGAACTTTAAATGATGCAAGGCATGATAAGGTACAGAGGAGGTAGAAAGAGCACCTTGTGCATGCAGGTAGGTCTTGTGAGACAAAGCATAACAATGGAGAGGAAAAAGAAGGTTGGCCCAGATCAGGACTGGCTATAAAACTGTAATAAAAAACAATCTGTGAAACCATAAGTACTGGATACAGGGAAATTGCAACTATGTTGGTTTTATTGTCAAAGAATGTTTCCCAGATTATAGTGGCAGTAACAAAGTAGAATAGAAACAAGAGGGAGTCAAAAACTTAAAGAGAAAATGAAAAAAAAAACAACCTAGAGAAGTGGAAATATTAGAGGGGGTGACATTAGAGATAGAGAAAGAGGAGTTTAATCTAGTGACTAGTCAAAAAGAAGGGGACATCTGGAAAGATTGAGAAAAATAAAGTCTGTAAGGCAGTAAATGAAATGGAAGGGGGGTCAAGTGAGTGGAGGACAAGAAGAAGGCTGGAAAGAATAGAATGCTTATGAAGAAGAGTTAGGTATATTGGGGGAGAGGAGAGAGAAGAATAGAAGTTTGAAATGCAAGGAGGGATTGCATGCTAAAGCTGAGTGGAAAACAAAATTGGTGAAAAGGGATATTGCTGGGGGTGGTGGGATGGTAATGTGCTTACAATCAGGTCTATGACAATGAAGATTTGGTTTTAAAAACAAAATTTTGGAATATAACATTCATTAATTTAAGACAAAAACACAGTGCATCAACAGGACGGACCACAGCAGTCTAAATAAAGATGCAAAAGCTCTGAATATAGTAGTTGAAGAACTTGTTCTACAAAAAATCCAATCGTAGCAACAATACTTAATAAACTGACTTACTTTATTCACTTTAACACGGTAAGCGCTTTCACCATAAAGGTTTCATCAGACCATATAAAATTGTTAAAACTCATGGATTTAAATAGTACACACTTAAATCAATTTGATGACATCACTACCTGTGCTTCAATTATTGTCATCAAATTGATTTAAGTGAGTACTATTTAAATCCATGAGTTTTAACAATTTTATATGGTCTGATGAAGCCTTTATGGTGAAAGTGCTTACCGTGTTGAAGTGAATAAAGTACGTCTGTTTATTAAGTATCATTGTTACGATTGGATTTTTTTGTAGAACAAGTTCTTCAACTACTATATTCAGAGCTTTTGCATCTTTATTTAGACTGCTGTGGTCCATCCTGTTGATGCACTGTTTTAGTCTTATACTTAGTATTTTTGCTTCATACGGGACAGTTTGCTTCATGGTGGTGCTTTTTGATTGTACTGGTGTTATTCATTAATTTAAGGCCAAAATATGCTGGAGGCAGTGCTGAGCTTGGGTGGAGTAAGACTGGCTAGTGGAGGCTTCCTCACAGTTTGAAGCAAGGCATATCTTTTAAATGTTGGCGAAAACTGGATCACCTGGAGCAAACCCACACAAATGCAGGGAGGACATGCAGATTCTACACAGAAGGCACCCCAGCCAAGAACTGAATTGGAGAACCTTGTGCTATGAGACAACAATGCTAACCACAGCACCACTGTGCTGCCTGTAAGTACTGGGAGCATAGCGAGTCCCCCACAGCTTTATTTGACTTATTTGCAATTAGTAAACATTTGCTACTAGAACAGAGGTCCCTTGGAGGACAGTAATCTGTTTTTAGTGCAGGGCATCTTTTCTGGATGATGAATGAGTTTGTGTACTGCAGTTAGTTGTAAATATGTCAGGTAGTTATGCAGTTCAAGCCAGTTTAATTGCTTTAAGCTATGACAATGGAGATTGGTGACAAATTTAGCTATTTTATTGTAGCAGAAGGTGAGTTTCTTTCTTTGAGTATTGTTTAAGTTTGTTAGGATAAGAGTATTGTATGAGAGAGTTGGCAGTAAGAAGGTAGTGGCTAGAGATTTTCTTGCAATATCTGTAAGGAATCCATTGGTCCTATAAAGGGACCCTAGTTTCTGGTGTGCAGACTTAATGGTGTGCAGTATATCTAGTCACATTTGAGACTGGCATTTATTATAATGTCTGAAATATAGCTGTGAGTTACAGTTTCAATGACAGTATCATTTGCTGACTTTATGGTGAAAGATTGCTTTTGATTTTTGCAACTTTTTATGTAAAAATCATTAAGTTAGTTTTCTTGGGGTTGAGTAGGAGGTTTGATCCTTTTGAGCCAGATTTCTACAGAGCAGAAACATTTTTGGGTAATGTCTTGGAACATATTTATTGTTGCGGTATGTATTAGATTGGCCTTACCCATTCTGTGGTCAATAATTATATATTACTTCTATTGAGAATAACTGGGATCATATCATAGATAATTTGAGGGAACCCATGCATGGGATAAAGCATTTAGGAGCTGCTTCTGTCCATTAGTAGTAACAGAAGGCAGTCTTGGGGATAATTTTTTTTTTTGTTTCCTATCCATAGATTCAGGATGAGCTTGAATTGGGATAGGGATGGGCTTTGAGTTATATGGAAGGGGAGTCTGTTCCAGAGCAGTGGTATCCTCTGAGATCAATCTGTCCTAAATCCCGAATAACTGAGTCAACTCTTAGGGGCGCATTGTCAATGTGGTAGTTCCCTGGGGTAGATGACTTCCCAAAGGATATTATAATGCATTTTAACATTTAGCATTTAGCTTCAGTCCTCCATGATGTTGGCACCAGCTATTTATATTCAGGACTTTTTCCCTCTCTGCCAAAACAGCATACTATTTGAATGTTTTCAGCTAACAAAACTAATGCAAGAAGTTCATATTATTTTATTATTTGTTCTAAGTAGTTTATTGTTTCACGTGGTTACACAGAAGAATCAAATAAGAGAAATTAGAATGGAAACTATGGACTAGCATATCACGATGCCTTGTTCTTTCAGCATTTTTTTTTTCAATGCAGAGTTGAAAATGTTCATGTGTATATTTAAGACTTGGCAACAGACTGTACTTGGGATGAAGATTAGAACTGCTGAACTGAAAGAAATTCTGTAAGTCCCCAAAGCAGGAATTTTTCAACCTTGCTTTGCACAACATGAATACTCAGGGGTATAAATACTCTGCAGTTAGTTGACAATCAGAAATAAAAACTTATTCCAAACCAGACCAGGAAATAATGATTTCACTTAACAGATTTTCATCATAACAGCTGGGAAAAGAGCCAAGTGAGGTAGAAAGCTTAGACTTTCTCTTCAGATACAATTCTCAGTAATCAGAAACAAGAAGAAATATCAATAGATCTTGAAGCTGCCTGAAGGTCTCTCAATTTTGTTTTAAACCCTGGTACCAGACTTCATACTGAAATACGCACATGCATTTCAAATCTATTTGTCTCTCAATTTTGTTTTAATCCCTGATACCAGACTTCATACTGAAATACGCACATGCATTTCAAATTGTCACATCTAGTATTCCAAACCTAGAATAGACTCACCCCAACAGATCCACACACAGACCCATATACACTCACAAACAGAAAGATAAGCACACTACATATTTATTAGCACACATACCCAGCAGCTTAAAAAATGGTTAGATTTTTCAGTATTATGTAGGAAATACTTCCCTACTGAAATAGTAGTACCCTGAGGTACCTTTCAAATCTTGACAATTTTGAGATTTAACCACTTGCCACCTACTGCAACCGAATTCTGATCACATACAACACACAATTAAACTTCATTTATGAATCATTCATAGCAAAATGGGCAAATCAGTCCTGCATATTTAACTCATTCCCTACAATACAGCTCTTTTCAGCGTGTACTTTTAACTTCTACTCGGTGTAGATTGAGCCTTAAAAAATGAAGTTATCACCTTACAGTTCAAACAAATATTCATATCTCTGGAACCATAAGTGTCACTAGAAAACTGTAAATGGCAAACTATTCAGGATAAACTAATCAGTACATTAGTGGCATTCATTCAGATTCAATTTGATGCTTTTAAGCCAAAATAAAGGCAGTGAATATTAATTTTGTAATGCTGCATAAACAGCTTATGATATCGTAGTAACCATTCAAGCATGACACATACTAGCAGCAGGATTTTCTTCATACAGCTGTGAGCTTTAATATGAGGTTATGCATTTCTGTCTGTGTTACCTGAATGTTGAGATATTTAGAGAAATTTGAACATTATTACAATACAAATAAACAGTATACAAATAATATTTAATATCTTTTTTGCTGCATTAGACAGAGGTCAAATATCAATACAGTTGTATTTGCCATCATTTATACTTTAAGAAGAATTCTTCTGATACTTTGCATGCAGCATGGTTTTGAAATTATTAATGCAACTATGAGCAAGCAATATTTGATACCAAGAGGCGTCAGCAGGAGTTAACTGCAGAAACGCCTGGAGGTGCACCCAGCTGTAACGAGTTAAGATGATATCATAGATGCTTTCTCTGCATGGTCATAAACAGACTTCACACTAGCTTCACTTTGACTATACACTCTACCAACCATTCAGGTGCATCCACTATCTAGACAAACAGAACTGTAGAGGATTTTATTTTGTTTGTTTTCCAGGCTGGAAATAAAATGTGACTGAGTATAATATGATGTGATTTGTTTATCCAATATTTATGCACCTCCTACAAAAAAATACAGTGTTTTCAAAATTATATTTATTTTCCTGTGCACTCCAACTATCCGCATTCAGATGTTCATAATTTCCATACAATAGTGCAACTTGGGTAAAGTTAACCTGTATAATTGCCCAAGCCCAATCTCAGAGGAGACATGATTGGCAATACATAAAGAGTGCTAATTGGACAAGAACATAGTTTCATTTAAATAGTCAGGTTGATATTTCTACTACCTAAATGACTGTTTAGATGCTAGTAACTACAGCAAGAACTCTTGTAACTGCAGCAAAGAGTTTCTATATACCTGTTCCTATTTTTTTCAGATCCAGTGTTTGTGAGAGAGCCATCTTTGCCCTCAATTTTTAGTTGAAAGTGGCACCAATCTGGGATGTACCCGGGATTCCAAATTATATTGTACAAATTCTACTGTACTAACTAAATAACTAAAATTGCCTTCCTACAATTTATTTGATTTTCCCAGCCATGTTTTCTGAACCTCCACATGGCCTATCAAAATATGTCAATGAAATAAATACTCGTTTTATTCTAATGAAGTTTCACAAAATTTACAGTTTTTTATTACAGAATAGTCTGTCATACTATCAAGTAAAAATTCAAATGAAAGACTCTAAAATACAATACATATTCATATTTTATGACAAAAACACTATTCTTATCATGTGGGTCTATATTTTACAAACAGAAGATTTCATTTACTTAACGGTAATTTACTTAAACTGACTCATCAGTTTATTAACACAAACACCCTCATTTCTCACATTTCCTGCAGCAATTTTCATGCAATATATTCTCTCTCTCATTTTGGTCTACGCCGGTTAGGTGCAGATTACAAGCTACTAGCTTCTCTGTAGAAACTGGGCTAGTTTTCCTATCACTGCCTTTTAGAGAAAAAAATGAACATTATTCTGATATTGTGTAGTACCTGTAACTATTCAGTGAATTTAATGAATTCTGCATTTAACACAGCATTTCAATAAGTATCCTTTCACTGTTAAACAATCACACATTCATAAAACATTTAAATGTTTTATACTTTCATGACATATTTACCTGCTATATTACAGTTGCAATTTTTTTAAAGAAGCCAGTATTACTATAGCCACTTGTTACTTCATTTTGAATAACACAGTAAGCATAACTTATGACATGACTGAAATCAAGGTAATATTTAAACTTAAATAATATTTGGAAATCACCCTGCTAATATCAGGCCTATCATTTCCTTCATATTTTATACATTTTCATATTCATTTTATTGCCTAGGCATAAAAGATAGTATAAGATAGTATATCATATCTTGTGATAGACCCCCCATGACTTAAGATTTTTCCTCACACAGGTCAAGGATAATTGACAGGAACAAATGTCAGAATTATGACATCTTAATAAATCATATACTCTTGAGTGGTGTGTCTCTATCAACTAAATACTGACAAATCTCAATGGAATCAGAGAAAAATCCAGAAATAATAAGTGACATCCAGGGACACTTTTTTTTAATTGTTAGCACTGCTAACCTGAGATGTTAACAGAATAAGATACTGTGAATTAATACACATTTTCTGAAGTAAAAGAAGTCTATAAATCTAATTATTGTCTATCTATTAAGTGTAACTCATCGGCATGTATCCAAAAGTCACTAGTTTTAGGAAGGATTAAGACAGACAGAGCTACAATTTGTGTCAAAATCAGGGATGCCCCTGAAAATCAGGGACAGTTGAGAGGCATGGGGGGGGGGGATTTAAACACAGCACCAGAAAAGAACTTTTATTGGCAGTTAAGGTGGATATCACAGAGAGCCTTAGAATATAAAACAATGTAAACATTTAGTGTGCCTTTGACAGTCTGAGGTTTGAGACTGGCATTTTATAACCTTAAAATAAACATTTTAGTTCCTCCTGATGTTATTATGGAAATATTGTTTTGATTTTGTGCATGTTTTTGCATTCCTTTTAAGGCTTTAACATGAATACTCATTTTATTTCCTGATACCACCAAATACAAATGTAGTTTAAGTATTGTGTATTTCACTAGATGCATTTTAAGTTTCCGTCATAAATATTAATTATTTCCTGGTACCAAGCATGAGAGCAAACTGACTCCACTGTTGCCAAATTTCACAAGGGATATGCACTACTGCCACCAATCATGAAGGTGAGGTGCAATCACTGCTCCTAAAAGTGACACCCAGATGGCAGGGCCCTGTACACTAAGATCATCATGGCTGGCACTAATGGGTTTAGATACTGTCACTGCCAACCAAGGGTTAAGTAAAAGCAAGAAAGAGTACACAGGTCTGCTTACTTAACTAGTTTAGTTACAACCTGGTTCTAAGATCATAAAGGGAATGTACACTGCCATCTTGGGTATGGGCTTCCAATCTCAAAACCCATATTATACTATACACATACAACTTACAGAGCTAAGTGTTTTACTGGCACTCATACAGGTCCATGAATCACCAATCTCTTTGTAAACTAATGCGTTCCAGTACCCCTTTATATATGGTAATTTAATTTCACATAAAGTATTATTTTCTCACACACATAAACACACACACACACACACATTGCAAAGGAAGGTTGGCAGAATTCTCCAATTCCCCACAACTTTCTTTCTGGCATAGTAGCACTGTTGCCTCTCTGGGGGAAGCCTAAGATATAAGTTATCTTATGCTCTTAAAGCAAGCCAAATATGAAATACACCAAATAATACTTATTTCATAGATGTCTATCATTTTATTAAAAACTCATTGTATTGAAACTCAACTTATCTAAACGCAACTTATCTAAACCAGCAACACTCGAAACAAAAAAGTTTTTTTTTGGGGCAATGTAAATGATTTTTTGATCACTGGTATGAGTTTTATTTAGGATATATAAGTAATGCTGTAGTTTGCTTCATTACACTGTATTGTGCAAGCTGGTGCTGCACTTCCAGTTTTTTCCTTAATCCACTGTAGTAAAACTATGGAGTTGTTATATATAAATTAGAGGGTCAATGAGTGCTGGGGGTTCATTTTTTTTAAGATTTGCTGGTTTAGATTAAGTAAGTTTAAAAAAGTTGTGTTTAGATGAAGTGAGTTACGATAAGTTGAATTTTAGGTATAATGACATAACACCCTTATTTCACTGGTACTGTGCTTTAAGCAGTCACGTGGAAGATGACTGCCATAAACTTTCTAGTCAACAGTACAACCAATGACTATCATCTTGTCTGATAAACAACAGTGCACATACATATTTATAATAAATAAATCAATACATAAATAACAACTATAAGAGCTTAAAAGTAAATAAATAAGCTTTACTTAAATAATGAAAATAGTATAAACAGGTTGCCACACAGAGAGAAATCAAATAAATGGTAATAAATATAGACAGGATGCATACAGCAACAACTAATCCCCAAATATCCATGCTCCCTGTTCAGCTTACTACAAAAATTCTGATCTTAGATAAATTAATAACTAGTACTATGCAATGGTTCTACAGAAAGATGAAACAGCACCATCTTTTTTCATGTTAACAATTTTTCTACATACGTTTGTTTAAATGTACATGATATCATTATTCTCTTGCTCAGAAACAAGTTATTAAAAGCAGTTATTTTACTTGCCGTATCAACCATTAGAAGATTGGTAATACACATTTTGTCACTTTCTTTAGTGATAATTCATTATAGCAATTATATCACGTGAGTATTTCACATTGTTAACAGGAGCCAGCACATCTGAAGATTCATCACATTTCAAAAACATTCCCTGTCCTTTGATATTCAGAAAGACAAATGACCACATGAAAGAATAAATAGTAAAAAAGAATGAATTACATTTTAGCTGTTTCGTTTGCCTGACATTACCCTTGGATTCACAACTGCTTTTCTTTTAGCCTAGCATTACCCTGGCCTAGTTTGTTTCTGTTTACTTTATTCACTGCCTTTTATATATGTGTATACTTCTCCTTGTTTATCCCCAGAGCTAGGGGCAACGCAAAAGTAGTTTGGAAAAAATATTCCAAATTAGAGACTCTTTTTAAATATTGGTACGTCTAACCTTTAAAGTAAAGTTGATAAAAAATAGGGCATGAATTAATGTTTCTTTCAAAGTAAAGTGATTCTGAAAATGTAATGATTAGCAATATTTATCACTGCAATACACTACCTTTTTCTCAAAAAGTATCAAGATTAATGAGGGATGGTGCAAATTTTTGAGCTGACACTAGGGACAACTGAGAGCACATGATATGTATAACAAATTTGCATAAATTCTTACTTTGAATTTTTCAGTATCATCTGTGCATTTTTCTGTTTTATGAAATAATTTTTGTTTTAAATGGATTTCCTTTTCTGCCCTCTTTTTAATTTGAAGATGTATCTCTGATTATTGCTGAAATCTGTTTTTTAATCAAAATTATGTTTTGTCCTTTCTAAGCTTGATATTTTTTTTCAAAAATTGTGATAGATATGAGTGAAAAGATAACGACAATTGGTAAAGCTTCAGACTTTGGTTGTTTCAGAAAATGCATGGTTATTCAACTTTTTATATTTTTATGGCTTTTTAAAGTCAGGAGAAATAAAATTTAAATGGTGTCCTTCATTTAGCACTTATTACTGATTATTTTTTACCTTGCCCCTGCTTCTGGGGTAAAATCTTGAAAATTGTGTGAAAAAGCACTGTAGACATGAGTGCATTAAATCTGTGCCTTCTAGTTTGAGTATATCTGTGTTTTATCTTGGTAGTAGATATTAATGTTGTACATGAAGTACATACCGAATCTTCACTGGTACAGAAATTCAGTGTATTATCTTTGTAAAAAGAAACTCTGAATGGGAACTTGCCCTTAAGTAGGAAAAAAAAATTCTCATATTTAACTCATTAATACCCAGAGTACTGGTCAAACTCATTTGTTAATCTAACTTACAATGTTAATTATTTAGATTGCCTTGACCCATTCAAACTGACAGCACTTGAAAGTCAAACCATACACAGTTCTTTTGTTCCACTGCAGCTTAATCATAGTGACAAATTTACCTTAATCTGTATCACAGTTAAGTACAGTAAATATGGGACGATAACTTCAGCTTAACCAAAAAAATGTTAAATACTGTTTTTGGTTTTCATTTGAAGATATCTTCTCACATTTAATTTTTCTTTTGATGCTGAGATCTAGGCAATTGCTGTCTAGCCTGCTTGCACTCAGGAATGTGACACCTCATTAACAGAATGCTGGTAGGCTGAGTTGAGGTAAGCTTATTTGAATGCCTTTAAACAAATTAATTTAAAGGGATCTTTATCTGAATCTAAAGTTTCACAAAAGAAACTCATCACAAAAGGGTTCTCATCCAGAAAAAAAGAGGTCATTATTCCCCTCTATTTGACACTCAATAGACCCATTATAGAGTACAATGCCCCCTTTTGCAGAAGTATCTCACAAAGAGGATTACTGGCCTCAAATAGATGCCCTACACTGACCGTCTCAAAAAACACCAGCTTTACTCCATAGCATATCGCCTAACATATAAAGCTATGTCAAACCCAGAGCTGTTGGACATGCTACACTTAAAGAAATCCCAATCCCTCCAAGCTACACAGTCTAGGGACCTAAACCTTGTCACCACAATAAACAGGGCATGCTGGGGGGATAGATTCCTGTCCCAGAGACTTCCCATACTCTGGAACAAGCTACCCATCTATGTCAAGAAGAGTTCCTCATTAGCAGTCTTCAAGAAAAATCTTGATGATTGGATGGAAAATAGGAAATACACCCCGGGGATCACTTCTGTGGCTCTGCTCAACAAGGGCACAGGAAAATAACTTTCTTGCATGGTGTAAGCCAGGGAACCTTGTTGGCTAGGCTTACTTAGGCCCTTGGGCTGATAGCCTAGTACCTACCTATGAACCTATGTCAAAACAGCACTGTATTGTCTCTATAAAAGCAAAACATACATTTTTTTGTTTCCATTTGTGGCAAAATAATCAAATATCTTGGGAAGACTAGTTTGTAAACAATTTGTCATGATTAATGAATTCACAGTGTGCACATGCAGGTACAGAATACTAGAGATCACATGTGGTTATTTAAAAAGATTCACAGACTTGCAGAGATGAGGATACATGCAGACATGAAAAGTCCATGAGCCAGATGAAGAAGCAGACAGGTTCATATGTTCA
Organism: Protopterus annectens; assembly: GCF_019279795.1. Classification (NCBI taxonomy): domain Eukaryota; kingdom Metazoa; phylum Chordata; order Ceratodontiformes; family Protopteridae; genus Protopterus; species Protopterus annectens. The sequence goes on along the minus strand of NC_056744.1, from coordinate 1,204,647,635 downwards.
TAGTTGTATACTTGACTTAACAGCCACAGGGGCATTTATAAACCTATCTATGCATCCCAAATGCATCCAGCAAGTTTTAGTGCCCTCAATGGTATTTTAAGGGATTTATGTAATCTAGGGCAGAAGTTGTCAATAAATTACAGGCTGCATCTGTCCAATAGAGGCATAGGTGCCAGACTAGGGGTGAATTCAGGATTTTCTATCATTGCTTATGTTTTAATAGGATCAGGGAAGAACTCTGTTTCACATGGATATGAAGGCTGTTCCAGAGAAGGGAAATTCTCTGAGACACATGACTGTCTATCCAACATGTCCTATATATTTTGCAAGCAAGGTTTAAGTCCATGAATTGGGCAATTTTTATGCTATTTGTTTTCCAAATATGCAAGAGGTCCATTAGAGTAGACTAAAGGAATCCCTTGTATGCCAGACCCAGATCATTTCTTAACAGTCTGTAGGAGACAGAGTATAGGGATAGGGCTTTACAACGATCTGCATAGAACATGCTATGAACACCCTGTATTCTTTTTTGTGAGGAACCACTTTGGATGTTCCTGTTGGTGCATCTGTCTGGTTAGATGCATACCAGAAGGACATTGTACTTATTGACGAACCTGATGAGGGCTGAATACAGTGGAACAATGCTTTCCTTACATCTAGATGCTATGCCCTTGCTTATAAGTTAAGTAACATGTTTTTGCAGCATGTGTTTAAGGCAGCAAGTATATAATCTTGCCACCTTAAACACATGCTCCAAAAACATGTATCATAATACCTTAATTGATATTTTGTCAAAATCCTGACTTATTTACAGTCAGGAATAAATTCCAGTTTGATACAGACAACAAAATAAACTTGGAAGTTAGTTCAGTTATTCATGCACCATGACAAGTACTAGTAGCATTGATATAAGCCTAGTAACAGCAAACAGAGGTCATAGGAGTCTTTGACAAACTAGCTGGACCTTTCCTGTGAATCAACAGTATGGTGACTATAATCAAACTGGATAAAATCTGAATAAGTATTGACCTGCAAGACCCAAGCAATTTTGAGAGAACACTGCACTTTTAAAATGGTCATTTCTATCATGCACTGATCCAAGTATTTTTCAGTGATAGATGCAACACTGGGCTTCTGGCAGATTAGTGAGGAAACATACAAAGATGAGCTATAGATCAGTCAGAAATACAAATTAGCAAGACTTGTGTGAACATGTTTTATACAATATATATATATATATATATATATATATATATATATATATATATATATATATATATATATATATATATATATATATATATATATATATATATATATATATATATATATATATATATATATATATATATATATATATATATATATATATATATAGGATTTTGAAGTCACTGGATGAGAAGCATTGTACCAGCAAATGGTGAAATATTTAGTGCAAGCAGAGCTTTAATAAGACATTGTTAGATTATATGGCTAGAATGGATGGAAGTATTTGCATTTGCTTTGACTTGTGAAAGTGACTTCAAGCCACAACTGAAAGCCTGAGTATTTAGTGAGGTCTTTAAAGTAGTTAGTTAGGGTTAGCAAGAGTGTGGAAGCTAGAAGAGAGAAGCTATGGTTAGTACATTGCAGTTTGGTTTTAGGTGTTTGCATTATAGGGCCTGTCTTAGAGTAGGAACTTGAGAGTTTAGGTGGATGATGTTTTAACCAGCTTTCTAGTGAGTGGCATGTATGTTCTAAGGTAGAGTGGGTTAAAAAGAAATAAGTTTAGTAGTGCATGGGCTCTTTATTTGACTAGAATCCACTTTGTGTATGGAAATGGCTTCCAAACTGGTATTACAGTGGTGGACATTCATGGGAGAGCTGGTAATAAATTGAATTATTTTTGTTAGAAAGCGACTGGATGGATGGCATGTGCTTGAAGGAGGCTGCAGATATTATAGGTTGGTTTACCTCCAGACAATTTCTTTTTTTCATGATTGTTTGTGCAGGATGGGAAAAGTAGAGGATTTTTTTATAGTCTGGAAAAGGAGGTGGTTCATTTTGCTCAGTTTTTTTCCCATATGTCTTTGGAAATAAAGAGTTTGGTTGAACCAGATTTCTAGGTATTTGAAGAATGGTTATAATTTGATTGTGTGGTTGCTCTCTTTATTGAGGAAAATAGTGGAGGATTTTTTTTTTCTGAAAATTTCTGAGTGGTGTCAAAAATCTTGGTGTTGGTTTTGTTGGTGTTAAGCTAAGAGGAGAGAGAAAGAGACAGACAGAAAAAGAAGGACATTTGAAAGTTGCTGGTGGATGTCTGGGGGACTGGATCTCGTGCCATTAGTACTCTAAATGATAAGCAAATGGGGAAGGTCATTGGGAAGTGTATTAATGATGATGAACAAAAGAAGTGGGCCAAGGATGGATCTTTGGGGTCTGCCTTTGTTGATGGATATTTCACTGTAAAGTGAAGTTCTCAGTCTTCACTTTTCAGGATATATTGCTAAAAAAAGCTTTAGAACCAACCTTATACTGTGGAGCTAAAATGCATTTCTATCATTTGGTTTAGTAGAGTGCAGTGATCTACCTGGTCAAAGACACATTTTAGATCAAAGAAGAGGGTCACAATGAGGTTGCCTTTACAGTTGTAAGCTTTCCTTTTACATGAACTGAGTGACTTAGAGGTTACGCAGAGTTGGGTCAAAAATCACTAAATTCAGAAATAGTTTTAGGCATATATGAGTGTCACTGATCTTAATAAGTCCCACAGACTGGTTAGTAGTCAATAATTACAGAAATAGCAGAGTCCCTTGGGGCCACTGGGAACTCTTTTTTTATATACCCTTATTTGCACTACTAATTATTCAAGCTCAGGAAGGAAATGTTGTGGTGTAGGTAAGCAACTGAAAAGCAAAGGTATAGTGATCTTAGCAGTAAAAGCTAAAGAAGGAGGCTTTTGAAATCCTCCAGTGCTGTAGCTGAACATGTTTTAGTGAAGGAACCATAACAGCATAAGATCATGCAACACCAGGACTTGGAAGGTGTCATCACAAAGAAAGAAATGGAGTTGGACCTTGTCAATTCACAGTGGGAATGCTCCCACAAGAATGCCAATGATATTGCTAGAAAATGTCAGCCCACCTACAAAGAGCAAAACTTACACTTCCTTAAAGTAGGTCTTGAGTTATCTAATATGAGAAATAAAGAGTACCTTTAAAAGTGTCCCTTTTTGGTATGAACAAGATAGTATCAAAGGAAAAATACGGATGGAAAATTCTGGCCAGGAATGAAAGAGTTTAGTGCACTGGACAAAGAGGACCATGAAAACACAGTTCTATGGGATAACAGTATTTATTATACAAGAAGTGGAATCAGAGTAATGAAACCTGGTGAGGAATCTTCTCGAGCAGTTTAGATTCACTTGGTCATTTCTGTTGGATGACAGAATAATTAAAACTGCTAAAAAGCACACTATGAAAATCAAAGAAGTCATCTAAATCTCACAGCAAGGCATAAATATGTTTTTTTACCTAGAAATATTTGATGGTCATTAACCAGATTATTATGGCTACTTGATAGCCATTAGGTCATATTACTGTACACAGTTTTTAACTCTTTGGTTAACTAATGGTACTTTACACATATTTAGGGTATATGTACTACTTTACTTATTGTTAGTTAAATGATAACACCCAACATGATTTTGAAACTGGGAGAAATAAGCTGAATGAGAAAAGTTTACTTTCTTTATGATGTGCACCTTTTTTTCTTTTCTTTTTTCTTTTGTTTAAGGCTACTTAAATGTTGCCAAATGAATCTTTACACCCCTTTAAAGTTTTTCTGACCCTATAATTTGTTAAACCAGTTTACTGCTTCAGAAACAAGTGATGATCTCAGTACACTCCTGTTAAGTCCATATGCCTTAATGAAGGCTCTCATTCATTTTTTTTTTGCCTTTATTTAATATTACAGCCTCTGATTAAATTAAGCCCCAGTGTTATAAAGAACTTTATCTTCAGTGATTTATAACACAAATAGGTAATATGCTGCTGAGATGTTTTACTAGGACACTTGAAAGGTATGCATCAACCCAAACATTTCCTGGTACAGTGCAGTAAAGGCAGTTTATGCCTTCAGATAATTAAATGCTAGGAGATGCGGAAGATAAAACTGATAAATGTAATGCATAGATAGATTTATATAATGTCACTGACTGTAAGAAAGATGCCAACAAAGTATGAAGCCTCAATGATGGCAAGGCATGACAGGTAAGAGTATAGAAAAGGATGGTAACTTAAATGCTCATACTTTTTACAGGGTCAGTTCAACACATTAGACTTCATGTAACATTCATACATGATGTAGGTGGCACATTCTAATATGTTCTAACTATGATGGTTGAAAGCAGTGTATGTGGTAATAATGACTAGCACATAATATTTGGAAGTACTAGCAACTGTCAACATCACATTGCCGTTTTTTTAAGTACTAGGAACTCTCAACATCACATTGCACTGTTTTTTAATCTTTTCAGATTGTATATATTTGCTCATTTAATGCTAATAAGGTTTGATCCTACCAAATTAATTTACTGGAGTTGCAGATTAATCAAAACACAACTCATTTTATCAGAAAAGCTCATGCCTGAAAAACTGATAAAACAAGCAATAACATGGTTTCTTCAAGGACAGTAAGTCACATACTGGTCCCTTCTGGTGTCTACAGACCTAGGAAATGAACACTAGCATGAGTCAAGCAGGGGGTGCAGCTCTACTAGCCTTTAGTTTCCTGGTTTGACAGGTGAGATTCAGTGGTTTAGTTTCATCATTTTGCAGTTCAACTATTCCTAAAATTCATCCAACCACTGACACTCACATATTCATGACTTCTTAAGGTATTTTATATGACAAATTACTTACAAAAATGTCATTATTAGTAGGAGTCCTTATATTATAGTAACTAAATTGCTAGAATCATTTAATTGATGTAGAGACTGCTTTATTATGCTATGATATTCCAGTAACATTTTACATCTATGCAGGTTGATATGACAATGAAACCATCCATCTTCTGTACTAGAAGTAAAAAAAAAAAAAACTGACCAGAAATCGATCGGATGGTAAAATCTAAACTATGTAAACCAAATCACCAAAAAACAAATGCAGGAAATGAACTGGCATGAGAATAGTGTTAAAAACTTTCATTATGCTTTTGTTTAAAAGATTTCTTCAGAAACCACTAACAAAATCACACCATTACTATTTAAATAAGAAAACACAACCAATCACATTACAAATCTAGTTAATCAATTAAACACAATTTAAATATATATATATATATATATATATATATATATATATATATAACTAGCTTCTTTTACTGGTGAAAAAAATAAAATAAATATGGAATAAAACACTGAGTCTGAACTGTTGCTAAAAGAAGTTAATTAGTTTTATTAGCATTTTTCTTCATTTATTTTGAGTAAGGTTTTAATTTTTAATATATATATATATATATATATAATTACTTAAAAGTGCCTTTTAAACTTTAAGTTTTATCCTTCTATTTTTCAGAAAACACTTTATATTAATAACCTCATTCATTCATGGAAATTTATCAGCATTTAATTTTGTCACTTAGCCTCTAAACTTTCTAACCTAATTTTGTAATATCCACCCCTCAAATCCTAAGGCAGTTGGTCAATAACAGAAAATAAAAACTTCTTGTATGTTTTACACACCAGGGTATGTTTGTATAGAGTATTATTATAATCATTTTTTTGATGGAATATACATGTTATTTAACTCTTTTTTCTAAAGTAGGTGTAGACATGCCCACATAGTAAACATGACATCCAGAGCATAATGCAATATAAACTAGCCCTGCAGTCTTACAATGAAACCTCTTGTTTAAATAAATAGTATAATTGTAATGTTCAATAAAACCTTTTTTTTGGTTTGTCCCAAGAAGAAAGTAGTAAAATATTGAGAAGGAAAAAAGAACAAAAGAAAAATAGTAAATAGGTATAGAATCTGTTGTTGTTTGTATTGTTTTTTTGCATTCAATATTTAGTATTAGACCAGTTTTTCCTTAGACAGGAAATTATGTCATTGGTCTTTAATGACACTGAGCATATATTGCAGTTGTCATACTGCTTTATGTTATGTACCACTGATGAAAGCTATAAGCTGAAACTGGTCTGGTTCTCTTAATAAATATTCAAGGTGCTGGCTCCCTTTGTGTTTTGTTATAGTTTGTCTAGCCTGTGCATCTACCGTACTTGCTAGCCTGCCTCTTTGTGACTAGTAAGTACACTGCTTGGATGCCTGCAAAGAAGAAATTAACACAGCCTGAAAAAAACAAATCAATGAGAAAATGCGAAAAAAAAAAAAACACTGTGAAGAATCTGGCAGTTATTCAGCAAACAAAACAACAGTTCAAGTTCCAGCTTTGGTGCAAGACATGGCTTCCAGTAATCTATAGACAAAAATAAGTCAAGTCTTCTCAGAGCTGAATGTAATATATCAACACAAATAACAAAAGGCTGGAAAAAATTGAAGAAGCTTTAAACAGATATTCCAGTGAGCTGATAAAACTGCAAAAAGCAGAGGTTGAAATGAAGAAAAATGGCTGGTTATGAAACCACTCAAGAAGAGCTGTTTCAAAAAAATGGTAGAATTAGAGGACAGAGCATGTAGGAAAAATATGAGATTTTTTTTTGCTGCACCAGAGAAACAAAAAGGAACAGACTGTATTAATTTTATGAAGGCATAAATAAGCAACTGAACTAGTATTCCACTGCAGGAACTATTAATTGAAAGGGCACACCATGTGTATGCTCCAAATCTGACCATGAGAAAGCAGCTAAGACTTTTATTAGTAAAGATGAAAATAGTTGATCCTGACAAAACTGTGGGAAAAGGCCAAAGTATTAAAAGTATTCAAAGTTGGAGACAGTACAGTATTTGTGGAAAATGATTATTCATGGTACTCCAGCAATCAGGGAATGTTGAGAGGCAGGTGTGATATTCAAGCTGCTGTACACAGCTGTCTTCAATATATATATATATATATATAACTATATATATATATATATATATATATATATATATATATATATATATATTTTCCTGGAGGACCAAAGTCATTTTTGATGCAGAACAGGCTAAGTTGGAAATGCAAAATTTATCCAACAAAAAATGAGCCATCAAGCAGAAGTAGACTCTGCATTTCTTTCTTCTGATAATAAAGCATACAGATAGATTTTGCCAGTGAAACAATTTGCTTTGTTACAAAGAAAGTGCTTGAGAGACAGAGAAAAGCACCGGAGTTAACCAAAAGAATCAGGGGTACCATGGAATTCAACCAGAATCTGGACTTGGGAGATGGCTATTAACAGGAATAAAACCAGCATCACAGGTAATAGTGAATAAACGTGAGACTGAAAAGCAGCAATCACATTTGTGAATATGGCCGTATAAGTGGAAAGAGTTGACTTATATTAACTTTGTTAAACTTAATGAGGAACTGTCAAGAATTTGACTTACTTCGTGTCATTAATGTTTGGATGGTCTCTGAGGGGAGGGGAAGAGGAAGAAAAAGGATAACTGTAAGTAAAACATTTTCTTTTCCATGAACATTTTCACAATATAAAATCACATATTTTATAGAAAAGTATTTTTTGTTGTTCTTTTTTCAAATTAGAAAGATGCCTTGTTTATTTATTTTTCTTTATCTTCTCTTTTTCCCACTTTTTTGGTATTAAAATGTTGTTATTACAATGCAAAAAGAGAAGAAAAGCTAGACAAAAGCATGTTTAAGTTAATAGGCTGTATCCTGGGTTACTGAGGTGGCAGATGGGGTAAAAGTACACAGATAAGAATATATGTTTGAGCAGATATGTTTTCTCTTACTTTTTCATAAGTGATTTTTCTGGATTAAGACCCTTGGCTTAATTTAATTACAAATTTTAAATAGAAACAAGTAAATATGTGAACACCAAATATAAAAAAGTTTTGGTTTAGTAATAAATGTTTCAGCTTGTGTATCAGGCTGCAACAAGAGGACTACGCCTTTTTTCACTTAGGTTCATAGGTATATACTAGGCCAATAGCCTTGGAGCCTTTAGAAGCCTAACCCATACAAGTGCCCTGACACCATGCCGCCTGACTTAGATTTTCAAGGAGGAAAGCTGATAATAGGGCAGTAAATGACAGGACACTGGTTTCTTCAAATCTAAAGTTAATAATTTCTGAAAGTATGCAAGTAGTTTTTACATCTGGTGGAGGGGGGAATAAAGATAAAAAATAACAGACACCAATTAGTGTAAGTAGAACACAGACAATAACAGGCATCTTCATATAGATAATCTAAGTTTCAGATTAATTAGGGGCTGTGTTAGCAGCTGTCTTTTTGGCAGAAATGTTCCTATCAAGATGGTTAAATTTCATTATCTGAAAATATACAGAGTCATGTGTTTTTGTATTAACTTAAAAGGATATGGGGTGTTCTAGGAATGTGTTTGTTTGTTTTTTGTTTGGTTGAAGGTTTTTATTAAACAAAATGTCTTGTAAAATGTAACATATGTTCCAATGTTGGTGATAAACAAATGTATAAAGGATTAACCTTCCAAACATTAATTGGTCTGTGTATCACAAAAACTGGAAATAGTCATTTTAAAAAGCTATAATATATAATAGGTAGGAATTATGACTTCTTACCATAATGGCAATACTTTCTATATTATCTTGGAATGTGAATGGTCTCATAGGTATAGATAAAAAGGAAAGCATATGTAATTATATTAAGAAATGCAGAGTGCAAATAGCAATGCTACATGAGATATATTTGGCAAGAACTGAGCATGTGAATTTGATAAAGAAAGGATTTCAGGATGGATATTCTGCAGAATATAAGGGACAAAGGAGAAGAGGTGAGAAAAGATTGGAAAGCGAGATTAGATATGCAGTTCACAAGGAAATAATGGGAGGACATATGTGCAGCTCCCAAATATGTAACAAAATCCAGAAGATTTGCCTGGAAGTGTTTTCATAGATTGTCTTATACACGTAGACTCCAAATAATTTTTCCTGCCATAGATGGCAAATGTTGGAGATATAAATGGGAAGAAAAGGTAATTGGGAACATATGTTGTGGAATAGTAACAAGTTGGGAGACTTTAGAAATTCTCTACAGTGTATTTTGTCAGGAATTTTGGATGAGCAAATTAATGTAACTAAGGACATATTTTTGAGCTGGGAGACTAGAGATAATAAATCATTGTTAAGCTTAATTTTGGTGGCTACCAAAAAGCAATTACTTGAAAATGGAAATTAAAATCTAAACCAACTATACTTGAAACAGTGATTATTTAATAGAGATAAAAGAACAGGTAGTGGGAGCTTTATAAAAGGGTAGGAGTAAATTATATAGAAAAAAATAAAATTGTGGAAACAATGAATGCAGAAAAATGTTTTGGAGGAGGGATGAGGTTTAAGATAAGGAAGAAATTGAATAATATTTATAATGTTGCTTAGCTTATATGATATACAACAATGAATTTTAAAGTTTGTAAATGTGAACTTGTTAAAACAGTTTGACTACTTTTATATACATTTTGTCTATGTCACAGCTGATAATTCATTAAAAATATTTTTAATACATATTTGGAGTTTCAAGTCCATCTCCATAATCAATTTTGATGCTACAATTTTCACTAAAGCCTTGTTGAGAAGAATAGATAAATTAGTATGCCGAAGTTAAAATACTTTTATTTAGGGAAGGCAAATTATGGATAAATGGTGAACCTTAGTGGCCTTTATCAAACATATGAGATACTGTGGGCCAGTGTAGGTATTAACCTTTAAAACATAAAAAAGTATTTTGTTTCCTTAGAGTGACAATGCATGTTCCAAACTTTTGGTAATAGTTTTTTTTTTTTTTTTTTGTACAAAACTTCTTAACCTGGATAAGGGCATGTTATCAAAGTCCCATGTACAGAGTTTTGGTGAATGAGATATACAGAAGGGACTCTTTGTAAAAGTACCAGTCTGGGGTGCAGTAAGCCAATGATTATTTATAAATGTAATGGAGGAATTAATAGCAAGAATCCACATATCTATAGGAAGATTAACGTGCGAGGGTAAAGGTAAAAGAATGTTCATAGATGACTACTGATATAGATAAAATAGATGACCAAGTTAATCCAATTTTGGATATTAATAGACAGATTGGAGAAATACCTGGACTGAAGTGAAATTAATTAAAGATGACAGTTTCTAAATTTGGTAGTGATGTATATATCTATCTGTCTATTATCTTTCTCTCTCTCTCTCTCTCTCTCTCTCTATATATATATATATATATATATACATATATATAGACACACACACATACACACACACACACACACACACACACACACACACATATATATATATATATATATATATATATGTATCTTTTAAACAATGAAAATTTAAATTCCCGAATGCCATATTATTAAGACCACAATTCCAACTTCTTATAACACTGAAACATTAAAATGCCAAGTGTTATAAGAATTAAAATTAAAATACCAATGTACAGAATACCAACAACTACGCAGGAAGTAGTGCTTAAGTCTTTGTGAATACAGGTACGTCTCCTAAAATTTTTGTACTAAGTATCTAAAAAATATGTCAGACATTTTGTTAGATGCACCCAGCAGTAGTGGAAGTATATATACACTGCAATAAGGTTGCAAAAAGGTATAGGCTCCCACCTAGGTGGGTTTGAGATAGTACAGTCTGCAGAACAAAGGTAAGTACATAGTTATTGAATTTGTGCAGGCTATAGCAAGTGTTTTGGAAATGTGAATAGTATGTTAATATGAAGATGATTTCTTGGATTATGAATCACATTTAATTTGAAGAATTTGTGGTTCATTCGTGTAGAAATTGTCATTGTTTTCAGAAGTACAGTTTTGTTTTCATTATACCACTGCTCTGGTGAAGGGAGTTACATGTAACATCTGTACATTTCAATTCGGTATTCTAAATGTCGGCATTTTAACGTTTCAGTGTTATAAGAATTTGGAATTGTGTTCTCATTATTATGAAAGTCAGGATTTTAGGATTTCATTGTTTAAAAGTAGATCCATATATCTATATCGGGTCTATATCACCAAATCGAAAAAACCTGTAATCAAATGGCATTTACATCGAAAATGCTGGTCATCAAGGTGTTAATAGTGAGCTTGTGGTAGAGTAAAGATCAGAAAATTTGCCCTTTCCTCACTATAGTGCAATCTTGGAGTTAGTATATATATATATATATATATATATATATTTATATATATATATATATATATATATATATATATATATATATATATATATATATATATAATTAGCAGGAGGGTGTGGGGGAAGCAGCCCCCTACAACAGAGATTTCAATGTCTGGCATTTTCAATGTAATTTGGTGATATAGACCCATCTCTCTCTCTCTCTCTCTATATATATATATATATATATATATATATATATATATATAGATAGATACACACACACACACACACACACACACACACACACACACACACATATCAATATATATATATATATATATATATATATATATATATATATATATATATATATATATGTGGGAACTGAATTGAACTGAATCCTCATTTGGCTGGCATCTGTTTAGTCAACAAAATTTAATCGACTACATGGATGTTTGACAGGTGTGCAAGATTGCACCATTCTCAGGGTAGGGAAATATGCCCTTTTTCAAAGACTGTGAAACCTATGAGTTATTGTATATAATAAGCAGGGGGGTATGACAAGTGTTGTTCCCACCCCCACGTGGGGGATGTAGGGGGGCTGCCCCCTGCAAAAAACTGTGTTTAATGCTATTTTTTGAAAGCTTGTTTTGCATTGACAAGATTTCTGCTTTGGCACATGCTTAGTATTGTATTGATATTTGCAGAATTTACCTTTTTGGTCAACCTTATGAATGTCCATATTGTCATCATTCCTTCTTTTTCAGTACACCCATACCCACGCATGGGTCTACTTCAGACCATTGAAACCCCATATAATCAAAGACCGGAATGCTGAGACGACTATACAGAAAACCCATTTCTGTGAACCACAGCAGCAATGAAGATCTTCCCAGGATTAATAACCAATCATCCAAAAATTAACAAAACCTAAACTGCACCATCCCTAACCCACCCAAGTGGGGGGACTATACCACCCATGCCCCTACACCTCCCCAACTAAATATACCAACTCTGAAATCACACTACAGTTGGGAAAAGGGAAAAGTTCACCTATAGGCCAACAGGTTTCTTACCCAGGAAAGATCTTCGTTGCTGCCATGGTTTGCTGAAATGGGTTTTCAATATTGTCTTCTCAACATTCTGGCCTTTGACAGACACACACAAAGTCCAGTTTGCTGTTGGGAAAAAAAAACAAACAAACAATGTAAGAACTTGGGCAGTATTGTCATTTGACAGAGATGAATGGGTGTTAGAATGAATAAAGGAAACACTACATATGAAGACCTCTGTGAGTTGAAGGGAATTCTAACTATTGGACAACTGCAGAGTAAGCAATGCAGACGTCTTTACAGTTGTATTAGACTGTCCACTGTCCACATTGTACCTTCAGATTGCTTTCCCTTGTTCTTATCCATTTTTTTTATTAATAGTATGTGCATGAACTATGTGGATTTAAGTGTGTTGTGTCCATTTGTGTTATAGCCTGATCTGCCTTTTTCCAAGACCATACACAGCAAGCTCTGTCTTTATAAGTCTTCTGCAGCAGACTGTGCATGGTTTTGCTTCTGTGTTCTGACACTTTAGATATAGTCTTAATAGCTCTTTGTAAATAAGGACAGATGTTTCATGTTTTATAATGGGAATGCATCTTCCTTTCCTGGCTAATAACCCATCTACACAGTATTGTGTATGCTGATTCTGTAATAATCACAATATTTTCTTCTTGGTGGATTCATACGTTTTAATCTTTTGTGTTCTATTATCTAGGTAATAAGGGGGAGCTTATATGAATAGCTTATTCCATGGAATAAGCTGTTCTGTGAGGAAAAGCAGATTTTTTTTTTATTTGTATGTTTCATATTCCTTTCCTGGTTGATTACAGTATGCTATTTTATTCCATTTTGTTATTTTATTTAAAGTTGTTTTCCCTTGATTATTAAAAGCTTTGGGTCCGGGAAATGCCATTTAGTGAGTCACAGTCAACCATTTGTCTGTTGAAGAAGTAACTGGAAACCTTTTTGTTGTTTTTATTGCTGTTTTATTTAAAAAGAAAAGAAAGCAGTTTTTATTTAAGAAAAAAGAAAACAGTTGTAGGTTTTCTTGAGAAAGCTGCTTTGAACAGCCTGTGCCACAGACCATTATACTGCAAGAAAAATGCAAATATTTTTGCGTGTAGAACCCAAGGACATAGCTAGGATGAGGTGGGGGTGCACCTTCCCTAGGCACAAAGTGTTAGGGAGTACACTTGTCAGCTGCTGATCTGTCAGTAGTGCAATACTGGCATTCACAAATGAATGCTGATGCTACATTTGTCATCAGGACTGAAGTGCTTTAGCACATGGTGTGTGCTTTTAACATATTTTACTAGCACGGGGTTTGCTCAGTTTTCAAAGGAGACAGAGATTTTCTTTTGGTCCTCAACTTACTGTTGAGGCAGAGTGCCAGACTGTGAAATGGCAGTGGGCATCATTATAGATGACAGTAGACATCAGAATAGATTACAGTGGTCCTCAACTTACTGTTGAGGCAGAGTGCCAGACTGTGAAATGGCAGTGGGCATCATTATAGATGACAGTAGACATCAGAATAGATTACAGTGGACATTAGAACAGCTAGCTATCGTTTTGGTACTGAGTCTATTGCTCTCTTGTTTGATTACAGTCTCTTTAATGTGAAGAAACAGATGAGGAATTATTTAGGTTGGGTCACTGGTAACACACCCTATTCAACAGAAATCCATATGGGAGTTTGTTGTGTTTGAAAGGCATTTGTAACTATAGTAAGAAGTTGTAAGAAGAGAAGGAAGCTTGTACAGACAAAAAATAATAGAAAATGTTGTGTATGTACATAAAAGCCAAGTCTGACATCATGGCAATACTTAGATCTTAATGTAGAATCTGAATAGAATAGTAAAAATATCATTGACACAAAGCCACCTATGAAGGATTAAAAATGCAGAGATGAAGCAATAGTGTATTAACTAACACCAGAAACAATAATGAAAAAAGAAAAGGTCATACATATGAATGTGGACAATCCCAGTAAAGCTCATGTCCTGTTCCTAGATTCCTTCACCCATTCTCTGGAAATCAGCGACCCAACCACACCATTTAAGTATATGGAGCTAATGTCACACCAAAAACTTAGGGGGCATCATGGCCATTGGTCTTGGCCACCAAATATTCCAGACTCCTAATATCTTCTAAATCAAAGTGGAAATGTACTATAGCAGGACAGTCAAGACATCTTCTAAACCAAGTTATGCACTTCTTAATTAGCAGGGTTAGGAAAGAGTTTTAGAATCCATGTGTTGAGTCATTGTGCCACTGGATCTACTCTCCAGTAAAATTCTTTTCATAAGAAACTGAGTCAAAACAGCCAAAGAGCAGATTGAACAGTTCCTGTGGATATTTCTGAAAATCAAAAAATTCAGAAAAGAGTCGGCAGAGAAAGAGTCATGACCCCCTTTTAGCCCAAGCTTTTGGCATACTTTGGAACAACTGGAAAGGAGTGACAAACATTTCTGGTGTACTGCACTGACATATCCCATACTTCAAGCATGTTAAATGCCCCTCAGTCTAAAGTATATCCAGTGCAGATATGTTCTAACTGCGAAAATTAACCAACAATTAGACCACATAGTCCTATGAACCTTTAAAACTATGAATCTGTGAACATAGCCGAACAACCACAGGTAAGATTCTTAAGGACTTGTAAGGCCTGATGTGGAATATTTTCTTAAAGAAATTAGAAGTTTCTTGTAGGTGATAATCCAGAATTTCCATTATATATTAGTCATTAATTGTACCAGTCCTGCGTTTAATATCCAGTGACCCAGTAACATAACCTGCTATCTAAATATCTTCAAGGAAAAGGAGTAGTTGGCACTTTCTGAGACAGAATGAACTATGTGCAAATGTGGAAGCTGGAAATATCCTACATAAGTATTGTGGAAGGTCCTTTTAGGACACTGGTAATGTTGTTTCATCAGCTAACTTCCTAGATAAAGTATTTTACCTGAAATTGTTGCCATAATGTCTTTTGAGAGGAAAGTTCATCCACTTTTGTCTACAGCCTAATATTGATGCTGCATACAGTGATGTATTCTAGACCTGGGAAGCCAATAAATAGATGATACAGTTCAAAAGCCCTAGTGAACCCCAGAGGAAGCACCAGCCATGTGTGGGCAATTATTTTGATTGTTGTTTCTTCAGATAAAAATAATAACTGATTGCTTCAATTTTTAATGTTGAACTATAATGGCATGGAAGTGAAAAAAAAATTATAAAATAAAATTTCATTCCACCACTTGCATCAGCTTAACGAGTGGTAACCATACAGCTCAACAGCTCATTAAGTTTTTCTCGATCCTCATGATTAGCTTGTTATGATGGGCTATGTCTGTATGGTAACCCATAGGCACCACAACCTCTTTTCAACCAAACTAAATAGCTAAATCTCCTTCTCGTCTCATGCAGTGATACAAAGTCGATTCTTAGTACCTTGCCACAATGACATTATGACAGCACACATCTAATTTAAAAGAACACATTCCAATGTAAAAAGAAGTGTGGTGATTATTTCAATATACAGTGTGTTTCTCTTTCAGTCACAGCTCTTCTTCAGCTGGCTTACACAGCATTAAGCACACTAGTGTTCCATTCTCATGTTTTTTATTAGTTCAGCCATTCAGATTCCAAGGTTCATTAGGGACACAAGTAACATAAGACTTTATACAGGTTAATTCCTAATGGCCAGGGTGTTGACCAGTCAGGTTTCTTCAATGCATAAGGTTTCAAGGCCAAAGTGATTATCTGGTTTGATGATATCTAGGAATGAAGCACTGTTGGTGGCATTTAATGATGCCACTTAGGTGGTAGTACTTCTCTTCTGATATCCCAGTGACTACAGAATGCAGTGACAACTTAACTTTGAACAGATCCAAAAATATAGACTTCTTGTAAACAACTTCCAGTAATACATTACTATTTTTAACTAAAAGCAACAGAAAGCCTTTTACATAATTTTCTAAAATATGAGTTCACCCAAATTAATAGAATTACAATTTTTTTAACTTCTGCTTAAAAAAAATTAAGTCATTAGCAGTCAATTAGTCAATGTACCACATATAATGATGGGACCTGTAAAGAAAAGGGAAACAATAAGACACACTACATAAAATATATAATTAATATGGTACACAAATTTATTTAGATCTCAAGTATCATAATAGTGCATTTCTAGAGAAAATGGCTGCATGATATGTGTTTAGTTCTACTGTATTGAATATAAATATTAAAGTCATTACTCTCATCAAAGTGCTTTTAAAAGGAACAATTGTCAATGTATGTTGCACCTTTAAAATAGAAGTCAATCATCTTTAATATCCCCGTTTATTTCTGTGATGTATTTCAACAAAATAATCCATACATTCTGGAGATTATGTTCTCTTGTTCTTCTCTTGGTGTCTACACAAGAATTCATCTAAGATTTGTACTCCCGGTCTCTGTTTTTCTCTGCACTGGTTCTGTGACATTCCACAATTTTAGGAAACACAAAGGATTTTACTGTTGAAACGGTAACCAAATATGGGACTTTCTGGACGTTTGGGGTGATGGGATGGTGCACTTTAAGAAATCCTCCCCCTCCCCCCACACTCCAACCCCAGCTATGAAATCCAGTACAGATTAGCTAAAAAAAATGGAAGACCTCAATACATAAACAGTGGTGGGTGGTCATAGTGATAGTTATGCTTAATAAATAATAATAATAATAAATGTCATTGTTGTTTATTATTATGAGCCCACTTGACAGTGTCCCTTTTCACAGACAGCTCAGAAACAATGTCTGTTAAGTGACTTGCTCAAGGTCACACAGTAAACAAATGGAGGTTTAGGGAGTTAAACCTTGTATCGCAGGAACTACAGCTCACAGCCTTAACCCTTTGTGCTAACTGCCAAACATCATACCAGCTAGGGATGAGATAAATCTATAAATCTTATGTCAGGTACTGCAAGTATCTGTGAACTCATAGAAGGCAAGTGTATAATGCTGGTCAGCTTTTCCAGTTATAGGGCATGGTATATGATTAGTGATATCTCCGATAGGCCTCCTTCTTTACCTCACTAATGACCCTGTAGAGGAGGGCCAGTGAGAGGAGGCAAAGTGAATTGAGGAAAGATAAGAGGGCATGTGTTCAATCTTAGTTCTCAAGATTTTATAAAAGAAGAACTCAAAGTACTTTCTAAAGGTTTAACTTTTATTACCACCAGAAAAGCTCATTTTACTTATGTGCTGATTTCAAACATTTTACCAGGAAGTTAAACTTGAAGTTTGTATTTGATGGTGTTTCTTCTTACAATGAGAGCGCTACTTTAAGAAAACCTTATGCTGTTAATTGTCCTCTTAACAATACTTTAAATATTTTTGCCAAACTGTGTGAAGCAGAATTTTATGATATGGTCAATACAAAGAAAGGCATAAACAACAGAAATAAATATTTTAATTTAAATCAGAATGAACAGATAGCTCTTAACAAACTTTGTAATTATAACACTTTACGATACATGAAGGCAAATGAGGACACTGGATTAGTTAAAATGAAAATGTCTAATTATGAAAATGCTATGTCCAATCTGCTTTCAGACATGCAAAGTTACAAAAAGACACAGTGAGACATAACTTTAAGATGGTTTCTCTTTTGTTATTAGATCTGTTACATCAAGAATATGTAGAGAATAGTTTGAGTTTTTTTCTAGTATAACAAACACAGTTAAGTATGATTTTTTGGCATAGTAAAAATGCATAAAGATTCAGAAAGGCCTCCCTTTAAGCCAATTATGTTTGCTCCAAAGGGTAAAATGGTTGTCATTGCTGCTTATTTGGATTCAGAAATAAATCCTATTGTACAGAAAAGTGCTTACCTTCTAAAAGATTTGTGGCTGCTTTTAGTCAATCTTAAGAGCTATGCGTTTAATGGCAAAGAGAATGTTTTTTGCACTATTGATATAAATTCTTTGTATACTACCATTGTTCAGACAGAAGGCATTGAAATGAATTTAATTCAAGATTATACTTTAATAAGTATTCTGATTTAAGTAGGTTGGACATTAGTACTATTTGTCTTTTGCTTGAAATTGTTTTAACCAACAATTTGCTTCAATTTGGTGCGAGAATTTGCCAACATATTGTTTGGTAGTGATGGGAGCCAAAGTGACTCCTGCGTTCACAAACCTGGTAATGTGTTGGTGGGAAATGGAATATTTTACTCGGATGTCTTTGTATAAGTATGTTTCTTTTTATAGAAGATACATAGATGATTTATTCTTTACAGGGATGTAAAGTATGGATCTATTTGATTAATTTTCCAAGAGATCAACAATAGTGTTAGCTGGTTAAAGTTTGAAGTGAGTGGAAAAGGGACAACTACTAATTTTTTAAATACAAGAATTACTGTGGATGTCCTTAATCAGAAATTTGAAAGTGAAATGTATAGAAAAGGCACATTCACTAATAATTACTTGCACTTCAGTAATCATTCCTCTCTTTTAAAGTTTCATATTTTAGAGGCCAGGTTATACATCTTAGCCAATTGATTAGTGTGGATTCTGATTTTTTAAAGGAAGTAGATTTTTTAAAAGCAATGTTTCAATTAATGGGGATGTCCATTAAATAAGCTGAAATCTATTTTTGATTAAGTTGTTCCATCCAGGAATACTGAATATCCCCCTATTCTTTTCTCAGGTTTTGTTCTCAAAATTAAACCTCAGAATGATGAAAATAAAAGTTATTCCTTTTCATTTCCTATGAATACTGATGATTGCCATATTTAAAATAGTATTCATGGCAATTGGAAGGTTATTTTATGCAACCCGGATCTAACAAAAATAATTGTCTCACAACCACAATTTATATATAAAAAGACAAAATAATTGAAACAGTTAGAACAGAGTCATGTTAAGAGTAATATTTCAGTTAGATCTCCATATGGGACAATTCCCTGTAATTACTGTAAATTTTGTAGGTATTATTTTAAATAATGTGGATTTAATTTATATTCCAAGGACAGATTTGACTGTAACAGTGCAAGTATTATTTATTTAGCATCCTGCTCAAATTGCGACTGTTTCTACATCTGAAAAGCAGGAAACTTTCTAGAGAATTAGAGAACATGTTCTGTCAATCAAAAAGCAGGATATGACCAAAGCACCAGTAAAACATGGTTTATGTTGTTTAGATTTTCGTATTTTTTTTTTTTATTATTGGTAGAAAAAGTTAACACGAACATGTTTGTAGATAATTTTAACAATTTGGAATGAAAGGAATTAAAATGGCAAGTTTTATTGAGGGCTGAGTGTTCTCCAGGAGTTAACAAAATTATTTCCATCAAAAGTCTTCTTAGGTACAACATTATTTCAATGCTATTGTTCCTTTATTTTTTAGGTGAAAGTTTTTAAAGTTCTTGGTAACAGATTTTGCATATATGTCTTTAACAAACTAGTTCAGGTGTGTGTTTTAAATTCTTGTATAATTTTTACTGAATGTAATTTAGTGATGCCATTTCTGGTTTTGTATTTAAATATATTGCATGATTTTTTAAAATATTTCTGATGAAGTTCTTAAAGTAAAGAATGAAAGTGGTTACATTTTTGGAGTTTTTGTGTCTCTTTCAGTGTATGTATGATGGTTTAAGTTCTCAGTTCATTCCAGCCATGTGGATAAGGGTTTGGTGTTCATTTTGGTTATTGGTACCTTCGTTTCTTCTTCATTTGTTGTTGACTAAAATAAAAAGGTTCACTTACCATAGCTGCAGCAACTGTGCTCCTGGAGCTGATATGGTCAAAGATATCTCCAGTTTGTAACACTATGGCACTAATACTTTTACCTGCCATGTCTCCCCAAAGGGTGTGACAAGACCTGAAGGACCAGGTAAGGTAGGACAGATTAGACAATGTCTGATGCTGTGATTTGAGGGGATCGTAAAAGAAAAAACATCTAATCATATCTAGCTATGAGCAAGACCATTAAGGAACAATGCGAATTAAGTTCAAAGGAAAGAAGATAACCTTTTTCTTCTCTAAATCTTGGGAAACAACTGTGTGAGAATCACCAGCAATGTGTTAAGGAAGGTACTTCTCAGCATCTTAATATCAGCTACTGAAAGAAGAAATACAAACAGCAATCTCAGATGGCTCCTCAGGGTATTGCAGGTAGTAACTTAAAAAAAGGTAAAAAGAGGAAATGGAGTAGAGGGATTGTCTGCGGAAGAAATAAGGTGCTAGTTACACAAACAAACAACACAAGGATACAAAAGCAGTGAAGCAGAAATAGCAGTCCATGAAAAGTTGGGTCCTACATCTATTTATTTATTTATTATTTATTTTGTGAGGAAAAAAAGGTGAGGGGGGGAAGTGATGTTTCCCCACTTGAATTATAGAAATGGCAAATTCTGTCCTTAGCATCTATAAATTATAAATATCATTTTGTACTAATGAAATCAAATCAATCTATATTCATATTAGTTGACCTTTGCAGTTTTCTCTAATGCCCTCAACCGATGGCTAATAGGCCAGAAATGTATACTCAGTCCCTCAAAACAAAAAGCAATGTTATTTGGAACCAACAAAAAAAAAATATCCAAAGCACACAACTTCCTTAATATTGAAGATGTTATCAAAACTATCATAGAAACTACCACATCCATCAAATATTTTGGCATTTGGCTAGACCAATCTCTTAACTTTCAACTACACATTCAAAACACCTGCAGAAAGATCAGCAGACTACTGTTCTGGCCAAGCAAGCAACCATCTTTTCTGTTTATGCCAGTGAAAGCTGCCATAGACAAAAGAATATTGTCTTTCCTCAGCCACGTTGGGTGTCATTATAAGAACTGGAATAATTGTCGTTATCTTTAAAATTGCCCTAAGCTGTGCTGACTAAGTGCAAAATATCTCATTTCAAAATGTATGTGTCATATTTTCTTGTATGTGTATTATCAACAAGATCCAAACAATTCTTACCATCTCAAATAACATTACTCAGAAAATGAAACAGACTGAATCATACTGTCCATAGTAAATCTGAACTCAGAATTTTTCCTTTCTGGCGTGGCCAAGGAGGAACACAGGATAGCAGCAGATTTCTTCAGCTCCACCAATTTCATTACATTGACAGGAATTAATTACTTAACAAATTAATTCTTGAAGTAATTTTCTTTCTAAATATGTTTTTTTTATATAGTTCTTGAACTATATCTAAAAAAGAAAGGAAATCTTAATAATATTCCTGTCAGAAATTACTTTGGAAATTTTCCTGTCAGTTTATCAGTCTGAAATGAGTTCCGGTAAGACAAATTCTCAAGACTCCAGCATCAAGAAAGAACTTCAGTCTCTGATAATTATAGTCCAGCAACTTACTGCTAAGATGGATGGATAAAATGGATACTAAAATAGACACTTTCATAGAAAAAGCTACAAAACAAATAGACTTGTTACATATGGACCTGCAACAACAGAAGATCCAGATGACAGGCATAGAAGAAGCTGTGAATGACATGGAAAATAGAATACAAGAAGAGGAAATCAACATTGAGTTTCTGCTGAAACAAAATACACATTTACAAACAAAGCTGGATAACCTGGAAAATAGATCTAGGTGCAATAACATTAGGATTTTTGGACTGCCAGAAAATATTGAAGGTAACAATATTACTTCTTTTTTAACAACATGGCTCCCTAAAACTTCAGATTTACCAGAAGCATTCTCTTTTGGTATCGAAAGAGCACATAGATCTATAGCTAATACTAACTCTAACAAAAACTATCCTAGATCAGTTATAGTTAGATTTCTATCATCTTTGATAAAGAGATGGTTCTTAAATCTGCTTGGGCTAAAGCTCCTGTTAAGATTAATGAAACAACTGTGCATTTTGACAATGACTATTCTTACATGGTATTAGCTAAAAGAAAAGTTTTTCTGCCACTAATAAGGGAGCTTAAAAAAGCACAGTTTAAAACATACCTTCTGTTTCCTGCCAAGCTTAAAATCTTCCTTCCTGATGGTCCTAAAATTTTCGATGACTTAGACTCTGCTTTACTGTTTATAAAAAAAAAATAAGATTTTGGAAAAAATAGAAGAAATGGAATGGGCTAGTCCTTCGTTAAAGAGACTGACAACTGAAACTTCGTGGAAGACTTCAGAAAAGAAGAAGAGACTAAAAAACAAATGATTTGTACTATGTTTTTTTTTTCTCTCTCATCATTTTATTTTATTATTAATCTTTTTAAATATAGTTCCTGCATTTCCAAGAAGCAACAAATATTTTTAAAAAGATTTAATCAAAGTTATTCTCTGTGTGCAAAGAAATGTTTTGTTTCATAACTAGCCAAAATATCTGGAGATTTAATGACAAGCTGTGATTTAACTTGTTTCTCTTTCTGAAGAGGAAAAATAAGGTCAGTAATTTGATACATTTTTTTTCCTTTAAAAGTTTATATGTTCTTTAAATGCTATTCCTAATTATACTTCACAGATACAGGAATGACACTACCTAATTATACTTTCTTGATTACACTGCTTATGCTTGTTTGTAAATAATCTGTCATGCTTTAACTAATAATAATTAGAACTAAATAATAGTAAATAATATGTTTTATTTTTAACTCTATTAATATAAACAGTAAGTAATATTCTATTGTATATACTTCTTATAGCTTTCTCTTACATTTTTTTTATTTCTGCCTTACACCCTTTTACTTTCTACTCTCTTTTCTTTTCTTTATTAATATATAGAAATACTTTTGATCATATAGACACAGTAAATAATAAGATTCGCATAGGAGTTGAGATGGGACAAAAATGTTGAGTTTTGTTACTTATTAATAATTTTGGGCTTGATTTCACTTACATAGAGTCTGTAATAACCTGTAGAATGCACTGTGAAGGTTTTGTCATGTTTAGATGCATTTACACTGCTAAATGAATGTTTGTCACTAGTTTTTAATAAGTTTCCCACCAAAATGTTAAGAGAGACAATCTGGGATGTGGGCTGTCTCATGCACAGTGTCCATGAGCTACTTCAAAAGCTTCAACTCTCAGAATTCTCACAGAGAAGCTGAAAGCAGCTGGTCTCACCTTTGACCTAGATATCACACTGACACATCACAGATACAGGAATAGCCGATTAATAATATGTGTTAAAAACCTATGTCCCAAACATATACATTACTATAACACATTTAATTAATCTGATTGACAAGCATAAATAATTTTATAACTCTATACTGGAAGAAATTGTCATGTGATATATTTTAAAGCAGTAGTATAGCATGTTTGTAAAATCTGGTTACTAAAATGTGTTTGCTGTGCATTATTTTGTATAAAGCAGACAGATTTATTGAAGGGACAGCAATGTAAGATGGTGCTCAGTAAAGATACAACTCAGTGAGATCATATATATATATATATATATATATATATATATATATATATATATGTGTGTGTGTGTGTGTGTGTGTGTGTATGTGTGTGTGTGTGTGTGTGTGTGTGTGTGTGTGTGTGTGTGTGTGTTTGTGTGTGTGTGTATGTGCATGTGTATGTGTGTGTGTGTGTGTGTGTGTGTGTGTATGCATGTGTATATGTATATATATATATATATGTATATGTGTATATGTGTGTGTATGTGTGTATGTATGTATATGTGTATATATATATATATATATATATATATATATATATATGTGTGTGTGTGTGTGTGTGTGTGTGTGTGTGTGTGTGTGTGTGTGTGTATGTGTGTGTATGTAGATATGTATATAAATGTTTCTGAGAATCTGCATAACTATGAAGTATGATTTATAACAATTTCTATGAATACAATATTTTATTCTATTGGCAATAATGAGTTTGAGTAAATGCTCATATACAAGCAATTCAAGGTTTTTTTTTGGAAGCTGTTAACTGTATTTACATGACAGAAAATAGATGCATCCTAATATATGTAATGTCTGAATCATATTAGCCAAAGTTTTTGATTTAAATGAATGTTAGAACTTATTTTTCTCTCCTCTTGATTTCTAACATCAAGATTATTTGAATGCTATTTGCATACAAGTGTTTTATATTATATGGATGTATACAGTAGTATGAACAGTTTTTAAAAAAAAAAAAAAAAAAAGGTTTATTTTAGTTTATATGATGCTGTTTTACCAAATGTGTAGTCTTGTCTTGCTAGATAATTGAATTGAAAACTGTTAACTTCAGTTAAATATAACTAGTATTAAATTGATAAGGTGGTAGCTGACGTACTGCTGCTTAGGGTAGGGGGTTAACTTGAGTGGTAAATACTACTCTAAGTTGGAGTTTACAACTCCAGGCTGGATGCAAGGTTTAATCCTTACATTATTTTCACTTGTTCATTGTTATTTGTATATAGTTTTGACATCCACAATATATTTTGTACATTCATTGTCACTACAAACAAAATTGAATCCTATACGAAATCCCATAAGAGATTCAATAAATACAGCTATATTTAAAGGTACACCTAAAGGAGGAGATGTAACATTACTTATCTTGTTATTTGTTATTTTGATCATAAGATTCTTAAGTTTTAAAAATGCCAAATGACATCTTTAAAAGGAATTTCTTTAAACATTAATGGATTGAATAATCCATGTAAAAGGGCAAGCCTAATAAGATACATTAATTTACATAAGGCCAACATAGTCTTCCTACAAGAAACCCATCTCTTTAAAAAAGGTATTGATAAACTAGCCACAAACAAATATACAGTATTGGTTAGTTCAGAGCACACTCAGAAAAAAAGAGGAGTGGCTATTTTATGGAATAAAAGTATGCCCATTCCTAAAACCATTAAGTCTTATCAGGATGACAAAGGAATGTTTTGTATGGTTACAATACAAATTAGTGGGAAGACTTACACTTTAATTAATGTATATTGGATACCTGGAATTGGTATTAATACAGTGAAACATCATCTTGATAAGATCATATCATTCTCTATAGGAGATATTATTTTAGCTGGTGACTTTAATTGTATACTACATGAAAGTGATACTACCACTATAGGAAAGAGAAGAATTACATCTAATGCAAAACATTTAAAGGATTTTGCTAATTCTTATCATTTGAATGATATTAATAATCAGATAGATTCAAAATCATTACCATACACCTTTTTTTTCTAACAGATACAAAACTTATTCAAAAATAGATAGGGTCTTTATTTCTAACCAGATGGTAACAGATTTAATTAATTCCAAAATCATTTCATGTCCTATATCTGATCATAATTCAATTGTTTTTGAATTCATGATAAAAAATACTCATAATGTTCAGATCAAAAGGATACCAGCATACTTAACTCAACTAAAAGACTATAAAGAATATATACTTTCAGAAGTAAAACATTTTTAGACATAAATAACACTCCTGAAGTCTCCATTGTTTATGTTTGGGATGCCTTAAAATCATATCTATATGGACAAAGTATCAGATGGTATAATAATAAAAGGAAATCTTGGGATAAGGAATTGTTAGATATTCAAAGTAAATTAGACTCTTATAAACATAATAATAAAGAAAATATTATGGACAAGAAAGTTATTGAAGAAATAAACAAACTAAATGAGAAATACAAAGAAATTTTAACTCATAAAGTTAAAATAACTTTAGAGAAATATAAGTTTTTGTCTTATTCAATAAGCCCCAAATACTTACATAGACTTAAAAATAAAACAAAAAGGTTGAATAAACAAAACCATATCAAAGAAATCTTTTCTCTAAGGAAAAAGAAGAATGTTTCTAGTATACCAGAAATACTAGATGAATTTAGAAATCACTTTCACAAAATTAACCATGATAATATTAACATGGAACCTAAAGATAAAATAAAGGAGTTTATAACCACAAATATGAATAAAAAGCTTAATAAACAACATATTAAACTATTGGACAAGAGTATTTCATATACAGAAGTTATTACACAAATAAATAAGCTTAAATCAAACAAAGCAACGGGTAATGATGGTATTATACCAGAGATATATAAAATCCTTTCTAAAAATACATATTCATTAATACATAAGGTTTTTATTTTGGCCCAAACTGAGTTAATAACCCCCCCATCTTGGCAATATACATTTATTTCGCCAATTTTAAAACCTAATAAAGATCCAACTAGATGTTCTTCATATCGGCCCATCTCATTACTTAATGTTGATTATAAAATGTTTATGAATATCTTTGCTGATAGCTTTAAGACAATCATTCCCGGCATTATAGATATAGATCAGACAGGCTTCATTGTAAATAGAAATACTTTTGATAATATAAGAAGAACTTTAACATTAATAGATTTTGCAAATAGGAAAAAGAAAGATTTAACACTTATTAGTCTTGATATAAGTTCAGCATTTGATTCAGTAAGTTGGGACTATCTGTTTACCTTAATGAAGTGCACAAACTTCTCGGATGCATTTGTAAATCTAATTGAACATTTATACAAAGGAACATTGGCTTATATTAAGGTAGGAACATATGTTTCACAAAAAATACCCATTCTTAAAGGTACAAAACAAGGATGTCCACTTTCTCCACTATTATTCACTTTAGTAATGGAGCCTTGGGCTAATTTGATCAGAAACAGTACTGACATAGAGGGTTTTGAAAGAGATGAAAATACAACATCCAAAATTCAACTTTTGCAGATGATGTTCTAATTACATCAGCAGGATCTAATTCTTCTATACAGTCTCTATTTGATAACATGATGAATTTTAAAAGTATTTCTGGTTTAATATTCAATGAAGAATAAACTAAAATACTACCTATATATACACGAAAAAATATTCTCATTAGTGATTTTACTAAATATGTACCCAATTCAGGTCAGATAACTTATTTAGGTATAATACTATCTAAAGATATTAAAGCTATTATATATAATAATTATAATACCTGTTTTCTTAATATACAAAATCTTTTTAATACCTGGAATAATATGTTTTTTACTATGGAGAAGAGACTTACAATTATTAAAATGATAATATTCCCCAAGATTTTATACTTAATACAAACAATAATACTTCCACCTACAAAAATAATTATCAAGAAACTGAACACACTAATGTTAAATTTCTTATGGGCACCTAATAGACCTAGGATTGCATTAAAGAAACATACTAATAGCTGGTCTCAAGGGGGTATTTCTTTTCCAGACTTTAATTTATATACTATCTCTTCTATTGTAAAAGTTATTACTTTATTAATAGATCAGTCATATGTCACAAAATGGAAAGATTATTGGGAGCTAATTAATATACACGTCATGAAAATCTCCTTAACACATAAAAATATGATTGTAAATAACTCCATGTTATGGTTACTAAAGGAATTTTGTACTTCACCTATTACACCTAAACATATGGTTTGTTACCCATTAAATATTATTATTAGTTATCGTAGCTTTATATTCATGCACCCTAAGTATAGGGAATGGAATTTTATTGTATTTCCTATAATGTATACTCAGGGTATGCTTTTGTCATCTACTTCTGAAGGAACTCATTTAGCTATAGATAATGATCTAAAGTACTGGTATCAGTTGATATCTGATAATAAAGTTAAAAATCTAGATTTCTTAAAACAAGAATTTGATCTAAGAGAAACTTGCTGGTTAGAGGTTCAGACCTTTAGACAACATCTCATTAATAAAATAGATTTAATGTCTATAACTGTTAAAGAATCTATTCCAACACTGATTGATTACTTGATATTAAATTTACAACATAAAGTTTCTGATAAAGGTAAACTTTCATACATACATAAAGTTATCAGGCAATAAACTTTTTACAGTGTAGATTCATACTGGAATTATTTCACTTCTATTAATGGGGACCCACCAAATCAACAAGATAAACAATATATATTGGAATCTGCTTATAGAACTACGTCTTCCATTGCCTGGAGACTTTATACATGGAAATTTTTACATAGATCTTTTTATACACCTTTGATGATGAATAAAATAAATAACAAAGATAATCTATGTAAGAGATGTAATGTAGAAATTAATGCTGACTGGGCTCATATGTTTTATGACTGTATAAAATTGAAAGAATAGTGGAAGTCAATTAATGAATTTTTGCAGGCTCTTTTTACAGATAATTTCATTATTTCTAAATCTCTTATATTATTCAACACACCTGTACCTCAAAGTGTTAAAAGGTTAAGCTTCCCTTGTTATGGTCTATTCTAGCAGTGGCTAGGAAAATAATAACTAGAAATTGGATTTCAGATACACCTCCTTCATTCAATGAATTTAAAAATGTTATGAATATAGTGTGCCATATGGAAATAAACACAATTAGGACTAGAACAAACAGAAAAACATCTTATTTTATTGTATGGGATAATTTACAAAATTTGTTAAAAAAAATTTAATTTCAATAGCATGGTATTTTAGTTTAATTAATTGATCTGATTGTAGTGGATGTCTTTGTAAATACTTTAGTTGTTTTGTTGAATATTATAATAATACCTATTTTTAATTACTTGTATAAAATTGTTATGATATTTCTCTTATATGTTAAAACAATAAACCTGTTTTGAAAAAAAAAAAGAATTTTTCCTTTCTCTGAAATGGCATAATTAAGGCAAACTTTCCTGTTTTCTGTAGTTTCTGAACTGCTGGACATTTAACATATCTTCTGTACTCAGTTTCTTGAGAATTTTTACCAAACTGAATGTCTGTACTTAGTTTCCTGTATATCAGTAATGAGCTGGACTGAATTGACTGCTGTCTTCTCCAAACTTGAACTAACTTCTGTCTAGAAATAATCTGTCATAATACTAAAATCCTGTACAATTCCTACAAGTTCTGAACCGCTGTTAAATCCTGGTTCCCAAGCCTTGTACCATCTGAATATGATATCATTGCATGTCTATGTCTCCAATCTATTTATATATCAAGATGTTCTGCACATTCTGTTAGCACATCTCATCCTTATCAGTGCTTTTGGCTGAAAGTTATTTCATTGAACTCATTAGAATCCATCACACCATCACTGAAACACCCCTTTCTTTTGAAACTACATTTACTGAAACTGCATGTCAAATGTGAAATAAAAAATAAAGATACAGCTCTCTTTTCATATGGCTGCATTTCTCGACCAACGTAAACAGAATACTGTATTTATGTAGGATTTATTCTGACAAAACAATATTTATGTCAAGCCTGCCTTATGCTCAAACTTTTCCTGAAACCCCCACAATTAGTCTTGGGGGTATCTCTCAATTTCAACCCACCTAACTAACTCCAAAAATAAAGTTCTTTGGACTGACCATGTATTCTACATCCTAGCACCTAAACTATTGGACTCCATTCCACTCTCAATCAGCGATGTCCAAATATACTTGGACTTCTGAAAAAAGCTCAAGGAACACCTGATAACCAAAACCAAGTGCAGCTGCAGTAACTCTGGTCCCGTTACATGAACCCTGCAGCTCCCACACATCCCTTTTTCCTTATTTTATCCTTCTTTATCTCATCTTGTTATCCCCTCACTTACTGCCTCTCATTCATCCTACCTCCTTCTCCTCTTTGTATCTCTTTGCATTTCTCTCCTTTCTGCTCCTCTTCCATCTGCATGCCTCATTCACCATTTCTCTGTTGTCGCCCCATGGTATTGTTTCCTGCAACAATTCTCATTTGCCTGTTGTAATGCCTTCATAGCTCTCTATTTAATAATCTTCTGCTATCCCTGTTGCATAAGCCATCTCAAGTCATTATGGCTACATCTCATACAAAAAGTGCTGTTAAGCATCATTCCATTTTCCATCCAGGTTTGATTTTGTAAACTGCTTCTTGAACTAAATGCTGTAGCATATGTTTGCATTTGTAAATATGTATAGGTTTTTTAGCATATCTTTGCATCTGTAAATATGTTTTATTAATTTTTGATGTGATCCTACTCACCTGGGCTATGCCTGCAAATGGTCCATTGAGAACAGTGTGCTACCCTGGATAAATAAACAAGTAAATAAACTAATTAACCACAAACCAGTTTGGTTTCAGCTGATTCATAAAATGACTGCATCAAATCAGTTATACTTTGTCCCTGACCAGTCAGCGGTGTTATTTGATCTGCTTTAAATTCATTGTTAAGAGCCCAGAAATGAAGTCTAACCATCTAACATTTCCATTTATTGAGAAAAAAATTGCAGATTACATTTGAGGCCAATCTTGTTGCCATGTTAAAGCAACAGCCTATCTCATGTTTCTATTCTAAATTATTCCTACTGGCTGTCTGATCGTTCTGCTAATTACCAGTGCAGCTACTGGTGGACAAAGTTATCATTAGTAAGAGATGTTGGACTATACTGTTGACAACATGCTAACATTGCTACACTACTATAAAGTCACCCTGTGCATCAGCACCATGTTAGCCTGTTCCTGCATCAATGTTACAGATGACAGGAGGTGGCACAGTTTCATCATATGCACAGGGTGTGTTGTTGGATTGCCAGAGCCCGACATTGACCCATCCAATTGACATGTATGTGTATGTGTGTGTGTGTGTGTGTGTGTGTGTGTGTGTGTGTGTGTGTGTGTGTGTGTGTGTGTGTGTGAGGGACAACAGTACAGCATGGGTCGATGTTGATGTAATGTGTGTGTGTATGTGTTAGCCCTAGGTGTTTGGATTATGTGTGTGTGTCTGCATGCCCACAGGTTCACCATGTGGCTGCCATATACGGGAGGTTGTGGGACAGCCACAGACTGTACCTGCCAGGCTGTACAGATCATCGTCTCTGACCACGGACAGAGTATCTGTGCCTGGCAGGGGTGCAACAGACAGTATCGGGTACTAAGCCAGACTGGGTACTATCATCAGAGGCAGAGGGATGTCGACTGGACCCATGTCCCTGCTGGAACTGGCCAGAGCCAAGTGCACATGATCTTCTATGACGGTCTATTGACAGCCCTGCTCCAACATTGCTGGGTCTGGTACTGCCACTACAGGAGTGGCTGTGACTTGTGTGTCATCCGCCATGACTGCCAGCCGATGATGTTGCTGGCATACATCCACGTCGACGCCTCGGCTGTCCTGCACTGTCCTGGCACATGGACATTATATTGCGGAGGACATCTAATGTCTCCCCCCAGTGTCTATCAATGACCTCGATGTAGGGATGCACTGCACCCGCAAGGTCATGGATACTGTCATTGATAGTGATGTTATGGGCCCTCTGCACCCTTAGTCCCTGTCTAGTGTACCATTCCATACGTGCCTGTGCCTGCATTATAGCCCGGAACATACCTGAGGTTGTAAGACCTGTGGGGGCACATCCGCCAGGGGCATTATGACCAGCGATGCTCCCACAAGAACCCCTTGACATCCGCCTATGTGGTACCATTCCAAGAATCTGGGTATGGCTGCTGTGAGGGGTTGCATGTGCCATAGATACCACACTATCCTGGTCAATGCCTACTGTATGCTGTCCCTCAGCTAAGGCCATTGGTGATGAGGGATGTATTGGCAGTATGAATGTGCACATAGATGGTGTGGAAAGCTGTGTACTGTCGATTGGCGGAACAACGACAGACCCTGTCAAACCTGCTTGTGCTACAACACATGTTTCATCATCTACACTATTTGTGGCAGTGTCTTCAGGTTCCCTGCTACACTCAACCAACACAACTTCAGCACCTGTGAGAGCAAGACAGGAAACACACTTTACAATCTGTACATGATGTTAGCACACATGCACACATGCACACATGCACACATGAGCACATGCACACATGCACACATGCACATTAAAGTACACACACACACACACACACACACACACACACACACACACACACACACACACACACACACACACACACACACACACACACACACACACACACACACACACACACACACACACACACACACACACACACACACCAACAGCAATCCAGAACATACCCATTAGTGGTTGATGGTAGAGTACAGTATCACAAGCCAAAGTGTCCTATCACACGTGCGTGTCAGGATGCAATATGTGTGTTGCTCAACAGCATGCAGTGTGAGTGTAGAGAGTCCTTGTTAATAACAATATACATGTGTTTGATGCATGTGTGTTGTTCAATGATTGACCTCACCCTGGAACATAATGTGTACACGGAAACAACATTGCTGTGCAAGTATTAAATGCTTTTCAACATCCTGTGCACCATCACTCACAGGTATACATACCATGGCTGGATGCACACAACTGTCAGGTATATAGCAATGAATGCCATGTGTTGTACTGTAGTTACTGTAACTGGATGTAGTGTTGTACCATGAGCCATCATCAGTCAGCATCATGTGGTCACTCAAGGCCATTAATGTGTGCCACACTGGCAACTATCTTGCTGTACCTGAACTGCAGCACTGTGGCTACATTAACCATTTCACAGGCAATTGTTACATGGGTATGTAAGGTGTTCAATAGGGAGCATTGCCTAACATGAATGTCTTGTTTGTTGAAGAGTTTTGCAATGCCCCATGATAGGCCTCTACCCCTCAGGTATAGTATGTGTGCTGTGTGGATGACATTTGGGATACTGGAGTCTGACCTTACAGCAGGTGTTTACATACGCCATGTGTATCATATTGACACGTACTGCGTATGACAAGGTGGTGTATGTTGTGTGCATGTGTATTGACTCTGCCTATACAATGTCCACTACAGTGTACCACAATTGTTTGTGATGCTCTGTGTATAGCATGTGTTTAAGGCAGCCACTCATGCTACTGGGATGTGCATAGTCCCGCAGAAAACTTGCAGAGCATGCATTATGTGTAGGTGTTGTACATGTGTATATGGCCTAAAACCCACCTATGACATGCACATGTTATTTGCCATATGAAATGTAGAACACTCACCAGCACAGGATCTGCTGTATAGCTGTCAGACCAGAGGGACCTACAAGAATTTGAGACAGTTTGTCAGTGTCAACAACTGTGGCATTGCTGCTGTGACTTTGCAATTTTACAGTAGTACAATAGTTGACAGTCACATGCATACAGATTATGTTCAAAATTATCAGTATTGCACAACACCAGGCTCCACATCTTCCAAATACACAGTACACATCTGACATATGCATGTTCTAACAATCGAGCTAACAGTAGTCTACAGATATGGCATGATACCTGCACGCTCGGAGTCAACTTGCTGGGTGACTCCGGCCTCCATGATGACACATGTTTGTTGTAGTGGTTAGCCAGGAGCCACCACACTGAGGAGCAGCTCTTCCACTCTGGTGAGGGGTGGGTATGATGCTGCACCACCACCTGTGGAAGTTGTTGTCTGTGGACATCAGGGGCATGCTGCCGGGCATGTCTGATTAAATCACTGCAGTGATGGCGCACCTGCTCATAAGTCCATTTATGCATGCCTACATCATTAACCCGATGGACAACATCCTGCCACAGTGCAGTGCGTTCATGTTGGTCCTGGCTGGTTCTGAAGAACAGCAGGTTGTGATGTTGTAATAGTGTGGATATGATTAATTCCTCCTCTTCAGGGGAATAGGCAGGATTGTGATGATGAGACATGTCCCTGATAGAAAATAAGACAATTATTGTGAGCAAGTCTTGTGGCACACTTAACATTCTAAAGTACAGATATCAGTGAAATGCCATATATAGCAACCTATTGGCTGTCAGTAGATACACACTTTTAATACCACATATCAGTGCTCAGCCCACAACTGTCTGACAGTGCCTGGCACGTTCTATATATTAAACCATGTTTTGCACAGCAACAAAGTGAAACCAGTATGTAAGACTATACAACAGCACATGGCACACTGTATGTGGCACAATGCACCACCTAGCCACAGGAGGTATATATGAAGCTAATGCATACAGAAATTTGTCATTCATTGAAATGATTGTGAAGTACAGTTACAGTACTACCAGTAAACCACACTACTTGTTGATAGCAGACCCCTAGTAACATATGTGCACATTCATCAGTATAGGTGGCATACAGCTGCACTACAGTATACATGTTGCTAGATATGCACTTATATCCTGTAACACACATACGACCCAGGCCATGTTACAGGCATACCCACACACACATCAGACATACCTACAAGACACAAAGGTATGGCAACACAGATGAGCTTTACCTGTGTACCATGCAGTACTTTGTGTCAGCACTTACAAAACCTTATGCCCGAGGTATGTAATGAGTGGGGAATACAGGTAACAAGCAAAACTGTGTTTCAAAGCAATGTGGATATACACCATACTGTGCTGTTTAGGCCTAAAGCTTCAGGTAGTACTACAGTTCATACGGGATTTGTATTCACTAGTGTCAACAATCATTGAGCATACATGTACTGCTTTAGCCTACAATGGCACACTCCAGTCAATACCATGGGACTATGTCACACCGTATACCATACTGCTTTTGCTGACTAGCAATAGCATACATATCTTTTGTGGGGATCAGAGCTAGAACACTACATACCATGAAATAAACATTTACCCACTAGGCTATCAAACATATACACACCGTTGACACATTCACCATCACACTCAGTCAACCTCACATAGCAATTAATGCAACATGTATATGCATGTGTGTATCAGGTCATAGGTAGCTCATAGGCTACTAGGCATAGGGCCTACAGAAGCCTAGCCATATGGTACCCTGCCTTTCAACACCTATATAATTTAAGTTCATGTGCCCTTGTCATGCAGAGCCACAGAGGTGATTCCCAGGTTGTATTTCCTATGTCACATCCATTCATCATGATTATTCATGATGACTGCTAATGAGGACCTTTCTTTGCTAATCTTAGGTAGTTAGTTCCAGGGTATGGTATGTGTCTGAGATGAGAATGTACCACTCCAGCATGTTCTGCTTTTTGACATTACAAAGTTTAGATCAGTACAGTGTGTAGCTTGTAGGGATTTTGATCTGTTGACATGGAGTATGTCCAACACCTGTGGGTTTGGCATAACTTTGTATGTTAGGCAGAGGTTGGCTCTGGGTGTGTGGTATGCGACACAGTGTAGCTGTGGTTTTATAAGACAGTCTGCATATGGCATCTGTTTGAGTCTGGTAATACTCTTTGTGGTGTTTGTGCCTGGCATCTACAGTTGCTGTAGATGTCTTCTGAGGTACATACCAAAAGGCCCATTGTACTCTATGATGGGTTTTATGACTGATGAGTAGAGTGGAATACTGACCTCTCATTCCATGTATGACAAACCTTTTGTGATGACATGTGGACCGTACACAGTTTACATGACTAGTGTGGCACTGTGATTATCAAAAGGGACACTACTGTCCACCTGTGTCCCATGGTCTCTTATCACACTTTTGGTGTAGAGTAGACTACCACCTATGTGGTAGTTCATGGGTACAGGATTTTTAACAAAAGGGATGGCAATACATTTACAACATTGAGCTTGAGCGTACATATAAACATCCATTGGTGTACATATAGATTTACATGTAGGCACATATACAGTTCACCTTTCATGGTGGGAATATCAAGTATGCAAAGGTTGAAAGGGATGCAGTTATGTAATGATATTGAACAGTCTTGCGCAGAATGCATTGATGGTATTCTCAGGCCATGCATCTTTAGCAGGACTCCCTGTCTGGAAGACTATAAACTTAGCAAATCATACCCACAGCGTTTAAACACCACATGTCATATACCATCACAGTATGCTGTTTGTTTGCCACACACTAAAACCTACATGAAAATATGCACATAACAACCTTCACCAACATATATGTCCACCCTTCACAAACAGTTGCAGTATGTACCTTGCTCTATGCACATGTTAAGATGCTAATATATCTGACACATAAATATCTCTACATATGTGTGTGCCATACACACACAAGGTACACACTGTTGTACATCTGTAGAACTCACGGATGACCTGCTGGGCCTTGCTACAACATGAACAGTTGTCACATGTGTGCATGCCAGTAATATTACAGGGAGTATTTATAGCTGCTAATGCTACATTACTATACTAGCCTGGTACAGCAGTTGACAATGCTAAGCTACACATTATATGACTATCATGCATGTGTTACTCTGTCACATCCATGTTTATATAGCTGTTTGCACTACTCCCCCACACAGCCATTATACACAGTACTGTACAGAACATAGATGACATGATTGGATGTTTGACATTAAATGCTGAGCTACATATGCCACAGTTATATCCCACTGCACACAGCTACACACTAATTTGTCCATGGCAGTAGTCATGCATGGCATCAGTGCATACATACCTACTGCTGCCACATATGCATGCTTCAAAGTATTTACAGTACTCTTCATAAACATCTACTACTTGCCGGTAGTCACATTTCTGTCACATACCTGTTTGTCACTTTCAGGTCCGTCTGGTTTTTTTTTTTTTTTTTTTTTTTGACAATTTTTTTGGTGTTGCCTAAGTAGAGATTGCTTCCTCTTAATTCCCTTTCTTATTAATTAAGTTTTTTTTATTTAATTAATATATTTGGTGGCTGATTCACTAGAGTATTTTTACTCAATTAAACTTTTGCATTATTAAGTAATAACTACTATTTACTCATGCACAAGTTCTGTGAAGCTTTATCAGGTGCAATGTAATGATTGCATGTGGGGATAGCAAGCACAGTCTGCTTTTGTAGGTATCTGCACATGTGCATATGATGACCTCTGCACAAATTGGTGCCCAGCATTTGGTAAATGCATACAGCCTGCTGTGTGGTAATTGCAGTACTCACTGTCATAGCAACCCAATGCTATAAATTGCTAAGTTTTGTAGACATAGCCCTTTCAGATTTCCAGAGTGGGGCCCATGCTTGTTTGCTGTGTACACTGTAGTTTAAGTCAGAAGGTTGGTATACTTCTTATATCTGAAGCTAGAGGTACAGACAGTGATGTACATGTTGTACTCAGACCTGACTGTTGCCCCTTCCAGTAGAGAGCTATCAGTGTAGAGTTTAACTCACCCCTATAAATGCTTACACAAGATATATGTGAGTATGTAGTTTATTTTCTACTTATGTAATTGACTGCCATACAAAAGTAGTTATTGAGAAGTATTCTTTTGACATATGAACTGTTTGTGGACTGTTATACTGTGCATATTGATGTACTCACTTCTGCAGGGTTTGTGTACTTTTTATTGTTGACATTAGCACAGGAGTCTCTGGTAAACTGGACAATTCTTCTACCGAGTATGCCTACTTACATCCTTGGTTGACCCTAAACACATGTATATTTAAAATATGGGGGGGGGGATGCAGACATACAGAGAGCATTACGTCTTATTGTGTGAGTGTTATCTTACTGGAGTTAATGGATTGGTATGTACCTATTGGTTTATCAAGGCAGGTGGTCTGTCTGCATAGGTCCCAACTGTGAACCTATCCAGATGGTAGCCAGATGTTAGCCTGTTATTCTTTGTCTGTGCAACACACAGGTGTTTACAGCACTGGTACAATGACATTGTTACAGTCATTTGCAACCAGTACATGGCTAGATCCTTTGGTATTTCTGTGTTGTTCTCCTACATAAGGGTATGCCTGTGGAAGTCCTCACAAAGCTGTTTGCAGAGTGTGTAACAGCAGATGAGCTGATATGCCCGTGTGTTTGTGCCTCTGCCAGGCCTATGAAACATTAAGATACATATTTGCTTGGAGTCAGGGACAGGTAGTTAAAAGTGAGGTACACCTTCCAACTAATAGAGACAGTAAGTGTAGACTTGAGTGAAGCAGTGCATATGGATTTGTACTCCTTTTATAAAGTACAAGTGGTGTCTACTGTTATTATTGTGATTATTCATTGTGTAATACAACACCTCTCTGACTAACGTCAGTACTTTTCAGAGGGATTCAGAGGGACACAGCTAAAATATGTTTCACAGTCATGAAGTATGGCCTCTGCCCTAATCAGATAAGCCAGTGTCTGTCCTGCTATGATACTGTGTGGGGTTGTAAAGTGCCTCAATAACATTATTTGCTGCTAGAATGGCTGCTTCTCTTATCACAGTCATGTAATGCATTTCCACAACAACTGCTGGCAAAGATCCACAGAACAAGCTTTGTGTTATGGCCTTCCTATTTTTCATTTACATTCACTCATTGTTTTGCATGATATATTTATTTCAGCACCAACTTATTGTATATCTGCTGTGGCTTAGTGGTACTTCATGTAGTCAAGTGTGTGCAAGGTCTGGGGTTTGAGACTGACAAAGGTGTTTTATTTTGCAACTTAACAAAACGAGGGCCCTGACATACAGAGTGATTAAGGCACTTTTAAGCAGTTGTAAGCAGGTTTGTGTGAGTTTGGTAACGTTTAGCGATACTAAGCTTAACACACTCGCTCAAAACCGCTAACTACTGCTTAAAAGTGCTTACTCCCACTAACCCCCATGCTAATTTCTTTGAAAGAAAAGAAAATGGGGAGATAGGACAGTGGTGAAAAAGGGGGCACAAAGAGGGAAAGACAGTGGGGAAACCAGCTCAGATGTGTAGGACGGGTGTCGGGAAGGTCCATAGCTGCCCATTTTTTTACCAGCAACAGCTGTGCATATGTTACAAATTTGGAGTGTAATTTGAAACATTCCACCCCTGAGAGAGGGGTGAGGACAACAAAGTATGTTGTACTGCCAATTCTAATTATCGGTTTACATGTCCAGCAGACATGTGTGTGAAATGGGCAGCTATGTATGGGGTGTAATTTTTTTGTGGGTACAGATTGCCCTTTTTTTTTTTCAGGTGAGAGTGGAATGTGAGGTAGAGGAAGTATGTATATTTGGGGAGGTAGGTTGGGGAGGTTAACAGACAAGACAAACAAGACGCATACAGGGGTGGAGTATGACACATGGGGTGGGTGAACACAATTGACGGGGACGGATGTTTGGAAATTGCAAACCCATGAGCCCACAGATGGTAACAGTGGGACTGAGATCCCCACCCATGGGCAGTCACCACTGAACCTTCACAGACCCGAGGGTGGCTGTGCTGGGGTCTGTGTAGGAGGGGCAGGCTCACCTGTGAGTCACGCCACTCTCACCTTGAGCGGGCGTAGGTGATCAGCGACTAAATGCTAGATCTCCCTATGGACCACAACCCGGACCCTTCGGAGGGAGACAGGTGGCCCTTCTCCACCCACGCTTGCAGGGGGGGACGAGCCCCATCCCCTGCAGCACTTCTACTCGAAGGTGGCACAGGACTAATCGAGGAGGGTAGCCTGGGGTGGGCACCAGACCTGCTGGTGCCAGGTGCAATCTCCAGCTGAGGAGGGACAGGTGGGTCCACTGGAACCGGCCTTCCCATACGTTCTGTGATTAGGTGTGTTTAATTACAACATAGACAACAGCATTCCAAATTAGTTGTAACAGCATGCAGTAATATTCCCATTAACCCAACACACCAGGGTTACAACAGTTGAGTTAAAAGTGAGGTACACCTTCCAACTAATAGAGACAGTAAGTGTAGACTTGAGTGAAGCAGTGCATATGGATTTGTACTCCTTTTATAAAGTACAAGCGGTGTCTACTGTTATTATTGTGATTATTCATTGTGTAATACAACACCTCTCTGACTAACATCAGTACTTTTCAGAGGGATTCAGAGGGACACAGCTAAAATATGTTTCACAGTCAGGAAGTATGGCCTCTGCCCTAATCAGATAAGCCAGTGTCTGTCCTGCTATGACACTGTGTGGGGTTGTAAAGTGCCTCAATAACATTATTTGCTGCTAGAATAGCTGCTTTTCTTATCACAGTCATGTAATGCAATTCCACAACAACTGCTGGCAAAGATCCACAGAACAAGCTTTGTGTTATGGCCTTCCTATCTTTCATTTACATTCACTCATTGTTTTGCATGATATATTTATTTCAGCACCAACTTATTGTATATCTGCTGTGGCTTATTGGTACTTCATGCAGTCAAGTGTGTCCAATGTCTGGGGTTTGAAACTGACAGAGATGTTTTATTTTGCAACTTAACAAAACGAGGGCCCTGACATACAGAGTGATTAAGGCACTTTTAAGCAGTTGTAAGCAGGTTTGTGTGAGTTTGTGTAACGCTTAGCGATACTAAGCTTAACACACTCGCTCAAAACCACTAACTACTGCTTAAAAGTGCTTACTCCCACTAACCCCCATGCTAATTTCTTTGAAAGAAAAGAAAATGGGGAGATAGGACAGTGGTGAAAAAGGGGGCACAAAGAGGGAAAGACAGTGGGGAAACCAGCTCAGATGTGCAGGACAGGTGTCGGGAAGGTCCATAGCTGCCCATTTTTTTACCAGCAACAGCTGTGCATATGTTACAAATTTGGAGTGTAATTTGAAACCTTCCACCCCTGAGAGAGGGGTGAGGACAACAAAGTATGTTGTACTGCCAATTCTAATTATCGGTTTACATGTCCAGCAGACATGTGTGTGAAATGGGCAGCTATGTATGGGGCGTAATTTTTTTGTGGGTACAGATTGCCCTTTTTTTTTCAGGTGAGAGTGGAATGTGAGGTAGAGGAAGTATGTATATTTGGAGAGGTAGGTTGGGGAGGTAAACAGACAAGACAAACAAGACGCATACAGGGGCGGAGTATGACACATGGGGTGGGTGAACACAATTGACGGGGACGGATGTTTGGAAATTGCAAGCCCATGAGCCCACAGATGGTAACAGTGGGACTGAGATCCCCACCCATGGGCAGTCACCACTGAACCTTCACAGACCCGAGGGTGGCTGTGCTGGGGGCTGCGTAGGAGGAGCAGGCTCACCTGTGAGTCACGCCACTCTCACCTCAAGCTGGCGTAGGGGATCAGCGACTAAATGCTAGATCTCCCTATGGACCACAACCCGGACCCTTCGGAGGGAGACAGGTGGCCCTTCTCCACCCACGCTTGCAGGGGGGGATGAGCCCCATCCCCTGCAGCACTTCCACCCGAAGGTGGCACAGGACCAATCGAGGAGGGTAGCCTGGGGTGGGCACCAGACCTGCTGGTGCCAGGTACAATCTCCAGCTGAGGAGGGACAGGTGGGTCCACTGGGACCGGCCTTCCCATATGTTCTGTGATTAGGTGTGTTTAATTACAACATAGACAACAGCATTCTAAATTAGTTGTAACAGCATGCAGTAATATTCCCATTAACCCAACACACCAGGGTTACAACAGTTGAACAGCAAGCATAACACATGCATATATTGAATGACAGTGGACATTACAACAGCAGGCAGGGATGATTGGTGGCAACAGGCCACCAAGATTGTGGTGTTTGAACAGGGCACATGCATCAAAGA
Organism: Protopterus annectens; assembly: GCF_019279795.1. NCBI lineage: Eukaryota > Metazoa > Chordata > Ceratodontiformes > Protopteridae > Protopterus > Protopterus annectens. The sequence continues at coordinate 1,204,606,028 of NC_056744.1, read as the reverse complement.
AAATGCAGATTTTTATAGAACAATAGGACATATGTCCCAACAAATGTTTTGAGATTAGGCATACCCATTGAGGTGTGGAATTGCATTATTAATGCACATGGAGTAGGGTGTAAAAAGAAACCTCCATTAACATCTTATAAGTACTTTTACTCTACACTACATTCCTATTGACTGCAGGTGTATATCCCCTACATGTATTATTACACTAGGCAACATGCAATAGATCGTGTAATGGGTTTGGCTAGTTCATTATATACCTGACCTATATCTGACATACTAACTCACCAAGATGCAGATGTTACTGCTACATAGGTATATTTTATTTTTATATTTATGTATCTACATATCTGGATGTGTTCACGTGACATTTTCAGTTAAATTTCTACAGAACCCTACATTTCATGTAGCACACTCACATTTCTGGGGAACACCTTGACAAGCTAGTCGTGTGCCAGATTTACCTATGCATGACAGCCATTTACCGAGTGTTGAGGACTGTAAATATGCTTCAAAGCTACTGGCACTTCCTTTATCCACTTTATATGGGACTGCACAACTGTGGGTTGACAGCACTTAATACAACAGTACTATTTATTTAATGCAAGGGTACAACAACATTTCAAAGTAAGTGACACAGACACACTGCAAGTATTATACCTTTATTAATTATATTAGACACTCTTTTCTACAGGCTCTCTCCTTTATTTGATATTACAGTGCATACGGAAGACCTATTCAAGACATATTATGCCTTTATTGATAGGTTACAACACTCTTTTTCAGGCTTGCTTACTTATTTTATATGACAGTACCTGCAGAAATAGTATTCCAGACTTATTTTACCTTTATTAATGGGTTACTACACTCTATTTTTGGCTCTCTGACATATGTTTTGTAACAGTACATGCAGAGAAATTATTCAGGGCATTTTATAGCTGTATTATTGGGCTTCAACACTTTTTTCATGCTCTCTCACATATATTATATAACAATACATGCAGAATAATTACTAACCTGCCTGGTGGTGCAGCCTTAGCAGGCTATCTACATAGGCTTCCTGATTCGCAGCATGGACACCTGCAGCTGTAAAGTAAATGAAGGGATATTGAGACATACCTATCCATTATCTATATTAGCATGTCTTACATACTGCATTCCATGGCTACCTACTTAGTAATGGGGCATCTTGCATATGACGAGCCTCCTGGATCCATTGGTTCAGTAGGTCCTGTTTCCAACTCTTCAGTTCTGCATGGTGGTGACAGACCTGTTCACCTGTCCGAGGGATGCCTGTGGTACTGGTGAGATCATGAGCCAACCGATTCCAAGCCTCTGCCTTGTACTCCATCCCTTGGAACTGGTCCTGCAGGAGTCAAGACTCATGACGATGGACTAAGAGCCAAACCATGTATTTTGACTCCTCGATGCCCAAGCATTGCACTCGAAAGTGAGTACCCTGTCCAGCATCAGACATTCTAACTGCAGATGGGAGCTACAATCAGTTATGGCGAGTATTCCCACCTATGGAGCTTAAATATGCTGCATTTCCTGCACTTTTTTGTGATTGGCCATTTTTGAAAATTCTCGGCTGACTGCAGACCTGCTTACCAATGGTTAATCTACCATTTATAAGTATACATATGTTAACAGTGGGTGTTTGTCCTAAGCTGTCATAACTTAGTGGTTCAGTACTTTGATTATGGTGCACAGTGTCCCGGGTTCGAAACTTGTTATTGCATTTTATTTTACTACTGTCCAGACAGGCTAGGGGGTGTGGCTGTGTTTAGGCAACTTTGCTCAACGTTGCTCCACTTTGCCCTACGGTGCGATGGTTAGAATGGTGCGCAGCTCCACGCAAACTTATTGCGCTGGGTAAAGCACTGCTTAGCTGTGGGCAACTAGTTTGCGCTGGGTAAAGTGCTGCTTAGCTGTGGGCAACTAGTTTGAACTGGGTAAAGCGCTGCTTAGCTGTGGGCAACTAGATTCCACTGGGTACAGCACTGCTTAGCTATGGCCATTTATATGTCAAGATCCTTCTTATATTTCTATATCTCCATTTTGTTCACTGATACATAAGCCATTTCAATGCTTTTTAGTAATATTTTAGTTTTATATATATATATATATATATATATATATATATATATATATATATGTCAGGAATTATTTCATATGCTAATTTAAAACATAAAATAGAGAGGGGAGTGGTGGGACTCGAACTGTGAATGCCTCCTCTTTGCGTGAAGGCTCTACCACTACACTGTTGGTATTTGGAGTGACTTGCATAAACATTTGTTATTATGCTCTTCAATGTCGACATTGTTAACTCTAGCTAACCTATGGGCACATCCGTGCAAACACGTGCAAATACGGGCAGCAATATCGGGAATTAGAAAAAATATATATATTTTACATTTTATAACTCTGCTGGGGGTTTACAATGTGAGGAAGTGTACTGCTGGGTATGTTGACATTTGAGCGGACTCACTCATGTGTGTTGACATTTCACAATTCAGACACTTGCAGGGGTGTGGACCTTAGGACTGCTCGGCAGTCAGACATGCCCCCTGCCTTCCTGCATGGTCCGTGTTAGACTTGGAGTGGCGTCAGCATGCCCTCATGAATATGCATGGCACCCTGATGTGAGACCGTTCAACTGCAGTTTCCGAGTAAGACTTATTTAGTCTTACATGGAGGTTTCGTGAATCCGGGGGAATATCTAACAATTCTTCCACCAAACTTATTTTTGATAGTGGGGTGCCTTTGTTACTAAGGTTAAGTGTAACCCATTCAATACCTTGTTCTTGCGGTATTGAAGTATAAAGATCCTTTACATCTACTGTCAATAGATTGTGTTGTTCACTAAATTCTATTTCATTAATCTTTTCTAAGAATGACCAGGAGTCCTTGCATATTACAGTTTCTGTTAATTCATATTTCTTAAGAATTGAATCCACCACCTTTGCCTATGCATAAGTTGCAGAGTTCCTGCCATCTACTATAGGTCTAAATGGTGGGTCAATTAAGTTATTGTGAATTTTAGGCACTCTGAATATTGTTGGAGCTATGGGTGCAGACATAATCATATAATTATACATATCAACATCAATTTTTCTTTCAATAAATAAATCATTGATGAATATTTTTATTCTTTGGTTGGCCAGATTATATTCATTCAAGGAAGCTTTAGTATACGAGTTAGAGGATAATAAAAATTCTATTTTGTTCTCATAGTCAGCTGGGTCCATAAATACCAGACCACCACCTTTATCTGGTTTCATAATATGGACTCTAGTTTCTTTCAAATATTTCATACATTCTTGTTCATCCTTTGTTAGGTTCCCCTTTGTTAACATATCCTTTTTCCATAAGTCAAAATGTCTAAAATCTAATTCACATACTTTTTCAAAGGTGTATAACAGGTTGTGCAAAGGTGGATTGTTTGTATTAGCAACAATAAATTGTTGGGCGTGATAGATGTTTATATTACCCAATAATATTGCTAGATTCAATTTTCTAACATACATTTTTAAATTAAGTATGCAATTAGTAACATTAAGTCTCTTCGATGGAACAAATGTAAAACCCTTTGTCAGTAAATTAGCCAACTCAACGGAAACTTCCACGGAAGAAAAGTTATATATGGAAAAGTCCCCTTCAGAGTTTTTAGTTAGTGTAAAATTATTTGTAAATACACTCTCTGTTACCTCATTTACTTCCATTTGTTGTGTTTCTTACATTGGTTGCGGTTGTTCTGTGTTCTTCCCCTCGGAAAACCCTGATGGTTATTAGACCACTGGTTATTAGTGTTCAAGTTTCTGTTGCTTCCATTATTATTTGAATTCTGAATCTGCAACCACTCACTCCTACGTAGCCCTCCATTGTTTCCTACACTATTAGTAGGAGAATCCAATTGAGTGTCTGTATCATTCTGGTGCCTTTCAAAACCTGAATTCTCCCTGCCGCTTCATTCTTGTGTATTAAATCCTTGTCAGTTATGTGTGTAGGAAGTGCCCGGATTGATATTTTGATTGATCGTTCCTTCTAATACACCCCCTCTTATTTTCCATTGCTATGCTGGTGGTGGGCGTTGATATGCTGTGCCGTTTTGATATTGTAAATAGTCCGCTCAAGCTTTATGATTTTTATACATTTAGCTTTATTCATATAAGTGTCTATTGTTTGGAAAATATGTATATATTCATATTTATATCTGTCAAAGTCCGAGTGAGATTTAATTTGAACATCCAATACGGTTATAGATTCTTTCAGTTCATCTGCTGTAATAGTATAATTCTTACACATAATGTCAATGAGCTCCAGTCCTTGTTTGTTAAATAATTTCATTAAGTCCAAATGGAATTGTGAGTCGGGAACCAGTCCTGCAGGATATTGGCATATTCTTAAACCTTTTGGTACCAGTTCGGATTTTAAGTATTCAACAAAATATTCTACTTCCAATCACAGTTTTTTATATTTTAGTAATGTATGATCAAAAGTATTCAATAAATCAGTAATGTTAATCTCATCCCTAGCCGGATTCACCGATGATGGTTTATCATTGTTCTGAAACAAGCCCATGGGTGAAATGAGCCAGTCTTTTAAGTTCAGGATTCCTATAAGCCCTGGGATTGGAACATTATTCATTACTTCCTGCAGTTGCAAAATTATTAGTTATGTTGTCATTCATACCGGTATGAACACCAGTAGCAGCAGCTGCTTGACCATTGGGAATAGTTGCCAAAGTAGTTATATGATGGTTAGGTGTATTTTGTACTGCTATCGATGTACTGGCATTAGTGTTCGTATTTGCTAAATGTCCACTCGGTACATACTGCTGCTGTTGATGTTGTTCGCTACGCATGATGCTAAGCGAATCTACTTTCTTGGTCAGTCTTTCCACCTGTTGTGCTAAGGCTTGAACTATGCCTATTAATCCATTGTTCCCTTCTGTTTCACCTTCAGTTAACGAAAACAGTTCAGGTGTAGCATTCAGCTGGTTGGATGCCATGATATCAACACCACGAAATGCAAATGACAAAAATAAAACTTCAAACCCAAGAACGAACCGTGGCAACCGTGCTTAATAGCTACAATCCAATTTATTATAAAGCGCTTTTCATTCAGTAGAAATACTTGAACTTCTTCATATACAACACATACTAATTATGACATTTAAATAGTAAAACTGTTAGGTCACCTGATTTTCTACATCACTTATTTAAAGAAAAATGCATGCATTTCCATTAAAATTCATTAATACAAAATTGAATAAAACCATTTATAAAATCCTATTATATCCTATCATATTTATAAACATATATAATCAAATGTGAATAAATATAAATAAATGTAAGCAAATAGCTATGAATAGCTTAAAGACTGACCAAATAAATAAAAAAATGACTCCCTTTTGCTTTCATACCTTCTGTTAACCATGATAAATACTTATAACCTATATGAATAATTTATATAAAATGTATTTACATATAAATAAATAAATACATTCATAATTGGTACCATATTAAAGAATTATTAAGATATTTCATATACATGTATATGTTTTCAATAGTTAGCAACCAAATTTATTTAATGTTCTGTAAATGTGTCCATATGTTTACCTACGTAAACTCGTGAGTTTTAGTAGGGGCATTATGGAACACATATCATTTAAAGCAGGAATATTATATGCATATAGTTGAACTTGCCATATTAATTCCAGTCTTTCTAGCTCTACCTCAATTGGTCCCCCTCTCATACTCTTTACCACCTGATCTAATATGCAAAATTTGAATTAATGATTGGAATATTCTTGAATGCGCTTGGCTAATACCGTACCTTGTTTGAGTCTATTTATACTGTATGTATGTTCGTATATTTTAACTCTTGGCTCATGTGTTGTCTTGACGACATACAAACAGGGGCAATATTGGTACTTGGCGAGGTAGACTACCATTTTTGAATTACAGTTGTACTTCTTATTACTTGTCAATTCTTTGTTGTTAACAGATACTGATGCACCAACCAAAATGTATCTAAAATGAGGGCAGGAACCACATTGTTGCATACCTCTCTGGTTGGTATCCATACTATGTATGCATTCAAGCAAGTTTTTCAAGTTTTTATCCCTTCTGATAGTGAATTTTTGTGTAATACCCAAATTTTCCAGTAATTCTTTATCTTCTGTAAGGATATTCCAGTTTTTGCATACAATGTTCCTTATATAATAATAATCTACATTGAATGTTAAAACAAAGTTGGAAGTGAGAGATGAGGGGCTATTTGTTCTAGTTCTACTCATCGATGTCGCTACTGGGAATTCTAAGCTACTAGAATTTTCTACTATAATTACGTTTTCAGACATATCTTTACCAAGTATGGGTTTATACATACCATTCATTCTTTTTCTTACTACTTCAGTTATAATATTATCCAGAAAACTACTTGGGTATGCTCTTTTAGTAAACATTTGTTTTAGTAACTGACATTCAATAATAAAGTCCTCCTCTTTTGAAATCATTCATGCCGCTCTCACTAATTGTCCCTTTACCACTGATTTCTTTTGGTGGTAGGGATGAGCACTTGAAAAATGTTAGAGTGTATTTGAATAGGAGGATTTCCTATATATTTTTGCCTCATACTTTTTATCAAGATTATTTTTGACTAATAGTACATCTAAAAATGGAATTTGATTTTCATCAAAATTGTATGTAAATTCAAGAAAATCTGTACTCTGGTTAAAGTAATCAACTAAATGTTGAGCTTGTTCTTTACCGCCATTAAATAATATAAATATATCATCGAAAAAACATGTAAATTGCACTACTTGTGATCTAATTTCATCAATATTGAACACAAAGGAAATTTCCCAGTAGTTCATGACTAAATTCACAAAACTAGAACCACATGGAGACCCCATGGTCACTCTCTTTTTTGGTGGTAGAAGTTGTTTTTGAAATATATGTAATTATGTGACAACACAATATTTAACAGTTCTTTCACCAAACCTATTTTTGATAGTGGGCCAACTTTGTTACTAAGGTTAAGTGTAACCCATTCAATACCTTGTTCTTGTGGTATTGAAGTATAAAGATCCTTTACATCTACTGTCAATAGATTGTGTTGTTCACTAAATTCTATTTCATTAATCTTTTCTAAGAATGACCAGGAGTCCTTGCATATTACAGTTTCTGTTAGTACATATTTCTTAAGAATTGAATCCACCACTTTTGCACATGCTTAAGTTGGCAGAGTTCCTGCCATCTACAATAGGGCTAAATGGTGTGTCAATTAGATTCTTGTGAATTTTAGGCACTCCGAATATTGTTGGAGCTATGGGTGCAGACATAATCATATAATTATACATATTGACATCAATTGTTCTTTCAATAAATAAATCAATGAAGAATATTTTTATTCTTTGGTTGGCCAGATTATATTCATTCAAGGAAGCTTTAGTATACGAGTTAGAGGATAATAAAAATTCTATTTTGTTCTCATAGTCAGCTGGGTCCATAAATACCAGACCACCACCTTTATCTGGTTTCATAATATGGACTCTAGTTTCTTTCAAATATTTAATACATTCTTGTTCATCCTTTGTTAGGTTCCCCTTTGTTAACATATACTTTTTCCATAAGTCAAAATGTCTAAAATCTAATTCACATACTTTTTCAAAGGTGTATAACAGGTTGTGCAAAGGTGGATTGTTTGTACTAGCAACTCTAAATTGTTGGGCGTGATCCATGTTTATATTACCCAATAATATTGCTAGATTCAATTTTCTAACATACATTTTTAAATCAAGTATGCAATTAGTAACATTAAGTCTCTTCGATGGAACAAATGTAAAACCCTTTGCCAGTAAATTCGCCAAATCAACGGAAACTTCCACGGAGGAAAAGTTATATATGGAAAAGTCCCCTTCAGAGTTTTAGTTAGTGTAAAATTATTTGTAAATACACTCTCTGTAACCTCATTTACTTCCATTTGTTGTGTTTCTTACATTGGTTGCGGTTGTTCTGTGTTCTTCCCCTCGGAAAACCCTGATCGTTATTAGACCACTGGTTATTAGTGTTCAAGTTTCTGTTGCTTCCATTATTATTTGAATTCTGAATCTGCAACCACTCACTCCTATGTAGCCCTCCTTTGTTTCCTACACTATTAGTAGGAGAATCCAATTGAGTGTCTGTATCATTCTGGTGCCTTTCAAAACCTGAATTCTCCCTGCCGCTTCATTCTTGTGTATTAAATCCTTGTCAGTTATGTGCGTAGGAAGTGCCCGGATTGATATTTTGATTGATCGTTCCTTCTAATACACCCCCTCTTATTTTCCATTGCTGTGCTGGTGGTGGGCGTGGATATGCTGTGCCGTTTTGATATTGTAAATGGTCACGCTCAAGCTTTTTGATTTTTATAGATTTAGCTTTATTCATATAAGTGTCTATTGTTTGGAAAATATATATATATATTCATATTTATATCTGTCAAAGTCCGGGTGAGATTTAATTTGAACATCCAATACTGTTATAGATTCTTTCAGTTCATCTGCTGTAATAGTATAATTCTTACACATAATGTCAAGGAGCTCCAGTCCTTGTTTGTTAAATAATTTCATTAAGTCCAAATGGAATTGTGAGTCGGGAACCAGTCATGCGGGATATTGGCATATTCTTAAACCTTTTGGTACCAGTTCAGATTTTAAGTATTCAACAAAATATTCTACTTCCAATCACAGTTTTTTATATTTTAGTAATGTGTGATCAAAAGTATTCAATAAATCAGTAATGTTAATCTCATCCCTAGCCGGATTCACCGATGATGGTTTATCATTGTTCGGAAACAATGGGTGAAATGAGCCAGTCTTTTAAGTTCAGGATTCCTATAAGCCCTGGGACTGGAGCATTATTCATTACTTCTGCAATTGCAACATTATTAGTTATGCTGTCGTTCATACCGGTATGAACACCAGTAGCAGCAGCTGCTTGACCAATATCTAACAGTTCTTTCACCAAACCTATTTTTGATAGTGGGCCACCTTTGTTACTAAGGTTAAGTGTAACCCATTCAATACCTTGTTCTTGTGGTATTGAAGTATAAAGATCCTTTACATCTACTGTCAATAGATTGTGTTGTTCACTAAATTCTATTTCATTAATCTTTTCTAAGAATGACCAGGAGTCCTTGCATATTACAGTTTCTGTTAGTACAGATTTCTTAAGAATTGAATCCACCACTTTTGCGCATGCATAAGTTGGCAGAGTTCCTGCCATCTACAATAGGGCTAAATGGTGGGTCAATTAGATTCTTGAGAATTTTAGGCACTCCGAATATTGTTGGAGCTATGGGTGGAGACATAATCATATAATTATACATATTGACATCAATTTTTCTATCAATAAATAAATCATTAATGAATATTTTTATTCTTTGGTTGACCAGATTATATTCATTCAAGGAAGCTTTAGTATACGAGTTAGAGGATAATAAAAATTCTATTTTGTTCTCATAGTCAGCTGGGTCCATAAATACCAGACCACCACCTTTATCTGGTTTCATAATATGGACTCTAGTTTCTTTCAAATATTTAATACATTCTTGTTCATCCTTTGTTAGGTTCCCCTTTGTTAACATATCCTTTTTCCATAAGTCAAAATGTCTAAAATCTAATTCACATACTTTTTCAAAGGTGTATAACAGGTTGTGCAAAGGTGGATTGTTTGTACTAGCAACTCTAAATTGTTGGGCGTGATCCATGTTTATATTACCCAATAATATTGCTAGATTCAATTTTCTAACATACATTTTTAAATCAAGTATGCAATTAGTAACATTAAGTCTCTTCGATGGAACAAATGTAAAACCCTTTGCCAATAAATTCGCCAACTCAACGGAAACTTCCACGGAGGAAAAGTTATATATGGAAAAGTCCCCTTCAGAGTTTTAGTTAGTGTAAAATTATTTGTAAATACACTCTCTGTTACCTCATTTACTTCCATTTGTTGTGTTTCTTCCATTGGTTGTGTTTGCTCTGTGTTCTTCCCCTCTGAAAACCCTGATGGTTATTAGACCACTGGTTATTAGTGTTCCTGTTTCTGTTGCTCCCATTATTATTTGAATTCTGATTCTGCAACCACTCACTCCTATGTAGCACTCCTTCATTTCCTACACTATTAGTAGGAGAATCCAATTGAGTGTCTGTATCATTCTGGTGCCTTTCAGAACCTGAATTCTCCCCACCGCTTCGTTCTTGTGTATTAAATCCTTGTCGGTTATATGCATAAGAAGTTCCCAGATTGATATTTTGATTGATCATTCCTTCTAATATGCCCCCTCTTATTTTCCATTGCTGTGCTGGTGGTGGGCGTAGATAAGCTGTGCTGTTTTGATATTGTAAACGGTCCGCTCAAGCTTTCTGATTTTTATAGATTTAGCTTTATTCATATAAGTGTCTTTGTTTGGAAAATATGTATATATTCATATTTATATCTGTCAAAGTCCGCGTGATATTTAATTTGAACATCCAATACCATTATAGATTCTTTCAGTTCATCTTCTGTAATAGTATAATTCTTACACATAATGTCAACTAGCTCGAGTTCTTGTTTGTGAAATAATTTCATTAAGCCAAATGGAACTGTGAGTCGGGAACCAGTCCTGTCGGATATTGACATATTCTTAAACCTTTTGGTACCAGTTCGGATTTTAAGTATTCAACAAAATATTCTACTTCTAATCGCAGTTTTTTATATTTTAGTAATGTGTGATCGAAAGTATTCAATAAATCAGTAATGTTAATCTCATCCCTAGCCGGAATCACCGATGATGGTTTATCATTGTTCTGAAACAAGCCCATGGGCGAAATGAGCCAGTCTTTTAAGTTCAGGATTCCTATAAGCCCTGGGATTTGAGCATTATTCATTACTTCTGGAGTTGCAACATTATTAGTTATGCTGTCGTTCGTACCTGTATGAACACTAGTAGCAGCAGTTGCTTGACCATTGGGAATAGTTGCCAAAGTAGTCGATAAAGCTATTTGATGGTTAGGTGTATTTTGTACTGCTATCGACATACTGGCATTAGTGTTTGTATTTGATAAATATCCACTCAGTACATACTGCTGCTGTTGATGTTGTTTGCTACGCATGATGCTAAGCGAATCTACTTTCTTGTTCAGTCTTTCCATCTGTTGTGCTAAGGCTTGAAATATGCCTATTAATCCATTGTTCCCTTCAGTTTCAACTTCAGTTAATGAAAAAAGTTCAGGTGTAGCATTCAGCTGGTTGGTTGCCATGATATCAACATCACAAAATATAAATGACAAAAATAAAACTCAAACCCAAGAACAAACCGTGGCAACCGTGCTTAATAGCTACAATCCAATTTATTATAAAGCGCTTTTCATTCAATAGAAATATTTGAACTTCTTTAGATACAACACATACTAATTATGACATTTAAATAGTAAAACTGTTAGGTCACCTGATTTTCTACATCACTTATTTAAAGAAAAAATGCATGCATTTCCATTAAAATTCATTAATACAAAATTGAATAAAACCATTTATAAAATCCTATTATATCCTATCATATTTATAAACATATATAATCAAATGTGAATAAATATAAATAAATGTAAACAAATATCTATGAATAGCTTAAAGACTGACCAAATAAATTTACTACTATACTACTTCAAAGTAAGAGCTTCAAAGGTTGTATTATATTTTTTTCAGAAAATTATCACAGGGAGTGTAACACATCTTTTTAGCTTATTTGAAGCTTAGGATCTGTTGTTATATTTAGGAAACATTTAAACATAACTATGATTGGTGTGTCATTAATAATGTCAGAGGAATAATTTGCAGTTATGTTTATGTTCATTCAGACTTTTAGCACTGATTTAAACAGTGCACATGAATCTTTTTATGTGTTTGTCCGTAATATATTTGCCGAGTAGACTGTTATTTCTTTTACATATTTTTTTTACTGAAAACTGCTGCTTTACTAACAAAGCACCCTTGTAAATCCAGAAAATACTAATATTTACAATAATAGATTTTGCATGGAGAGGCTGTCATCGAGGAAATAGAAACACACCCATGATGCAATGCTATTTTCTCAAGTTATTTTTTACAGCTGAGTTGTCTCTAGTATTCATTTTCTTCACACATACTGCACAATCTGATTAATATGCGTGGAAATGCAACATATTTTACACAAAAGCATTAAGAAAAATTGACATTAGGGTATATCAGTGATTGACAATAATGTCTCTTTTGTTCTTTTGATTACAATGCAGCTCTCTTTGATCATCACACACAAACTCAGATTCAAAAAATACTCATATTTGGAATTATAACTTACTTTTAGTGACATCAGTAACATTTTTTTGACATTTCACATATTTATTTATTTATTTGATGTTTGTTGACTGGATAGTCTAAGTGGGCTAAAGTCCTTTTTCAGCAGAGGCACGGTGAGGAAAGCTCCATAGAACAACAATACAAGGATATTAACATGATGAGTTAGTGTGCATTAGCTGTGCTCAACCTTTGTGACAATACAAAATAATTAACAAGAGAAGTAATGTAATTAGCAAATTAGCAAAAAAAGAAAAAAAAAAATATATATATATATATATATATATCTTATAAGAAAGGATAAGATGATAGAGACAGAGAGTAAGGATAGCAGGTAACAGTAGAGGAGGAAGAAAGAGAAGTAGCAAGATTCTTGGAGTAGCTATTGGAAGAGGAAATTGAATAAAGGGAGGGAAGTCAGAGGGAGGAAGGGGAAGTGATAAGGGAAAAGTTTGAGATGCAGTAGTGGCAGAGTTTAGGTGGGATGGTCACAGAGACAAGACCAGTTACTATTTAGATGCTGTTTCAGTGTTTCATTTGAAATTATGGACATTTGTAATATTTCTCAGAGGTAAGGAGAGTTTGTTCCATTGAGTAGCAGGAGAATAGCTGTAGAGATTTTGTCCAATTGATTTTTTAGGCTTGTGAATTTGTAAAACACTTAGGTTAGGACTTCTGAGGGATCAGGGGGAGTATAGAGGGAGGTTAATGTAGAGATAATAGGGCAGGAGGATGGTTTGTTCAAAACAGAGTGGATGATGAGAAGTTGAGTAAATAATAGCTGTTTAGGAAGCTCTAGCTAGCTGAGTTTCCTAAGTGTGTGGCAGTGGTGAGATTTTGAAGGCATATTAGCAATGAATCTGGTTACTTTGTTGTAGGTGGAATCTAACTTGGTGAGAAGTGAAGACTGTAAGTTAGTTAGGACTGGAGAGCCATAGAAGAGGTTGGGTAGGAGGTATGCATGTGCGAGAGAGATTCTAGAGTTTGGGGTGAGGAACTTTTTATTCCTATATAGTGGGCCAAGTTTTGGTGGGTTTTCTCAATGCAGTGATGTACATGCAGGTCAAATTTAAGCTGGTCATCTATGGTCACACCAAGGGGCTTTGTGTGGTTTTCAGGGGAAATGGTTGTGCTATTAACTGAACAGATGGTGAAAGATGGCTTGAGGCGGTGAAGGGATTTAGGGAGGAAGAGGAGGAGTTTTGTATTTTTTGGGTTAAGTATGAGTTGGTTGTTGGTAAGCCAGGATTCTGTGAGATTGAAGGATTTCTGTGTAAGGGTGAACAGGTCAGTAGTATTGTTTGCGGTGGAAATGATAGCAGAGTTGTCTGCATACTGTATGAGGGAAAACAGGGGACAGGATTGGTGTAGTTGGTTGGTGAAGATGTTAAAGGGAAGAGAACCTAGAATAGACCCCTGAGGGACACCCATTTTGATTTGAAGAAAGGGGGAGAGGGCAGAGAGCCATTTGACTGTTTGCTGCCTGTCAGTGAGGTAGCTGTTGAACCAAGAGATAGTTTCTGTGGAGAGGTTAAGATGGGACAGTTTGGAAAGGAGAATGGGGTGGGAGACATTGTCAGAGGCTTTAGAGAGGTCTAAAAAGAGGCAGGATACAAGTTTATTACTATCTCTAGCAAGGGAGATGGTGTTAGTAAAGAGGATGAGAGCAGTAGTGGTACTATGGAGAGGGTGGAAACGATGTTGGGTAGGAGTGATCAGGTTTTCATGAGTGAGGTGGCTAAGAGTTGTTTGTGAACACCATGTTCAAGCATTTTGAGGAGGGGACAGAGTATGGCTATAGGACAAAAATGTGAGAGTTCAATGGAGTTCCCTCCTTTGTTGATTGATATTGTGTAGAATATTTTCCAGATGATAGGGACAGTGGATTCCCTAATGGAGTGATTTATGAGAATGGACACTGGGTAAGCTACAGATTTAGCAGCAGTCTTTAGGAATTCAGATGGCAAATTGTCAGCTGAAGGGGGACAAGGCTTTAGTTTAAGGAGAAGGTTTTTGATGTAGCTGGTAGGAACTGGGCTTAGTGAGAAGGGGGAGTGGTGTAGTTGAGGGGTGTTTGGGGGTAAGGGACTGGGTGGGTTAGAATTCTGCATGAGTTTACTGATGGTTTCAATGAAGTATGAATTGAAGAGAGTAGCAGTTTCACGGATTGTATTATTAGGGGAGGGGTTGGGTGTAGTGGGATTACCTGGGTGGAGGAGCTGGTTGATAGTATTCCAGAACTTTTTGGGGTTTCTGGATGCAGAAGTTTGGTTAGCATGGTAGGAGTTTTTTTTTTTTTTGTCATTGATTATGTGTTTTTAGTCAGACTCCAGAGTTTTTTGTATTTTTGGAAGTTGATGGTTTTAGTCCAGAGAGATTCCATGTGCAATCACTCTTGTGCATTAGAGATTGACTAGAGTTACTGAGCCAAGGAGAGCAAATAGATTTGACTGACACAGCTCTGGGAGGGGCAAGAGAGTTAAGTGCATTAAGGAACATGGAGTTGATTTGTAGTACAGCCTCATCAAGGGGTAGGGTTGAGAGGAAGGACCAGTCAATAGCTTTGAGAGAGTTGCTAAAAGTCTTAGGGACAAAGTTAGTTAGTTTTTAGCATTCTTTAAATTTGTGAGGTCGAAAATGATGAAAGGAGAATCTTAGGATGCATATAGGATTGTGGTCACTTATGGAGTCTGGTAGGGTATCAGGGTGATGATAGAGGTGAGGATTACAGAGAAGAATCCAGTCGATGATGGAGCTATATGCCAGTATGGTGGCTTCTTTACATTAAAACATATTACTGTGAAGTGTCTTCAATTTTACTGCATGTTTAATTAAAGGTATTTAACCAGACACACAAACATGTGGCACGAGAGGTGCACAATGCCAGGTACTATCAGTGCTTAATATCAGTTTTAAAGAATTAATACACAATGCTGTCATAACAGGAAAACATTAACTTACTTTGATACAAGCATAAATATGGATATATACAGTTTTGAAACCAGATTTTATCCATTTTACAGCAAAAGGCTGCATTGTTTTACTGTTGGCCCAAACTATTCCTGGACAGTGATGCATAAATGTGCATACATTTGTATACTTTTACAGAAGAGAAAGCAAGGGAATTGCCTCACAGCCAAGACATGCTGAGATATGCATACACTTTTCAGCATTACTAATGGGAAGGTAGAAATTTTAAATGACAGCAGGGTTGATCTGACAGATGCAGCAACATTATCATTGCAAATTCAGTTCTTTTCAAAATGCCTAAGCATGACATTTTTGTCTGATGCCATTTAAAACTCAAGAAATTTTACCTTGCAAACTGTACAAATCCCACTTTATTCATACCTGCCCTCAGTACAGTGAGGACATCCACACTACTACTTGTAGTGTCAGAGAATTTATACATATATAATTTGGTCATTCATTTTAGTACTGGCTGACTGAATCTACTAGCCATATATTTGATACCTTTAATCTAGTCTTAACCTGTCTTACTTTACATATGTAATATTAATCTGATTTTTTTCTTTTTTTTTTTTTTTTTGTTTCTTTTTTCTCATCTACAGTTCTCTTAGGCAGAGCAAAACACAAAGTTTATTCAGGAAGAGCAATTACATTGTACCAGTGCCACCAAAAGGACCCTCCACCCTTCATTTTAAAGAAAATTGTCTAGTTCCCTTATTGGAGGGTCCAGGTTGTGTCTGCAACTTCTGAATCTTTGTATTGGCCACCAAGTACTGTCATGGAAATCATATAAAAAATAACACAATGGCAATATAAGAAAAGCAGATGCCATTTTATTTCTCTACTAAGCAGCAGCAATTCTATTTCCTTATTTGCAAATAGGGAAGCATCATTTCAGAAATGTCATACTGTCCGTTTGGAAGAAAACTTAGCTAGCAGTCTGAACCGTTGACCTTTTTTGGCCAATAACAGATTAAGCTTCACCTCACACACACAGAGTTCAGAGTTTGATTCTCACTTTGAAAGGAATTTGGCTAAGCTTAAAATGGCCTGCAAGGGCAGCTAGGCAAGTCTTGCATATGAATCTTTTTCAAAATGAAGAACATAGCTGGCCTTAGGCATAGGCCAAATAAGCATCCACCTAGGGTGCTGCTCTAGCAAGGATGCTTTTCCAGTGTTTATTTGTTTATTTTATTTTTATTATTATTTTTTTTGTAGCAAAGAAATGGTTTCTTATTTTTGCTTGAACTTCTGAGAAATAGATTCCAAACAGCAGGTGGTCCAGCACAGATCTTTGTGGTATGCCACTGGTAACTGATCTGCTGGTAGAGGTGGAATTTCCAGCTTTCACTCTATGCATTCTGTTGTTGAGCCAGTTGGCTACCCATCTAGTGACATATAGGTTAATTCCCAACTGGGTGAGTTTCTCAATGATATCTGAGTGGGGGATCATGTCAAAAGCCTTGGCTAAGTCAAGATAGGCTATATGTTCTGTTTTGCCTTCATCCAGAGCTTTGGTGACACTCTCGAAGAAATCCACCAGTTTTAATAAGCAAGATCTACCCTTAACAAAGCCAAATTGGACCAGGTCAATAGTTTGAAGGTCATCTATGTCTTTGTTGATAAGGTCCATGATTATTCTCTCCATGGCCTTGCAGATAAGGCTGGTCAGACTTATAGGTCTATAGTTCCCAGGGTAGGTTGATAGACCTACTTTGAGTAAGGGAATTACTGTTGCTGTTTTCCAGTCTGCTAGGTGAAAGGCAGTACTTGGACCATGGTTGAAGAGAGTGCCAAGTGGTTTTGCTAGGTTCTGTTCTGACCATTTAGTAGGCAGCTTGGGATGTTATCCAGTCCCCTAGAGGCTGTGTTTTGGCCATGGAGAGTGTGGTTAGGACCTGCTCTTTGGAGATAGTAGGTAGAGGACTGGTGACATATATGCTTTGGAGTATGTCTGGTGAGGACTGGGGCATGAAGTTTGCACTAAATCTGTCTGCTAGTAGGTTAACAATGTCATCAGGATTAGTATGATTGGTACCATCTACTACTAGTTCTACAAAAAGGTGGGTCTTCCCTTTTAGATTCCTACATAGTTAAAGAATATCTTGTGATTATCCATAGCTGGGAAGTCTAGCTTAGCTTTGTAATTAGCTTTAGAGGACTTTACAAGATATCTAACTTGCTTGTTCAAGCTGTGTAGGGTGTCCTACCTCTTTTGTGTCAGTTCCTTCTTGTTCTTAGACATTAGTTTCTTCCTCTTGTTGTATAACCTGTTTATGCTTGATGTCCACCAGAGTGGCTTGTTTTTATTTATTTATTTATTTTTCTTTTTTGTGAGGACCTTGTTTTGATCTGTTCAGGTACAGACAGGTCTATACATTTGTATAAGTGTTTATGTAGAGCATTTGAGAACACCAATGTATAGGAATCATTGTTGAAAGTGGTAGCAGGGGGATTGAAACTATTTATGCCATCACTTAGGAGGCTATAGCTTGCTTTGGAGAAAATTTTCATCCTTTTTGCTCTTATGAAGGAGGCAGGAATGACCGTTACTTCAAACAAGGCTGGTTTATGAGATACCATAGATTGGAAGAAATACTCATGCCAAAATACAAATGTACAGAGATTCCTTAATTTCATGAATGCAAATGCCTTGGACCAGTTGGTCAACACCCCCACAAAAGGTGAAAATATCTTGGACTTGCTATTAACCAACATGAGTAACCACTGCAGCATCCCTACAGTATCATCATCCCTGGTAAGATCCGACCACAAAGCAGTCACTTTTGAAGTCAACCCCCCCCCCCCCAGCTAGAGTCAAAGAAAAAAACTTCTCCAAAGCTGATTACAACCTCTTGAGGGAGGGTATAAACAACTTCAAAAACCCCTGCCCCTCCATAGGAACTGGCACATATGTCCAAACCAACATCAAAGCACTATATGAGCATTTATATAGCTGCATGGAATCAGAAATACCAGACAAATTTTAATCCTCCTCTTCAAGGAAGAGTAAACCTGTCTGGTGGATATCTACAATAAATAAACACTATAATAAAAGGAAAAATTGCTGTCCAGGACCAAGAAGGTGCAGGTGCCTAATTGGTAGCAATCTCTCCTTAGCCTGAATAAGCAAATAAGTGCACTAATGAAATCCTCCAAAGCAAACTTCAAGTCCAATCTGGCCACATCTACTAAAGACAATCATAACGCCTTCACATATGTCCGCAATCTCAAGGGAAGCACCCAGATCTGCTCAGAACTGGTGGGCAAGGACACCACATAACAAATGCTGTAGATAAGTACAACCTGCTGGTGGAGAAGTTCAATAAAAACTTCACTCCTCTGTCCTCCCATCGGCAAAACAGGACATGACCAGTACCTGCTCCCCTCCCCTTATCTCTAGGGAGCAAGTCATCACTGACCCCTCAAAGGCAAAATGTACAGCCTCCATGGAACCTGATAACATCTCAGGCTGCATCCTACATGAATGCAGGCAGGAACTTGCAGCACCATTAGGCACCCTATTCAACCAAATCCTGAGTGCCGGCTTCGTCCCAGGCGAGTGAAAGACAGCTACTGTCATCCCTTTGCACAAAGGTGGAACATCCATTGATCCAGGAAATTGTAGACCCATCAGCCTAACTAGCCTAATCTGCAAGGTCAGGGAGAGGATTATTATGGACATCATTAACAAGGACATTGGCAACCTCCAGATACTTGATCCCACATAGTTTGGTTTTGTCAAGGGGAAGTCATGCCAGTTAAATTTGGTCGACTTCTCTGAGACAGTCACCAAGGGCATAGACAAGTGGAAGATGGTGCACACCACCTACTTGATCCAGCCAATGCCTTTGATACTATTCCCCACTCAGGTATAATAGATAAACTCTCTCAACTAGGTATCAATCCATGTGTTACCAGATGGGACATATAGGTTAGTTCCCTCCTTTGTTGATTGATATTGTATAGAATATTTTCCAGATGATAGGGAAAGTGGATTCCCTAATGAAGTGATTTATGAGAATGGACACTGGGTAAGCTACAGATTTAGCAGCAGTCTTTAGGAAGACAGATGGCAAATTGTCAGTTGAAGGGGGACAAGGCTTTAGTTTAATGAGAAGGTTTTTGATGTAGCTGGTAGGAACTGGGCTTATCGAGAAGGGGGAGTGGTGTAGTTGAGGGGTGTTTGGGGGTAAGGGACTGGGTGGGTTAGAATCCTGCATGAGTTTACTCATGGTTTCAGTGAAGTATGAATTGAAGAGAGTAGCAGTTTCAAGGGTTGTATTATTAGGGGAGGGGTTGGGTGTAGTGGGATTACCTAGATGGAGGAGCTGGTTGATAGCATTCCAGAACTTTTTGAGGTTTCTGGATGCAGACGTTTGGTTAGCATGGTAGAAGGTTTTTTGTCATTGATTATGTGTTTTTAGTCAGACTCCAGGGTTTTTTGTATTTTTGGAAGTTGATGGGAGATTTGGTTTTAGTCCAGAGATTCCATGTGCAATCTCTCTTGTGCATTAGAGACTGACTAGAGTTAGTGAGCTAAGGAGAGCAAAGAGATTTGACTCGCGCAGCTCTGGGAGGGGCAAGAGAGTTAAGTGCATTAAGGAACATGGAGTTGATTTGTAGTACAGCCTCATCAAGGGGTAGGGTTGAGAGGAAGGACCAGCCAATAGCTTTGAGAGAGTTGCTAAAAGTCTTAGGGACAAAGTTAGTTAGTTTTTAGCATTCTTTAATTTTGTGAGGTCGAAAATGATGAGGGGAGAATCTTAGGATACATATAGGGTTGTGGTCACTTATGGAGTCTGGTATGGTATCAGGGTGACGATAGAGGTGAGTATTACAGAGAAGAATCCAGTCGATGATTGAGCTATATGTCAGTATGGTGGCTTCTTTACATTAAAACATATTACTGTGAAGTGTCTTCAATTTTACTGCATGTTTAATTAAAGGTATTTAACCAGACACACAAACATGTGGCACGAGAGGTGCACAATGCCAGGTACTATCAGTGCTTAATATCAGTTTTGAAGAATTAATACACAATGCTGTCATAACAGGAAAACATTAACTTACTTTGATACAAGCATAAATATGGATATATACAGTTTTGATACCAGATTTTATCCATTTAACAGCAAAAGGCTGCATTGATTTACTGTTGGCCCCAACTATTCCTGGACAGTGATGCATAAATGCACATACATTTGTATACTTTTACAGAAGAGAAAGCAAGGGAATTGCCTCACAGCCAAGACATGCTGAGATATGCATACACTTTTCAGCATTACTAATGGAAAGGTAGAAATTTTAAACAACAGCAGGGTTGATCTGACCGATGCAGCAACATTATCATTGCAAGTTCAGTTCTTTTCAAAATGCCTAAGCATGACATTTTTGTCTGATGCCATTTAAAACTCAAGAAATGTTACCTTCCAAACTGCACAAATCCCACTTTTATCATACCTGCCCTCGGTACAGTGAGGACATCCACACTGCCACCTGTAGTGTCAGAGAATTTATACATATATAATTTGCTTATTCATTTTAGCACTGGCTGACTGAATCTACTAGCCATATATTTGATACCTTTAATCTAGTCTTAACCTGTCTTACTTTACATATGTAATATTAACCTGATTTTTTCTTTTTTTTTATTTCTTTTTTTCTCATCTACAATTCTCTTAGGCAGAGCAAAACACAAAGTTTATTCAGGAAGAGCAATTACATTATACCAGGGCCACCAAAAGGACCATCCCCCCTTCAATTTAAAGAAAATTGTCTAGTTCCCTTATTGGAGGGTCCAGGTTGTGTCTGCAACTTCTGAATCTTTGTATTGGCCACAAAGTACTGTCATGGAAATAATATTAAAAAATAACACAATGGCATTATAAGAAAAGCAGATGACATTTTATTTCTCTACTAAACAGCAATAATTCTATTTTCTTATTTGCAAATAGGGGAGCATAATTTCAGAAATGTCATACTGTCAAGCTGAAAGAAAACTTAGTTAGCAGTATGAACCATTGACCTTTTCTGGCCAATAACAGATTAAGCTTAACGTCACACACACAGAGTACAGGGTTTGATTCTCACTTTGAAAGGAATTTGGCTAAGCTTAAAATGGCCTGCAAGGGCAGCTAGCTAAGTCTTGCATATGAATCTGTTTCAAAATGAAGAACATAGCTGGCCTTAGGCATAGGCCAAATAAGCATCCGCCTAGGATGCTGCTCTAGCAGGGATGCTTTTCCAGTATTTATTTTTATTTATTTATTTTTTTTGTAGCAAAGAAATGGTTTCTTATTTTTGCTTGAAATTCTGAGAAATAGATTCCAAACAGCAGGGGGTCCAGCACAGATCTTTGTGATACGCCACTGGTAACTGATCTGCTGGTAGAGGTGGAATTCCCAGCTTTGACTCTATGCATTCTGTCAGTAAGCTAGTTGGCTACCCATCTAGTGACATATAGGTTAATTCCCAACTGGGTGAGTTTCTCAATGATATCTGAGTGGAGGATCATGTCAAAAGTCTTGGCTAAGTCAAGATAGGCTGTATGTTCTGTTTTGCCTTCATCCAGAGCTTTGGTGACACTCTAAAAGAAAACAACCAGGTTTAATAAGCAAGATCTACCCTTAACAAAGCCAAATTGGGTCAGGTCAACAGTATGAAGGTCATCTATGTCTTTGTTGATAAGGCCCGTGATTATTCTCTCCATGGCCTTGCAGATAAGGCTGGTCAGGCTTATAGGTCTATAGTTCCCAGGGTAGGTTGATAGACCTACTTTGAGTAAGGGAATTACTGTTGCTGTTTTCCAGTCTGCTAGGAGAAAGGCAGTACTTGGACCATGGTTGAAGAGAGTGCCAAATGGTTTTTGTAGGTCCTGTTCTGACCATTTAGTAGGCAGCTTGGGATGTTATCCAGTCCCCTAGAGGCTGTGTTTTGGCCATGGAGAGTGTGGTTAGGACCTGTTCTTTGGAGATAGTAGGTAGAGGACTGGTGACATATATGCTTTGGAGTATGTCTGGTGAGGACTGGGGCATGACGTTTGCACTAAATCTGTCTGCTAGTAGGTTAGCAATGTCATCAGGATTAGTATGAGTGGTACCATCTACTACTAGTTCTACAAAAAGCTGGGTGTTCTCTTTTAGATTCCTACATAGTTAAAGAATATCTTGTGATTATCCATAGCTGGGAAGTCTAGCTTAGCTTTGTAATTAGCTTTAGAGGACTTTACAAGATATCTAACTTGCTTGTTCAAGCTGTGTAGGGTGTCCTACCTCTTTTGTGTCAGTTCCTTCTTGTTCTTAGACATTAGTTTCTTCCTCTTGTTGTATAACCTGTGTATGCCTGATGTCCACCAGAGTGGCTTGTTTTTATTTATTTTTTTTATTTTCTTTTTTGTGAGGACCTTGTTTTGATCCGTTCAGGTACAGACAGGTCTATACATTTGTATAAGTGTTTATGTAGGGCATTTGTGAACACCACTGTATAGGAATCATTGTTGAAAGTGGCAGCATGGGGGGTTGAAACTATTTATGCCATCACTTAGGAGGCTATAGCTTGCTTTGGAGAAAATTTGCATCCTTTTTGCTCTTATGAAGGAGGCAGGAATGACCGTTAATTCAAACAAGGCTGGTTTATGAGATACCATATATTGGAAGAAATACTCATGCCAAAATCCAAATGCGCAGAGATTCCTTGATTTCATGAATCCAAATGCCTTGGGCCAGTTGGTCAACACCCCCACAAGAGGTGAAAATATCTTGGATTTGCTATTAACCAACATGAGTAACCACTGCAGCATCCCTACAGTATCATCATCTCTGGTAAGATCCGACCACAAAGCAGTCACTTTTGAAGTCACCCCCCCAAATAGAGTCAAACAAAAAACTTCTCCAAAGCTGATTACAACCTCCTGAGGGAGGGTATAAACAGCTTCACAACCCCCACCCCCTCCATAGGAACTGGCACATATGTCCAAACCTACACCAAAGCACTATATGAGCATTTATATAGCTGCATGGAATCAGAAATACCAGACAAATTTTAATCCTCCTCTTCAAGGAAGAGTAAACCTGTCTGGTGGATATCTACAATAAATAAACTCTATAATAAAAGGAAAAATTGCTGTCCAGGACCAAGAAGGTGCAGGTGCCTAATTGGTAGCAATCTCTCCTTAGCCTGAATAAGCAAATAAGTGCACTAATGAAATCCTCCAAAGCAAACTTCGAGTCCAATCTGGCCACATCTACTAAAGACAATCATAACGCCTTCACATATGTCCGCAATCTCAAGGGAAGCACCCAGATCTGCTCAGAACTGGTGGGCAAGGACACCACATAACAAATGCTGTAGATAAGTACAACCTGCTGGTGGAGAAGTTCAATAAAAACTTCACTCCTCTGTCCTCCCATCGGTAAAACAGGACATGACCAGTACTTGCTCCCCTCCCCTTATCTCTAGGGAGCAAGTCATCACTGACCCCTCAAAGGCAAAATGTACAGCCTTCATGGAACCTGATAACATCTCAGGCTGCATCCTACATGAATACAGGCAGGAACTTGCAGCACCATTAGGCACCCTATTCAACCAAAGCCTGAATGCTGGCTTCGTCCCAGGTGAGTGGAGGACAGCTACTGTCATCCCTTTGCACAAAGGTGGGACATCCATTGATCCAGGAAATTGTAGACCCATCAACCTAACTAGCCTAATCTGCAAGGCCAGGGAGAGGATTTTTATGGCCATCATTAACAAGGACATTGGCAACCTCCAGATACTTGATCCCACATAGTTTGGTTTTGTCAAGGGGAAGCCATGCCTGTTAAATTTGGTCGACTTCTTTGAGACAGTCACCAAGGGCATAGACGAGGGGAAGATGGTGCTCACCACCTACTTGACCCAGCCAAACCCTTTGATACTATTCCCCACTCAGGTATTATTGATAAACTCTCTCAACTAGGTATCAATCCATATGTAACCAGATGGTTATCAAAAGGGCTCACTGATAGAACCCACCTAGTCAAAATAGGGGAAGCAACCTCAAGTAGTAGACCCATAACAAGTGGTGTACCCCAGAGATTGGTCTTGCGGTCTCTGCTATTTAAGAAATACTTCTCAGAGGTGCAGGCCAAATATAGTGGGCTATGTCTGACCAAGTTTTCAGATGACTGCAAGCTGGGTGCTATTATCAACACCCCTAGTGATGTTGACATTCTCCAAGAGGGTATCACCCAAACAAATAACTGGTGCCAGAAACATAGCCTCAAACTGAATGCCAAAAAATGTGTCATCATCCCTTTTGGGGAGAGTGATGTCCCCACAAATGATCAAACTGATAATAAGGTCCTAAGCATGCAGTCAGTTCCGAGGGACTTGGGGACTCAGCTCGATTGCAAACTGACTTTTGACCACCATATTGCCTCCGTTGTATGGAAAGCTTTCTACATGGCCCACTTCATTAGTAAGGGTATCTCATCCAGGGACAAGGTAGTTATAACATCCCTGTATTCCATTTCCTGGCTCGTGCCATTAGACTGCAGGACTTCAGCCCCCCCCCCCCCCAGCTATGAAGAGAAAAAAAAAAACATTTAATAAAATATATATTTAGTGTATTTATACTATTGTATACTCACTGTCTGCTTAGCTGCGACTGTCTGCGAGTCTGTTCAAGTCCCGCAACTCGAATCATGCATGTTGAGCGAGTTCCGGGCTTAAAAAAAAAAAAAAAAAAAAACTAACTAACTTCTGTAAATCCAGACTGCTGTAAAAGCAGTCTGGATTAAGAAGAGAAGGCATCAGTGTGATGCCCAGAAGTCTATGCGGTTTGTAACTGCATTAAATTGGAAGGAGATCAGACTGCCACATCTGCAGTCATGCACGTGACGTGGATGGCTGGAATGCTACTGATTGGCTCTCGTCTCTTCCCACATTTTGTGTGCTGTGACAGTAACAGTACTTACTTTGATTTAGATG
Organism: Protopterus annectens; assembly: GCF_019279795.1. NCBI lineage: Eukaryota > Metazoa > Chordata > Ceratodontiformes > Protopteridae > Protopterus > Protopterus annectens. The sequence goes on along the minus strand of NC_056744.1, from coordinate 1,204,580,727 downwards.
GATTTGGGAGTTCGTAACTTTGATCGGATGGTGGCTGACTGAGGCACTGAGACTGACATAATAACATTAATAATGACAGAAGAAGGGCTGGAGAGGAGTAAATAACTAACCAACTTTTGTCATACTCAGTCTTTGTAGGAACCGATCCATAATAACACAGGTCAGGTGTCTAATTGCAAAATGAATCACCTTCTAATTAGCCCAGCTAGTTACTAAGGCCATGACACTTAGTGTTTACTGGCGGCTACTAAATCAAGTCTTTTTATTTTTAAAAAGACAGTATTTTGTAGAATTGGTGTGTGTCTAAGCAATTAAATTTGAATGGCAGGAACATTTCAATGCGATGTTTCTTTTCAAAATAATGTAGTCTACCTGCTTTTTGCTTTTAATGTATCTTCACTCTAACTTGTTAGTAACTTTGCAAATGTTTGTGTTATGGCCTTCTGTAAAGAGAGAGAGGTGGTTTTGGCATCACGTCAAACTTTCGGGCTTCTAAAACTACAATAGGTACATCATTTGGGTGAATAAAAATAAATGTTTCATAAGCACAGGGAAAACTCCCACTGCTAAATTCAACATAGTGCCGTATGTCCCAAGGGAGAGAACAAGCGAGAGTAATTCTGCAAAATATATACAGATGCCAACTGCAGGGAAGGCGGTATGAAACCTGTCCAGGATTATCTGAAGCATTGATTATGTTTTTGCAAAAAAAGGTCACAGAGTGCAAGACATTTATGATCTGTATGGTTTTGTGAGATCAATTAAAAGAGATTTAGTAGTAACTATGTCAAATTTAGATGCAAAGATATGAATGGTGAAAGTTAATTCTCTGTCATATGCTTGAGCTCAGTATGATTAACTATTAACATAGCTGGTTATAATGCACAGAGCATAAGTGACACTAAGGCCAACAAGTATTGTCATACATATATATGTTATGACATCACTATTAGCTCAAGACCCCCTCTGTCTCTCTCTGCTTTTTTTTTTTTGTTGTCTTAACTCCTTGTCCTGAAGAGTAAACAACAGGTAACTATTCCAGCCAAGTTCTGAAATGTATGTTGATTAAAAGTATTTATATGATAATAAAGATCATTCAGTGGGCTATTATTTTTCAGATTATTTTAAAAATCACTAAACACGGAGCTTCTTGTGTTTAATGCAGAACATCGCAGTTCCGCATTAAACAGAAGTAGCTCTGTGTTTAGCGATTTTTGATTGGCCCATATACCAATCGGCCAATCAAAAAAAATCGCAAAACAGAGCTACTTCTGTTTAATGCAGAACTGTGATGTTCCACATTAAACAGAAGTAGCTCCATGTTTATTTATTTTTGATTGGCCCAGGCCAATCAAAAAAAAATAAACACATAGCTACTTTTGTTTAATGCGGAACTCTGATGTTCTGCATTAAAGACCCAGCATGGAAGACTTTTTTTTTTTTTTTAGTCTTCACTTGCTGTGAAAGACTTTTTTTGTCCCTACCTGGCCAGTCGGAAATCTGGCAACCCTGGAGGGAACTGAAGTAAGATCACCTACACGTTCTTAAATTTGTGATGCTAAAGAATCTTGTAGGCTCAAAGCAAATATTGTGGGTAGGCAATCTGGCTGGGGGCTATGCCTACTATCTGTGTACAAAATGACTGGTGTTACTGTTGTACTTCTGACTTGCGTTCCAAGAGTAATGTGCATCTGAGTGAAATATGATCGACCACAAGCTCTGAACTCTTGTTATTGTGTATGTAAAAAAATACCTATATTAATAACAATTTTTTTTGTTATCCCTTTTTTTGTCTTTAACCTCACAAGATTAAATCAAATACTGCTGGTTGGGCAATAGGGACTGTGGCTATGTGTGAAAGAAGCAACTAGGCCTGCTGTTTACTGTTGTTGTAATTCCAGCTTTGCAAGACTGTAATAGTTGTGTGTACTTTCAGAAGAATGCAATCTAATTATCAGATGTATTAGTCATTTTAATGTATGTTATTTCATATCTATTCATGTACATACTGAATGTCTGCTTAAAATGTTTGTAATATGTTAGAGCTTTTCTCCCCAGACATATGCTGAAAAGGTTTTTTTGACTAAAGACAGTTGGACAAACCTAGGTAAACAAAAGTAAAATAAATAAAATGAAATGTGTATTTGTGTAAGGCGAGCTGGCACACATAAATTGTGACTAATGTTTCTGTCAACTAAATAAAATGTATATACGTATGTAGTATGTTAATTTAATCCTAGCAGGGTCAAAGCGGATTATTTTGTTCGGTAATGGGGGGCGGGGGGGGGGCACTGTTTGTGAATGAAATGGGTTGACTGGCCCTACTGTTTACTGTTGTAGTTCTGGCTTTGCAAGATTAGCGTGTATTTTGGCAAAGTCAACTGTCATACAAGCCTGTGTCAGTGTCTCTCAGAACCACTGGCACATTAGGCATTGGAGTGACCTTGAATTATGAATAATAAATTAAGATCGTACAGGGGGATTTCCAACTCTCCTTACTCTTCACTTGGCACTTTACAAAATGCAGATTGCCTGATACAGTACAATGTATGTTTACTACATCATGTGTACTCATAATAGTTTCATGCAGTCAAAACCAACCGCTTTTTTACTGTTCAGAGATGTTTAGGTTTTGTGCTGTTATAGCATAACCTAAAAAACTCATTAGCTCTAAAATGTGATTTAGTCTAGTATTTGGTTGTCTATTCAGCATGTGCAATAGTGATTGAGCAGTTATTTTATGTAAAATGGTAAGCTCGATCAGTGCTGACAACACTGTATCTTAGCCCCACCCTGTGAAGTTAACCCCACCCCTTTCTAGTTGTCTCTACCCTCATTAAGTTGTCTCCTGCAGCCTCCTCTTGATTTGAAGTCACCAGCCGCCACTGCTGTATTCTTCCCTTATAAGACCCATTATTGAGTACAATTCCCCTTTTGGCGTGTACCACACAAAGCACATACAGCAGCTGGATAGACCACAGAGGTTCAACACCTGGAGAATCCAGGGCCTCAAGCATCTACCATACACAGATAGACTAAAACCCTGTCCCTCTACTCAGTCTCCTACAAACTCCTCAGAGGTGACCTCTGTCTGGCATACAAAGCAATTTCAGACCCTATCCTGATGAGACTGCTGCATTTCTGCAAGTCAAGCTCCACTCGAGTAACCCACAGGCATGACCTCAACCTGGTCTGTGACATCAATAGGACTTGGTGGGACAGATTTGTGTCCCAGAGACACCTCCTTTTGTGGAATAGACTCCCTCACCACATAAAACGGAGTACCTCATTAACCCTTTTTAAGCACAACATTGATAACTGGATGGGAAACAGAAAATACACCCAAGGGATCCACCTGTGTCCCTGCTGGACAGTGTCATAGGGTGCTGGCTTGTTAGAACATGGGCTAAATTCTTGACTAGGCTTGTAAGGGCCTCAGGACCAATTGCCTAGTAACTTCCTATGATCCTATGATCATATGATCAGACATTACCAGGGAGGGCAACACACAAGGGGTAGTGCAGAAACCCCCTATGTTGTTGAGTTCTAAATCAAGGGCATTTAAGCCTCTAGTGTGGGTGCAGACTATCTGTTTCACAGCATTTGTATTAACAAAGTCCAGTAACCTTAGTGTGTGCATGTTTGTGCTCATATATGACTCCCATTCGATGGAAGGATAGTTGAAATCACCCATGAACAAGGTGATTCACCTTATAGTCAGTGACTCAAGTAGGTCCAGGTAGGCAGAGTGGTTCTCCTGGTTAATGGTGGGGGACCTATAGCTAACAATGAAATGTAAGGGGGTTTTACCTACAATTAGTTGGATTTGGAGTAGCTCTAGGGAATCATACTGTTTGACTAAAAATTTCTCCAAAGCCAACTTCATGCTTCTTAAGACAGAAGTGGTGAACTTCATGACACCCATGCAGATGGACAATACAGTTACAACTGCTGAATCCTACACAGATGCACTCTATAAGCACTTACACGAGTTCATGGATCATGCTATCCCAAACAGAACCAAGACGCTATCCTCCAAAAAAGGAAGCCAATCTGGTGGTCCCCTGCCATAAACAAACTGTACAACAGAAGGAAGAAACTGTTGCAAAAGAGAGTAAAATCTCATGAGTGGAGGAGCTCCCTGGTCAGCCTCAGTAAGAAGCTGAGATCCCTTATAATATCCTCCAAAGCTAGCTATGAAAACAAAATCACCACTAAATCCAAGGACAACCACAAAGCATTCTATAGCTATGTCAAGAATCTAGATGGCAACACCCAGATCTGCTCTGAGTTACAGCACAAAGGCATGAAAATTACAGAACCAACTGATATTGCCAACATCCTGGCAGATCGGTTCAGTGCTAACTTTACCCCCCTCTCACCCCCTAGAGGGCCCATATCTATACAGGAAGAATGCAGAGTCTCTGTAATCACAACTACGCAGGTAAAAGCTGCACTCTCTAAAGCCAAAAACACAGCATCCATGGGACCAGACAACATCCCAGGCTGTGTTTTACATGAACTTCAGAACGAACTGGCTCCCCACTTAAGCACCATGTTCAATAATAGCCTTGCATCAGGCTTTGTGCCCACTGAATGGTGCACAGCAACAGTTATCCCACTCCACAAAAGGGGAGCCACCACTGATCCCAGGAACTATCGACCTATTAGCCTGACGAGCCTGGTCTGCAAGACCATGGAATGTATCATCATGGAACTCATAAACAAAGACATTGGTAACCTCCAAACTCTGGATCCCACCCAATTCAGGTTTGTGAAAGGCAGATCATGCCTCCTGAACCTGACCGACTTCTTTGAGGCAATCATCAAAGCCGTGGATGAGGGTAAGATGGTTCACACAGCCTATCTTGACCTCGCCAAGGCTTTCAACACCATCCCCCATTCTGGAATTATAGCTAAACTCACTAAACTAGGTATAAATCCCTACATCACAAGATGGGTTGCCAACTGGCTCACTGACAGAACCCACACTGTAAAAGTTGTAGACTCCAAATCTGACCTCAAGGCAGTGACAAGTGGCATGCCACAGGGTTCCGTCCTGGGACCTCTCCTGTTTGGTATCTACTTCTCTGAAGTACAGGCTAACACAGAAGGCCTCTGCCTGATGAAGTTCACAGATGACTGCAAACTAGGAGCCATAGTCAAGTCCCCAAATGATGTGGACATCCTACAGAAGGGCCTCACTGAGACAGATGCCTGGTGTCAGAGCCATGGCCTCAAGCTCAATGCCAAAAAGTGCAGTGTCATCCCCTTTGGTAAAACCTCTGTACCCATGAGCTACCACATAGGCAGCAATCAACTTAACACCAAATGCGTGACAAGAGACCTTGGGAACCAGGTGGACAGTAGTCTCTCCTTTGATAGTCACATTGCCACAGTAGCCAGGAAGACCTTCTACGTGGCACACCTCATCATAAAAGGCTTCTCATCCAGGAAAAAAGAGGTAATTGTTCCCTTCTACTTGCCACTCATTAGACCCATTATAGAGTACAACACCCCTTTTGGAATGTACCTCACAAGACATCTGCAGCAGCTGGAAAGGCCACAGAAGCACCTCACAAAGAGCATTACTGGCCTCAAACAAATGCCCTACACTGACCACCTCAAAAACCTCCAGCTTTACTCTGTAGCATATCACCTACTCTGAGGTGATCTCTGCCTAACATATAAAGCTATGTCAAACCCAGAGCTGTTGGACATGCTACACCTAAAGAAATTCCAATCCCTCCAAGCTACATGCTCTAGGGACCTAAACTTTGTCACCACAATAAACAGGACATGCTGGAGGGATTGATTCCTGTCCCAGAGACTTCCTATCCTCTGGAACAAGCTACCCATCTATGTCAAAGTTCTTCATTTAGCACTCTTCAAGAAAAATCTTGATGAGTAGATGGGAAATAGGAAATACACCCTGGGGATCACTGCTGTGTCTCTGCTGGACAGTGTCACAGGAAAATAAGTTTCTTGGGTGGCGTAAGCTATGGTACCTTGCTGGCTAGGCTTATGTAGGCCCTTGGGCCAATAGCCTAGTACCTACCTATGAACTAGTCTTGAGGTGTATTTGTCTATAATGAAGATGGACACACCTCCACCTTTGTTTTTTTCACACTCATTATGAGGTCTGAAATTGTGGAAGGGATTGTAGCATTGCATGTTTGGGGTGCTTTCTGCAGCCTTGAACCATATCTCTGTGACTGCACAGACATCTGCATCTTCCAAGGTAAGGAGTGCTTCCAGTGAGTGCAGTTTCCGATTTAGACTCCTAGCATTAAATAGCATAACCTTGAGTTTGTCTCCAGTGGATTTTTTTTACGTCGGGAATTTTGTTGATATGAGATTACCTAAAAAAGGCACTATGGGGGCAGCAAGAACCTTTGCCAGTAAAAGAAAGCCAATAAATGACAAGGGAAGACAATCTCGGGCAAATCAGTATGGTCTGTTGACCATATCTCCCCATGCTGACAGATACTGGATCCACCTGGATTGACACCAGAAGCTTAGCCAATTGTTGAAGTCAATCATTTTTTGTTAGTATTGAGGTCATCCTGGGTAAAGGTAGAATGCTGGTTAGGGCTAAGGACATGCCTGTCTGGGACACATAATCTGAGAGCTCAGTCATGTCCCTCTTCATACAGTCCAATGAGTTATGTCTCAAGTCATTCACTCCAACATGGACTATGACAGAATCATAACAGTACTTGTTGATGAGAGACTTGAGTGCATGCATGATCTGATGGATCCTGACACCTCACAGGCAGATGACCATGATCTTCTCCTTGTCTAGTCTGGTGAGGGGGACATCTGTGTGTCTCACATGGAATTACCTATGACCAAGACATTTGGTTTTGAGGTGTTTTGCCTTAGGGGCTTATTGGCTGAGACATTGTTGTGTGTATTATTATGTTAGTGGATTCTATTGGGTCTGCAGTGTGTGCAGTTGGTTTGTGCTTGGGAGGTCTCTGATCTTTAGGTAGGCTTCTAGCGAGTACCTCCAGGAATGTAGGTTTATCTGTTGTGAGCTTGTTATGTGGAAGAGGTGAAGTGCGAGTGATGAATACCTGTTTGATATCTGGTTTGTTGTTATGAGAAAGAATTGATTCCAAATTCACAGTATAGATACATCTCTCACATATTGTATTTGATTTAGGAGTAACTGGTTGTCAGTATACATGAAGCAATTGCTACATTGCCTCAGGATGCCCATGTTAATCATACTGGCTGGAGAAATGGTGGGAAACTGTCTGTCCATTATGGCAGGTATATATGGTAGTAACTAGTGGGGATTGAGCTAGATGGACAAGTTTTGCAGTAAGGCTAACAAAAAGTGGCTATTCTATGGAGGTCTAGGGATAGAAAACTTAATTAATGTTTCACAGAGAACATCTGAGTTGCTCGCAGAGCAGCAGTGCAATCTCTGAGCAGTTCCAGTAAACTGAGTGCAAACCCGCACAAACACAGTGTTTAAATACAAGTGAAGTTAAATGATTTAAAAAAAAATAACCAAAGGGAAAGCACAAGGCTGAGCTTTAGTCCAGCAATCCTCAACTTAGATGGGTCCTTGGCTCCACACTTCTGCCACAAGGGTGCGGGGGGGGGGGGGATTCTACAGCTGCTGCATGCCTAGTGGCAAGTATACTACAGTAGGAACAAACTGGAAATCTCTTACATTTTACCCAGTTCCTTATTCTGGGCTTAAGGAAATTCATATTAGGTAGACTCTGCATTAGAAAACTAGGCCTCTTGCTTTAGCATTACATCATAAACATATATAGCTGAGGATCTGCAAGGCCTAGCCAAGGCATTCCATGGGAAATTACCTGAACTGTCTGCTACAGTATCTGCATCTCTGTTCACACTACAGATTAACCCATAAAGTGGAATGAATGGGAGACAGCAGCAGTAGCAGTGGCTTAATTGTCTGAAGATAAAGACAAAAAACAGAAACAAATTAAAAAACATGCTTTGGCACTGGGTAATTATTCTATAGATTATTTTTGAAAAATGTGTTTCCTCATGTGAAAGTGATATAGTGGTGCTGCATTCTAAGTACCTTGAGAACAAATTGGCTAAACCAAAATTCTTTAGCACTGACATACCTTGAATTCATGTGATCTTACAGGTGAAGTTTGAAGTGTCTATAGGAATCTAAACTCCAAAGTGTCCCAACAAACAAAATGGACATTATTTCTGATCCATTATATTATTTAATGAATGCTTATGTCTCAACTAAGGAGAACATATTTCATTTTTTGTCCCCTTGGACCTCATGGATCCATCCTGGCCCCCAGTGTCACATGTCCACTCTGGGTTTACCAGCCATCCTCCTATTCCCCCAGAAGGGGTTTGTTTTACATGCCCTCCACATTTCCCTTTCCCTACTCCCCCCATACTAATTGACTCATAGACCACATCCAACTGCAAGTCCCCTCTATGGACCATGCCTCCCCTTAGGGAGTGTCATCAATGAGCATGCTCCTTCCCTCCAACGAAGGGAACACTCATCCCTCTCTGCTGCTTCATCTGTCACTCAAGCTCACAATTTTACTGGGGTCAGCTGGGCCATAGTTAGGACGTTATCTGTCTATGCCAACACGGAGGCCTAAGGATAACATATTATTGTGATGTTTTAAGTTAAAAGCAAATGATACTTTGTCGTTTCCTGCAGCAGTACTTAATTTTAGTTGTTAAACTTACTTTTGGTTGGTAAGCTTTAGACCATCCAGTCCCATTGTCCTCTGTTGGTGCCCTTTGGTTTAAGACCCTTTAAGTAAAGTTAAGGTGATTATACAATTTGCCTTTTTTTGCAGAAAGTACAGTTGTGTAAGAATGTACCAGAAAAGTAGATGTTTGAATGGGTTATTGTTGTTGCACTGCCCATGGTATGTGAAGTGTCCAACCAAGGTCACCATATTTCCAGCCAGGATATCAACACTTGCCTGCCCTGCTCTCACACCATATGTTTACTTCATGATGTATGTACAAGAAAGCATACTAGTATGAAAGGAATCTATGGGCATGAAGTTCCTCAGAATTTTCTTACCCCAGGTAGAGAAATTTGAGGCAAATAAAGGGGAAACAAACCAGACTCATGCAGATGCTGAAGGAAATTTGACAGGGAAGAGGCCATCCAACCCTGTGCATGCACATTAAGTCTATGGTTGTCTAGGTTATATTTAAGAGAAGCTAAACAGCATTTAACAGTCTTAGGGACCAAACTTTACATATAGATCATTCCACGATGTTATGATTAGGGCCAAAAAAAAAAAAAAAAAACACTTAGAATGTAAGTTTTTATAACTTATTTGCCTAACAGAGTCACATTTATCCCTCTTAGCTGACAGGAGTAGTTAGAATTTTAGTCAAAATTGTGGTAAAAATATAAAGGGTCTCCAGAATGGTTTCTTTTCTGCCCTGTCACAGTGGAACTGGTGCAGACTATATAGCTTAACAGACTGAAGCAGTAGACAAAGTCTCTTTCTTCAATGGCTAGCAAGAAAGTTCAGAGGAATTTCATGCCAATACTTCTCATGTACCAACACAATGTTTGTTACACTGGTCAGATGTACAGTATCCTTGGCGGAATGCTTCCCATATACAGTATGAGTAATACTGCAACAGTGATCATAAAGACATCAGTAAGAATCAGCATTGCACAGAATGCCAGTCTCAACAACGGAGAACCTCAGTTTCTCCTTATTGTAGATTTGCATGCTCTTGAAGCTGATTATAATACGGCAAGAAGCAATTACCTTAGATGCCAGAACTAATTTTGCATTTTAACTTTAGTAGATGTTTAACTATTTGTTTCAGGCTTAGGAAGTCATTTTGTTTTCATTGCTGCTTCTGTGGTCAGTCTTGCAATGTATATGTGGTTTGAAGCCATACTAGCCTTTTTCAACTCATCTTTTCTGGAATCTGCATAGATGCCATTAATTTGAGTTGAGACAAATTGGTACTAAATATATTTTAAAATCTATAAAGGTGAGGCGATGAGGTTGGTGAATAAGCATATTTGCCTTATCCCATTATGATATACAAACATACCCACATACCCTGCTTTTTTCACAGTCAGGGAGTAGCTAATTTAATCTGTGATGAAATACTATTACATTTTACTTACTTTTTTACCCTTTATATTCTAGTCCTGAGATTGCAGAATTAAGGTACATAGTGTTCTTTGGTTACAGTTCTGAAATACCAGAGTTCACATGCTCTTTATGTGTTGTTTGCACAAGGAAAAAAAGCTAGTGTTCTTAGAGACAAGATTATTTGTTCCTGTTTAGAGTATTTCTCTGCAGGCCTGAACTGCAATTGCATTATTAATAAGCTGGACTGTCCTAAATAAATATTTAAATAAACCATTATGACAGGACAACCAAAACACCTGAGACTTTAGTATCTGCACAATGGATGAAGGGAATGACAGGTACCTGTTTGTACTGTTAACTATCTAGTTTCATATGAGTTGCATTTGAAAAGTCCCTACAAGGAAGGTAAAGTTTTGCAACAAGTCTGCAAAAATCTCTTAGGATCTAGGCAAACCATTTTCTTATTTCAACCCTGAAGGACTGGCAAATTCAATATCCATTTGCCTCCACAAACCAGACAGGTTTATTTTCTCTGGAGTTTGACTGCTTCAAAGAAGGAAACAGAAACAAGGCAAACCACACTGTTCTGCAAACTGTTCTTAGAAAAAAGAAACACCATCAAACAGACAGTACACCCTGCTGTCACCAGAGCTTGAAGCTAGCTGTTGTATTCACTGTATTCCTAAACATCCATCATTCTTTCCGCTGCCCACACGGTGATTTATTTTATTTTATAACACAATAAATGACTTGCTTCTCTTATCAGTTTCTTCTCAAGTGAAAATAGTAAAAACACACATTCTCTAAAAGTTAAGGGTAACTAGCTCTGGAAACTCCACTTGCTACCCTCTGCTGCTCCAGTCTGAACTTACCAGCAGAATCCTTTTAAGGTTTACATTTATTCATCATGCAATGGATTCTCCGAAATTTTTAGTAGTGTGCTACTTGTTTGAATTTTAGTCTGGTTAAAAGTGAAGCCTATCTATTATGTTTGAGCCATGCATTTCATTGCAGTTGTAAAATTCCTGAAACTTTTAGGGATTCCTACTGAAGATTCAAGGGAATCAGAAAGATGAAGGGCACTGTTGTGACCTGCCTGCTACTGTTCACCTTGTCTTTGTGATGAGTCCCTGCACTAATTAACAAGTAAAAGTGGGTGAAGTCAGTGAGAGAAGGTGAGCTTATTAATATCCTGCTTTTAGCTGCAGCAGAATCTGCAGGATCAGCACATAATGCGGAAATGCGGTCGCTGGGAACATTGAGGGTAAGCAGTACTCATCAGTCATGTACGTGCCACTTAGAGGATTTGCGTGATTACATGAACAAAGTAATGTCAAGATGCAGAAGCCATGTGGATGCCTTAAATAACCATTTTACAGATGTTTTCATTTATTTTTGACCAAATTAATAGGAAGAAATAGTAAGATTGGAAAGTAATAAAAAAGGGAGAACAATCAGAGGGTATTACATAAGAAGAAAACTTATGGCCTGACTAAGATTAAAGTAGAGAAGACGGAATAAAATATCTTTGTGGGTCAGGTGTCCAATTTGATAAACATACATATATATATATATATATATATATATATATATATATATATATATATATATATATATATATATATATCTATATTTTTTATTTTTTTATTTATTTATTTTTTTTTGTTTAAGGGTGGCCGCAGTGGTGCAGTGGTTAGCATTGTTTGAATCTCAGCTGAGGTGCCTTCTGTGTGAAGTCTGCATATCCTCCTTGTGGTCAAGTGGGTTTCCTCATGGTGCTCTGGTTTCCTCCCACATTCCATGGAAAAAGCCATTGGCCTGGGATGGGAAGGTCGATTTATAGTGGGATGGGCCATTGCTTGAGCCACTGCTGGTGAAACAGAGGAGTTTCTAGTCTCTGTCAGAGGCAGTGACACCTGCACATAGTTCGCATGTGATATTGGACATTGGTGCACCATCTCTTTGTGCAGCAAAAGTACCCACTCCAGGTACATAGTGGTCTTTTCCTATTATAGTCAATTTAATTCCCCATTGCTTGTTACTCAGTAGTTGAAATATTAACGCTGTCAGCTTTCAGTTATGCAGGAACATCAGGAATATAACAAGCATACCCAGCTGCACAAGGTATATTATTTAAATGTTTGGATTGCAAACACTAGTATTATTACCTCTGATTTTTATGTATGCTTCTCCTGATGGGTTATAAATACAGAAGGAATTGCAATTTGTTATGTTCACAAGTGAAGCTTTGTCCATCACTACCACAGTGGAATTGCCACCTTCTGACACTGGAGGATCTTTGATCTCTGCTGATGATAGTGTGGATAAGATGGTATGGTCATGGTAGAGATAGCCTGTGATGGACACAGGGAATGTGATCACTGATTTGACTACACAAACCACAGACACAAAGAGCTCTCTACTGTAATATCAGCACTTGAATTGCTGAGTGCTGAAATACCAAAAAAAAAAAAAAAAAGAGAGAGAGAGAGAGAGAGAGAGAGATTGAAAACCTAGAGAAGAGCAAATCTAAAAATCACTCTTCTCCTTTGGCCATTCACTCTCCATATTTTGAAACTCAATCTAGCAGGTCCCAACATTTCAGAATTTTCCACACAAACATTGTGCCTCCTGACACCCAAGGGGCACATGTATCACATGGGGAGGACACATTACTGGGGACACACACAGTAGGTCTCCCTCTACAAAAGATGTGCCAGGATTTACCAGTAGCCCCAGTGTTTGGGTGGTACACACAGGAGGGTGATTATTAGTGTCATTGGAGATATGGTTACTTCTTACCCCCTGAAGTTGCTGTGTCAATGGCTATGACCTTACACATGTGCAGGCCCATCATGGAGGCACAGCCTAGTACCAACCCAGCCTTTCTGGAGTTAGTAATGCTAATGCAGAGTGTACAAGATGACTTCCTTAAGTGCATGCCCCATATGTCATGTATGTGTGATTGGTTTGGCAGGTTGAACTAAATAATGGTAATGGACATTGATCATAGTCATGCAACATGCAGACATCTAGCCAGGGCAATGATTCAACCATTGCAACAACTGGTAAGAGCATCTCTCATAGATGTGTGTGTGTGTGTGTGTGTGTGTGTGTGTGTGTGTGTGTGTGTGTGTGTGTGTGTGTGTGTGTGTGTGTGTGTGTGTGTGTGTGTGTGTGTACATTGGATTACCAACCACCTACCATTTAAGTCTTGGACCTTTCCAGTACATCAAGCTATTGTGTTGCAGCTACTGCTGAGGTTGTGTCCCAGGAGACACACACTCACACCACTCATGCCACCCACTCACACTACCACAGTCACCAATGTTTCACACCAACAAAGATGTAGTGACAATAGCCCTTCCTACACCAAACTGCATTCTTGCTTTTTAGTTTCATCAGCACTCACAGATTTCACAGTGAAAATATGCACACGTGCTCCCACCCCCACTTCTGCAAATGATAACTACACCTTTCCCTTTTTATATTGTTATTTGGATTGCCTATGTCTGATGCACAGTATTGGCAGTCTATGCATAAGTAAACACAGCCTGGTGTTGGGTTTGTATGCATTACTTTTACTGTAGTGTATCTGCTTCACTATGGCACAAAGCTCAGTACAAGCTATGGCGTCTTTGCCATGGCATACTGCGGTTGCCTCCACATAGCATGTGCATCCCCTGCTGTAAACTCCTCTACTAACTCCTCATCTATCTTAGTCTCTATAGCCTGGTGTGTTGGAAGCTGTTGATCCTGTAACTGCCCCCCACCCAGCTGTAACTGCCTCCTAAGTATAACATTTTGTGATATTGCACATATTCAAAATACTTTTGCACATGTGCCAGCATCATACTGCATACATACAAGGTGAATCCAGAGAACAACAGTGTACCTTTATCAGCCCAAATGCATGCCCCACAATGACCCTTGTTTATGGTAGGGCATAGCTGTACCCATGGTCTGCTTCATTCTATGAATTTCTGATTAGTGTCATCAGCCAGGGTTTTACGGTACTTTCAGCATCACCAATACGATGCCCCTGGAATTTGTAACCCCTTGCAAACTGTTGGTGCAGGTCACAGTGTGACATATGTGGGATTTGTAATAACTGCCTGGGTGGCCTGCAGACACACTGTAGATGATACCCTGTGTATTGTAGACTACCTGTCAGTTAATAGTGATAGGTTCATAGGTTCATAGGAAATTACTATGTTAAAGACCCTAAGGGTCTATTTTAAGCTGAGCCATGCCTCCCAAATGTATTTGACAGATTTTGATGCCACACATTTTATTGGGCATAAAGCTTGGGAATAGGTGATTGAGAATTTACAAACTTTTTATTTCTAATATGGACATAGGTGGCAGACCAGAGGTAAATTTACAATTCCCCATCCACTGATCCAAGTTACACTTAAATAAGTGTAGGGAGGAACTCTGCTTCACAAGGATGGCACGCCTTTTTCAGAGAAGGGGTAGTCCCTGAGACACATACTGTCCTGACAGCATGTCTTTTTTATGTTGCAGATAAGATTTAGGTTTCTATGTCAGACATTTCTAATGCCATTTGTTTTGCAGATATGTAACAGGTTCATAAGAATTGAATCGGAGTATGCTTTGAAGGCCAGACATAAATCACCTTCAGCAATTTGTAGGAGACCATGTACAAAGATAAGGCTTTGTGGTAGTCCATGTAGGACATGATGTCTGCATCATGCATTCTTTTTGTGATGAACTTCTGTGGACCACTCCAGTTGTTGCATATGTCTGGTCAGGTATATACTTAAGTGACATTGCACAATGGAAAAATGACATCTTTCGACCTGTAGGTAAACCTCCATAAAAAAATTCTCCAAAGCAAACTTCATGCTACTCAAGTTAGAAGTGACAAACTTCATGACACCCATGCAGACGGGAACTGAAAGTTCGACCTCTGAATCCTACACTAAGGCACTGTACGAGCACATCCACTCATGCATGAATCGTGCCATCCCAAATAAAACCAAGATGCTGTCCTCCAAAAAAAGGAATCCAATCTGGTGGTCCCCTGCCATAAACAAACTATACAACAGAAGGAAGAAACTGTTGCAGAAAAGAGGAAAATCCCAGGATGCAAAAAACTCCCTTACAAGCCTCAGTAAGAAGCTGAGATCCCTAACAAAATTCTCCAAAGCTAGTTACAAAAATAAAATTGCCAAAGATTCCAAGGACAACCACAAGGCATTCTATAGTTATGTCAAGAATTTAAATGGCTATATAGCAATAGCTACAACAGAATGGCATTAAATATACTGATCCGAAGGATATTATCAATCTCCTGGCAGATCAATTCAGTGCTAACTTCATCCCCCTCTCACCCCCTAAAGGGCCTAGCTCAATACCAAAAGATTGCCAAATTCCAGTACTCATGGCCACACAGGTAAAAAAATGCACTCTCTAAAGCTAAGAATACAGCATCCATGAGACCAGACAACATCCCGGGCTGTGTATTATATGAACTACAAAATGAACTGTCACCTCACCTAAGTGTCATGTTTAATTATAGCCTCACCTCATGTTTCGTAACCAGTGAGTGGTGCACAGCTACAGTTATCCCACTCCACAAGGAAAGATCCACCTTGGATCCCGGGAACTATCGTCCCATTAGTCTGACAAGCATGATCTGCAAAGCCACAGAACGCATTATCATGGAACTTATAAATAAAGACACTGGCAACCTTCAAACACTGGACCCCACCCAGTTTGGTTTCGTAAAGGGACGATCTACTTTCCTCTACCTGATTGACTTCTTCGAATCAGTCTCCAGAGCTGTGGACAAGGGTAAGGCAGTCCACACAGCTTATCTGGACCTGTCTAAGGCCTTTGACACCATCCAGCACTCTGGAATTATAGATAAACTTACTAAGCTGGGCATTAATCCCTACGTCACTTGATGAGTTGCCAACTGGCTTACTATCAGAACCCACACTGTAAAAGCAGCTGAGTCAAAATCCAGTTCCAGACAAGTGACAAGCGGAGTATCGCAGGGTTTAGTCCTGGGACCGCTCTTGCTTGGCATCTACTTCTTTGAAGTACAGGCCATCACTAAGGAACTCTGGCTAACAAAGTTCACAGATGACTGCAAACTGGGAGCCATTATTGAATCCCCAAATGATGTGGATATTCTAAAAAAGGGCCTTACAGAAACAGATGCTTGGTGCCAGAGCCATGGGCTCAAGCTCAATGCCAAGAAATGTATAGTTATCCTCTTTGGGAAAAAAACATTTACCCATGAAATACCACATAAGTGGCAGTACACTAAACACAAAAAGTGTGATAAGGGACTTAGGGACACAGGTGGACAGTGGTCTCACCTTTGATAACCACATAGCTACAACAGTCAGGAAATCCTTCTATGTGGCACACCTCATCACTAAGGGCTTTTCATCCAGAAAAAAGGAGGTCATTGTTCCACTGTACTCATCCCTCATTAGACCCATTATAGAGTACAACACCCATTTGGTATGTACCTCACAAGGCATCTTCAACAACTGGAAAGGCCACAGAAATACCTCACTAAAAGAATCACTGGCCTAAAGCAGATGCCCTATGCTGACCATCTAAAAAAACTCCAGCTACACTCTGTCGCATATCACCTACTCAGAGGCAATCTCTGCTTAACATACAAGGCCATGTCAAACCCAGTGATGTTGGACATGCTACACTTAAAGAAATCCCAATCCCTCAGAGCCACACACTCCAGGGATCTAAACCTTGTCATCACAATGAACAAAACATGCTGGAGGGATAGGTTTCTGACCCAGAGACTCCCCATACTCTGGAATAGACTTCTGATACATGTCAAGCTGAGTGCCTCCTTGGCCCTCTTCAAAAGGAACCTTCACGATTGGATGGGAGATAGGAAATTCACCCCGGGGATCATGTCAGTCGCCCTGCTAGACAAGGGACTAGGGAAGTAAATATTCTGGGAAGAAATAGCCAGGGAATTGCTATGGCTAGACTTGTATAGGCCCTAGGGCTGATAGCCTAGTACCAGCCTATGAACCTATGGATTTCATACTTTTGCTTATAAGTTGCACAGCGTGGAATGATTTCCATACAATTCAGACACATGATGGTCAAAGTCCATGTCACTGTCTACATGCATTCCCAAATCCCTAACCAGAAGGTCAACTTTTAGGGGGGCATTATCAATGTAGCAATTCCCAATGGTGATTATTTTCTGAAAGATACTATTATACATTTTTTGACATTGTGTTTTAGACTGTGATTCTGGCATCAGTAATTAGCCTGTCTCAGGCCTTCTTGGAGGAAGTTTGTGTCTTTGGGAGATTCTATAACTATGCCTAATTTGCAATTGTCTGAGAACTTGGTCAGCAAGAGGCCTTTCACATTAACCTTACTTCAAAAAACAGATGGCAAAAAGAGTATCCCCAGCTTCAAGCCCTGGGACACTCCACTAGGGACTGGCCTTGTTGTTGAGATAGACTCACCTATCCTGACTTGCTGTGTCCTATCTGTGAGCCAAATGGCTATCAAGAGGATGCCATAGAAGTTTAAACCTAATGTTGTGAGCTTATCTACAGTGCCCAAGTGGATATTATGTCAAATGCTTTGACCAGGTGGAGGTAAGCAGTATGCACTGTTTTTCTCTTGTCTATTGATTTGGTGACCTTCTCAAAGAAGTTCACCAGGTTGAGTAGGCATGACCTGCCCTTGACAAAACTAAACTAGGTTGGATCAAACGTCTGAAAAATCCATATATTTATTTATTATTTTATTTATTTATTTATATTTGTTGACTGGGAGTGTCCGACTGGACGTAGGTCCATTTTCAGCGGAGGCCCGGGGAGAAAAGCTCCACAGTAAAATAAACAGACAGTAGTTACATTGGATTACATAGCGATTAACAATTTAACATAGCAATTGCTTACAACATATTTACAGATGAAGAACATAGTACATCAGTAGACAACTAGAATCTTTATCTGTGAAGTACATAACAGACATTAACAAATGTTACAATGAGAAGTTCAAGTTTAATATATATCATTATTTGTCATGTCCATGACTATTCTTTCCATTGCCTTAAATATGAGACTAGTCAGGCTTTGTTTCCCAGTGCATGGATGGTTCAATGTTGTGCAGAAGATAAAAGTCACAGTCCTCCATTCACTTTGTACAAAGACTGTTTGTTGGCTATAATTGAATAGTGCTTCTAGTGGACTCAGTAGGTCATGTTTCATGCTATTAAGCAGGTGTACTGAAATATTATCAGGACCCAATGATCCAGTGCTTTTGGCCTTGGAGAGTGCATTGAAGACCTGTTTCCTAGTGATAATTGGGTGAGTTATGGTTGGGAGTATTTCTTGAGAGGTTTCTGGGGGAGAAAGCAGGGAAAATGGAGCTGAATTTACTGATCAATAGATTTGCTGTATCCTCTGTCTCACTATAAGTGTCTCCATTTGCATTTAGTTAAGCATATTGTAATCTACCAACTTTGAGGTTTTCAACATAGCTGAATAATGTCTTGTGGTTTTCCATAACCTGGAATGTTACTTTCATCTTAAAGTTGTCGTTGGTAGATTTAATTAATCCCCCAAGTTGTTTATTTAGTTTCCCAAGGGACTTCTTACCTTGCTGGGCATTGTATTTTCTATTTTTGGCCACAATTTCCTTCCTTTTGTTACACAAATAATTGATGTTGGGATGCCACCAGGGTGGCTTGGCTTTTGAGTTTGTCCTATGCTTATTTGGGTAGGTACCGTTACCTCTATGAGGCTGTATACATGACTACACATTAACAAAGGGTAGTAAATAAAATAAAATAAAATATTTTGGCTTCACAATTGTTTTCTTTCAAATTAAGACTTGTTTTGTCATTAAATAATGCCATGATTCTTATTTTGAAATTTCTAATTCCAGCAGTTGAAGTGTATAATGGTTGGGGTACAAAGTATAAAGCATTGCTAGGACAACCTTTCACAAAAGCTGCAGAACAAAACACAGAAGTCAAAAATTTTCAGGGAGCCTGTGTCACTGAGTTTAATATGTTCACAGATTTTTTTACACAAATAGTGAGAGCCAACTGGAGTGTATTAAAGACCAACAAAGATTTATACGATGCTGTGGGGAACAAACCCAATTTTATTTTCAAGACAGGGCTAAATTTTAAAAGGTTGTTTGAAAGGGTGGATAATAACGTCAAAACCAAAAAAGCTACTAGTTCATGTGGTAGGTTCAGCCAGTGTTCACACATTTATAAGGAAGAGACTATAAATTTGGACAATGGACTTAACAGTATAGTTAAATTCTGTAAGGGTAATTGCAACACTAAGATGTTGGTTTACCTGGCAACATGTACGCAGTGCTCGGCATTCTACATAGGAAAAACTGAAAGAGCTTTGAAAGACAGAATGTACTAGCACCTTTATGATATTAGGATCGGGAAAGACACCAGTGCTTTGTTTAAACATTCAGTTTCCTGTTTGTCATTCACTGGTTTCAAATTTTATATCATTGATTTGGTTAAGTACGACACCTGGGGAGGGGATGTGAAAAACACACTATTGAATATGGAACTAAAATGGCAACTGAGGTTAAATGCTAACATTCTCCCAGGTCTTTGTTAGATTTTATGAATATAAATCTGAAATTAATTATGTTGTAAATATGCTGAAAGAAAAGGCTTGCTTAAATGCAGAAACAAAGTTTAAGTAATATGTGATCGGCAGTCATACTAAATGACCATGGCTTGGAAAAGGAATCTGCTGAATGGACATTTTTCCCTTACAGACTCAAAGCAGGATGTATGCAAGAACAAAAATGCAAAATCTGCTTTTTAAGAACAATGACATGTTATTCTGCATGGAAAAACAGGATGACAGATGTTTTTATACAAAGATCCAAATAAAATACAGGATGTTCACACTGTCAGAAAAGTTGATCTCTGACAATGTGTTTTCTCAAAAATATGTTTTTCTTCATAAAAAACAGGATATGCTTATCAGCATTGACATAAGAACACATGTTTCTATACACAGATTCAAATAGAATACAGGACAATGTGTTTCCTCAAAAATATGTTTTTCTACATGGACATCAGGACACTGTTACAGGATATTCACACTGTCAGAAAAGCTGGTCTCTTACAAGACATTGTTAAACAAGGAAGTTTAGTATTGTTTCTACAGGATAAGCAATTCTCCAAAATATGTTTAAAAAGAGTATATAAAGAGCTGTATAAATCCAGTTGTTTAGGGATATGGTAGGAACACATTTGGTGTTCTGAGGTAAATGTTATATCTCTCACATCATCTGTACTATATGAGAAGTAAAGTTGGAACAGTACTTTTAAGCTGCAACGTGGTTTCGTTTGATTTATTATAAAAAGTTATTTGTTACTGCTCTTTAAAGTAGTGCTGCAAAGTATATTCTCTCATCAGTGTATATTCTGCGAGTTTCTGTATGCAACAGACTGTGAATGCAAATATAATCAGACTTTGAATTTTAGCAAGAATCCAGCCAGCAAGACTGAGTGTCTTAAGAACACTGCAGATCCATCACACCAAGCAGTAAGCAGCTCCATATAATTTTTTCAATGGCAAGCTAGCCTGCATTTGAACCTACAATCTGCATTCAAACACAGGAGGAGTGATGGTAAGCCCTGCAGAGGGTCACTTCAGTCAAATTGCAGTAACTAACATTTGTACGTATGTGTCAATTCTGAACAGAAGTATTCCAGTTTATGCAGCTTCCAGTAGTAACGTTTTTTAGACGTCTGCAATCCGGAGTGAGACTAGTTCAAGAAATTCGCAGTGCCATAAATTCTTCAAGAAAAGGGGGATATCCACTAGCCCATCAGTCCACTGCCTGTTGTGCTTTCCCAGCTTCTCAAGTGACTTTGAAAAATTTCCAGCCATCTGCAATAGCAGCCTGATCACCTGTTTTCTTGCTAACTGGTAAGACTTTTTTCTGTGTCACATATTTAGTGTGGATGATGATAAAACAGTTTGTATATTCTTAAGAGAGTTTTTATATTCTTAAGACAGTTTGTATATTCATATATAGTTTCTGTATTCCTAGACAGGTTGTATATTACTAGATAGTATGGATATTATTTATAATTCATGCAGGAGTAAACCAAACTTTAGTAAATTGCTATGTTGGTATACACAGCACATTAGTAAATGTAAAACCTTATTAGGGCAGGTTGATAGTAAAGCATTATGCAAATGTATTACAATATTTGACTGGTATCTCAAAGAAAACCATGTGAAAAATGACAAATGTTTATTGTGTGCTTCAACAAAAACTGCATTTTGTGTATTATGTCATAAAAAAATATTGCATCATATTGCTAAACAAATAGACTGTAAAGACAGATCTGAAGAATTAACTAAGGGTAAAGTGTTTCCATTACATTCTGATATTGAACAGTTATGTCCTGTCACCACATGTGAGTCAAATCAGTTACTGATAGAACCCCTAGTACATTTTGTTACAAAGGAATGTAGTAAACTTCTAAAAGACAGACATAATGAGTTCAGGAAGCTTAGACAAGTTATACATACATCTTTTCAAAAGTGCATAGGAGTTTCAAATTCAGCAGAACAGCTTACTAAAGAATGTCAGAAAGACCATACAACATTCCAGGAAATTCTTCAAAAGCAGTTGCAGGATAAAGGAAATAAATTAGCTGAACTGACAGAGACTGGGAACTTCCTGCATACACAGTTAATCTGTGCAAAAGAAATATATTTTATAATATGTTTATGTTTTGAAAATGGTTAAACATACATGGTAGGATGATAGGGACAAATCATTCTTAAATGTTTTACTTTCATTCAGTTAAAGCAAGACATCTATCAGTACTATAGTAAAGTAAAGCATATGAATGCCATTCATTAGCATAGTCAAAAGGTAAACAAAACTGTTCTAGTGTATTATAATATATAAAATTAAATAAAAAATAGTTAATAAGAATAAAGATTTAAAGTCACAAGACATAACATGCTTGTATAAAGATATACATATACAAGACAGACATGCATGTGTGTTCTTTTCATCTAGAGTACATCTGTTACAATACACAAAAGCAAAAGGCAGACAACAGCAAATATAAATAATATAAATATAAATGTGTTGGTTAAACTAATATCTATTTTGTTTTTTACAATTTGTTTATAATTATATAGTAACACCAAACAGTTAAAGTTCTGAATTTTAAAAATAAATAAAATCACAGATGGTATTATTCAAACAGTTTTTGTAAAGTTAATGGCGGGACAGTTAAATAGTTAAATAAATAAATAAATAAAAAATACTGAAATCCATGTAAGGTAATTATAAAATGATGTCTATTTATGTAGTATAAATGCATAGTTATGCAAATCAAAATCACATTAAAGGAAAAATGCTAAAAGAATTAACTATAGTTTACAGAGTATGAAATGTGAGCTCAGACCTTCCTAGACTGAATGAATAGTTACAGGAAATGCTGGAAAGATAAGATAAACAACAAGACTGATTGCCAGGCAAGTAGCTTGAGTTTTTCTAAAGCATCATTGTTATTAAAACATAATTGTTAAAATGTTTACAGGCAACACTATTTAGTAATTGTCATAAAATGCCACAATTGTGCATAGATGTCACTGATAATCTGTTTGCAAGTAAATGTTAAAAGGACAAAAAAACTCAGTTGTATCAAGTACAGCCAGCAAATGGGCTATAGTATATATACAGTTCAAATCAATTGTGCAGGAGAATGTAAATGCCTACTAGTGGTAGTAAACAGCAAAAGCTTTATAAAAAGTTATCAAATCAGACAAAAGTTTATAATTTAATAAAATAAATGTATAACCATAGTGTTAGGCTGACATACATTCTATTTTCACAGCATAGGGCAGGTAAACAGTGCTGAAGTACTACAGGGGGGGTACTTTCTCAGTTTTACACTGACTGTATAAGAGGGAGGGGCACTTTCTCAGTTTTACACTGACTGTATAAACAGACTGTGACAAGGGTCTGAAATAAAGCTACATAAAAATAAATAATAAGGGTCTAAAATAAAGCTACAGGAAAAAATATCTCATTCCTTCTTGACAATACTCTTTTAGGGAGAGGAAAAAACAGGTATTAGTGTATTAGAAATACTGGTAAACTGGATTAAACCTGACAGGATAAGATATTTTACAAGTTGTTAATAGCTATCATAATGGTTATTATTTTGTTGTTTAGAAAAAACAAGAGATGGCTTAAAACTGATTACAGCTATACAAAAGAGAGTAAAGATATGTAAAAACATTGAGCAAGAATGGTCACTATTTTCAATATGTTTTTGGCAAAACAATGTTGATATAAAAAAGCATGAATATTAATAATTGTTGAGTATGTAGTTTAAAATAACAGGACATATGAATTTGGTATCAATTCCACTAGATATTTCTAAAGAGACAAACATTTTCCAAGATTTTGCTTAATATTAATGTTATTAAATTTGTAAGATTAGACTAAATGTACTTTATAGTCATTGTATGTACAAATGCAGAAGAATTCAGTACAAATGAGATTAATGTCTAGTAATAAATATGTGTGAAAACCATATTTAATAAAAAATGGGTCCAGGGTACCTACTAGATTGAAATGCATAAATAGCAAACAGTCTGTGTAAATACATACTGTACAGAATACATTGTAGCAGTTCAAAGACATGACCACAATGTTATGGTTAAAATGACATTGAAATTGTGTGTTTTCAGCAGTGTATAAATGCTTGCAGTAGCACATGGTTACTGTCTCTTATAGTTGGTTCAACAGTTGCAAAGAGTTAATGAAACAGTTCTAAGTCATAAATTAAATTCTGTGATTGCAAAAGAATAAATTGATCAAGTAAAATTAAAGCAGACACAGCTCATAACTGACAAAATATTTTCACAGAATGGTCTACAAAAGAAAAAGTTTGAAATACATTCAGTTTGGTAGTAATACTTAATATCATTGTATTAACTATGTAAAATTGTATTTTGATTTGTTGTATCAAACTAAAGGTTTGTTTCTTGTGTTTTCTATATAAAATGTTTTGAGTATGTTTAAAAACAGAGGGAATTGTTAGATTTTATGAATATAAATCTGAAATTAATTATGTTGTAAATATGCTGAAAGAAAAGGCTTGCTTAAATGCAGAAACAAAGTTTAAGTAATATGTGATCGGCAGTCATACTAAATGACCATGGCTTGGAAAAGGAATCTGCTGAATGGACATTTTTCCCTTACAGACTCAAAGCAGGATGTATGCAAGAACAAAAATGCAAAATCTGCTTTTTAAGAACAATGACATGTTATTCTGCATGGAAAAACAGGATGACAGATGTTTTTATACAAAGATCCAAATAAAATACAGGATGTTCACACTGTCAGAAATGTTGATCTCTGACAATGTGTTTTCTCAAAAATATGTTTTTCTTCATAAAAAACAGGATATGCTTATCAGCATTGACATAAGAACACATGTTTCTATACACAGATTCAAATAGAATACAGGACAATGTGTTTCCTCAAAAATATGTTTTTCTACATGGACATCAGGACACTGTTACAGGATATTCACACTGTCAGAAAAGCTGGTCTCTTACAAGACATTGTTAAACAAGGAAGTTTAGTATTGTTTCTACAGGATAAGCAATTCTCCAAAATATGTTTAAAAAGAGTATATAAAGAGCTGTATAAATCCAGTTGTTTAGGGATATGGTAGGAACACATTTGGTGTTCTGAGGTAAATGTTATATCTCTCACATCATCTGTACTATATGAGAAGTAAAGTTGGAACAGTACTTTTAAGCTGCAACGTGGTTTCGTTTGATTTATTATAAAAAGTTATTTGTTACTGCTCTTTAAAGTAGTGCTGCAAAGTATATTCTCTCATCAGTGTATATTCTGCAAGTTTCTGTATGCAACAGACTGTGAATGCAAATATAATCAGACTTTGAATTTTAGCAAGAATCCAGCCAGCAAGACTGAGTGTCTTAAGAACACTGCAGATCCATCACACCAAGCAAGAAGCAAGTAAGAGCCATATAATATTTTTTCAGTCTTAATGAGTTTGTGAGTATTAAACCTGTATTGACAGAAAAAGCAGCTCGAGTTTGAGTCACTTATTGTATGACTAAACAAATTTTATGTAAGGGGTAGAAGTATTCATTCAAAATTAAAATTAAAGAACAATATTATTTGACTTTTTTAAAAGTAATGTGGTGGCAACATGTTTTTTTTTTGTAATATTTTTTGTTATTGAACTACACAATATTTTAAACCATTTTTTATGTGGTGCTTTAAATTTTAATTGCTTAGTAATTATGATAATTATATAAGTAAGTGTAGCACCTGTGCTGTTTTATCTGAAGAAGTCTTGTATGGAGACGAAAGCGCTCATCTGTGGATTTATATAAAAGTTTTTTACTCTACTGGTGGTCTGGAACTGTCTTTATTTCGATTTTCAGTGTTTTTTTACATTTTCTCGTCTTTCTTTCAAATTAAGACTTGTTTTGTCATTAAATAATGTCATTATTCTTATTCTGAAATTTCTAATTCCAGCAGTTGTATGTATCAACATTTTAAGCAGGTAAAATGGCAAAGACAAGTAGCTTATTTTCAGAGATGGTGCAGGAAAAGTATGAAAATAAGAATCACATGACATTCTGCTCCACTGGTAAACAGGTAATGCCATTTTGTGTGATAGTAGGAAGCAGTGTGTCTGATGGTTGCATGGGGGGATGAATGGAATGATGGAAACCTGATTTATTTTGTCACTGAAGCAGGGTTGGTGCTGGTGGCTAGGAGCTAGCCTGGGCACCAAAATAAGAAGCATGAAAGCACATGGTGTGAAGCACTAGATGACCATAAGAACTACATCCATTACACAAATGAAAATCCAGCCCATCATGGGAGAGATAGGACATAAAGGAAAACAAAATCCTGAAACTACATGCAACATGATGACTCCTTGTATCTATACCTTTCCTCAACTAAGTTAATTAGAGGAACACAGGGAGAAGAGAGTGGCCTAGGATTACTGGCATTCTGGTGTTCAAAATATATATAAAAAAGAAAATTAAAGTGTGAGAATATACTTGCCAACAAATCAAAACTGAAGAGACTAATTTTTTTAATTGAACTCTTGTGATATTTTTCTGAGAGCCATTAATTTTCATGAGATGCAATTACCTCATTCCTTCACTATGGGTGAGAGCTGGTCATTTGAGACCATCATCCAGGCAGGAATCAAGCTTTTCTTTGGCCTATTTTCCTGTTGCTGGTAGTCTGATTGACTTGAGTTCAACAATGCAGGTGCCTTTAAGTATACTCGCATCCATGCATGACTAATTTCTTGCCACAGCATGTGAGAGCTGCTCTGTTGATATTACTTTTCTACCCTTATGCTGCATTTTCTTGGATATTTCGCTTCTACTGATTGTCTGCTTTGTAGTGTACAAAGCTGCCATTCCCTCCTCCCAGGTCAGATGGGCAGTCATCAGCCACTCGCTGCCCAAGCCAGGTCCTTCAGCTCCCAGTTGCTAATGAGTCCTGGTCCATCTGGGACTCAGCAGTTTATTACTCTGAGTCATGGAGCCACTCTAAGAGTAACGTTTTGGTCTGTTAGCACTAATACTCAAAACAAAACATCATCATGACACTACAAAGACAATGCCTGCTGAACTGCACTAGCCATTTTAAATTTTCTAAGCAACAAATGGCATGGTGAAGTGCATATACTGCTGGATTCATGAATTTCCTGCTGTTCAGTATTTCTTTTATGCTCTGTCTTATTTATGACCTGTAAGAAAACTGCCTTGGCACAGTATTGGTTACAGTATTCACTTGATGTTCTGCCTGAATAATACAGTGCAGCATATTGGCGAACATACTGAAAACTTCTTTCCACAACTTCATTTGATCAGGCAAGATCAGAGCAGCATACTCAGCATCTATCCCAGTCTCTGTTTCCCTACTTTGCAGAAACATAATTTGATGTGGTATACTTTGTATTTATGACTATTCCCTGAGATCTCTGTCATGCACTTATCAGCCACATTATGTGGAACAACAAAAGGTGCCCAACACACTAACTGGCACATTGCTCTTAATCACACCGAGAATTTTTTCATCCCTTATTTTTATGACATGACTTTTATTGCTGTTATGCTTTCATAAAGCACTCCGTTTTAACCCCTATGAATTTATTGCACCAAGTCATGAATGCTTTAACTCATTCACTCCAATGGAGCTCAGGAAGTATGCTCTGTAACTTCCAATGGGTGGAACCTAAGCCTTTTCACAGACTCAAGTTATATCCTCACATTTCAAACAAATTTTCATATCTCTGGAACCATAGGGGTTATGAAAGAAGTATAAATGGCAAACTCTTCAGCACAAATTATATTTATAGTAATAATATTCTTTAGGTTCTATGTCTTAAACTGAATTGTATAAGTCCCAGTAAACACAGTAAGTATTACATGTGTAATATTTTGAAAACAACGTATAATATCTCAGCAACCACTCAATTTACACACATACTCTCAGGGCATTTTATTAATCTAGCTGAGAACTTTCATATGAGGCTAATGGCTTCTGTCTGTGTTACTTGGTTGTTGAGATACTTAGAAAAATGTGAATATTCTAACTATATAAATTAATATCATAAAACCAGCTGTTAATATCTCTTTAACTACACTAGACAGAGGTGAAATATTAATGCAGTTGAGTTTGCCATTGTGTAACCCTTAAGAAGAAATAATAGCTTGAGCAGTCTCTCTCACACTCTCATATATGCATCCACTCTCACACACAGACATGAACACACACACACACACACACACACACACACACACACACACACACACACACACACACACACTTTTTTTATTTTAATTTTCTATTTCTTTTTTTATTTTATTTTACACTCACTGAATAGCAAAAGGCACTGCTTAGTGAGAGTAAAAAATAGTGGACGTTAGTTTTTTCAGTCTGAACTCCACAGTAGCTTCATATGTTGTGAAGTGGCAGACTCATTTTTCAGCAGGTATTACCTGTAGATTAACACCCTGCTGGAGAATGTTCCTTCTCCAATCTGGGTGCAATCGCCAGGTCACCCATTCTCTAATGGCGTGTAGCTACTTTCAGCTGATGGCATGCAGCTCATATTCTGGTGTCTTACAGATTAGGACAAAGCAAAACTGATGTGTATCTACATAGTTTACATATATTATTGGTTACATTTACCTCTACAAATATGAAACATGGATTAGTGGAATATTATTTTAGTTGTTTTCGTTTTTACTAATGGCTCACTTACTTACTGTAATCTTTTGTTTTAGATTTTCCCTGGGAAACATAAAGGGTTCTAGACTGATATCAACTATGTCATGTGCATCCATAAATACTAACTAACCCTTCTTTCTGTTCATTGATAAAATGCTAAAGGATCCCAAAATGGTTACTGACTGTGCAATGTTTTTCCCTGCCAACATCTGAGCACTGAAAAAAATGAAAAAACTGTAAATAACAGGAAGGCAGGAAATATATTTGCTTATACCGTAAGTGTTTAATTCACATAAGCTTCTTTCTTGACATCAGTTTGTGACTTCATGAAATTCAATATTTTGGCCAAGCTGAATCTGTCAGTCATGTCACAAATTTACTAAGGACTGTAATGTATTTTCTGCTTTGCTTTTGATATATGCCATTAGTCTTTCCTGGACTGTCTCACTTTTTGTCATATATTTGGAAATCAACTCATTTTATGCCATTGGCAAAATAAAGTCCTAGAATGATATAGTGTCTTAAAAGCCAATGTCCATTCTTTCTCCTTTGTGAAAACTACTAGATAGAATCATGGCAATTCCATTACAATTACATTAAAATAAGAACCGTGTTAGTTTTTCAGTGGCCAGCAGGATGGATTTAAAACTAGTCACAATGCATGTACAGCAGTCTTGTCCCCAAATACATCATACCGGGAGAAATGCATCATAGAAAATCAACATGATTTATTTTATTTTATTTATTTTAGTTTGAACTCACAAAGGCATTAGATTCAGTGGACTATCACAAGTTGATGCCCAAATTAGCAGCTTATGGCCTTGGCAATAAAGAGACATAATGGGTTGAGAGTTATATAGAGGAGGAATCTTTTTACATGTAGTTACAGATCAAGCTTAATTTTATTCATTTATTTATTTCATCTTGGTATCCAGGTGTGTGGATTGATCTATGGTCCCTTTTTCAACCACGATCCAGGTGCAAAGGCACTACTAAACACATCTATGTTCATACTTAGAATTTACAGAATGAACATGGTAGCATACAGATAAAGTACAGACGTGACTTTACTACAAAATGTAGAGTACACATCTATTATTTCAGAAATAACATTTCAATCAGAAGTATAACTACAATTTTCATCAAACAGTTTTGAAATATAGTACTCACATTCTTTTGAAATCTAAGATTCATAATGCATCTCCTTAATGCTAGACAGAAACTTACATACACTTCTAAGGATAATAAAATTGTGATTATAGTGTTATTTGCATATTTACAAACCAGGGGAAACAATGAAATCGTCATCTCAGGAAAGAAAGAAGTGTAGTATGTAACTGTTGAGAAGTAAAGAGGAAAGTAGTTAATCTAAACGTTGTCTAGGGAAAAGTTACACTTGTAGGCTTCCTTTAAGTGTTCCAAAAGTTTTATTCTGAGACTTTTGAACTGATCATTTTTCTTACAAAATAGGTAGTCCCATATAGAAAGTACCAAACTAAAGGTGGGGGGTCACAGCAATATTACAGTGTTTCCAACTTGGCTGCAGTTACTTTGGGGCCTATTGTACTTGAAATTTGCTTTTAAAGGAAGGAAAATATGTTCATGAAACAACTTGATGGTCAGTATTGAAGTTAGCACAGTAATTTAAGCACTGACAGGTAACCAGCTGACCTTCTAGAGGATAGTGCAGTGAAGTTCTGACAGGAAAGATTAATGAAATGGCATATTGCATTTATAGCTGAGTGTTATGAGAGGAGTACATGCTGCTGATAGGGAGGACATGGGCTATTTTTAGAATAAGTAAAGTTTTTAGAAAAGACCTTGATGGTGTCTAATATTACATGTTTATATACTGAGTAGATAGTCTTAAGCTGGGTGTTTACTTTCTAACAACTTTGTCTGTTAAAACCTTAATAACATGATAAGGTCCCATGCTAGAATGAGATACCTGTATTGATACACTCAACTTTCATTTGAATTGGTAGGGGAAGTTTAAAACAAACTGGGAAGGAAGCTATAAGATGTTGTTGGGTCCCAAAGGTACTGAGGTAGATTTTGTAAAGTTAACTACAAGGAGATGCCTATAAAGCAAATTACATAAAAGAGAAAAATTATTTTGCAGGTATTTCTGTAATAAAAATGAGGAGGGGCTGGATATGGGAAGGACAGTATCATCTGCATAGACAGTGATATTGTCCATAGGAGAGGCAGAAATCATCTGATTTATAAACAACAACAATAATATGGGGCAAAATACTGATCTCTGGGATACTCTTGCTGTGAATATACCTTCATCAGTGAAACTGTTACCTGGTTGTTTTTTAAAGGTCCTATCGGTTAATTACTAGCACAGCTCAAATTCTACATCAGCATTAAAACTGTACATGTTTGGCTTGATTATGAGTTTTGATAATGTGCAATCTCAAATGCCCTAAAAAGGTATACAGATATACTGCCTGTGGTGTCATCCTTTTCCACTGCTATTTTTAGCAGCTTTGTAAATTGCTCTGAATGTATTGTGGCCACTTATAAATCAGCGCTGGGCATCAACATATTTTGCTGCTGAATAAGTTGACCACAGATCAGATCTTTGAATATATTAGGGATAGTGCACAGGACTGAAATAAAGGCAAAGTATTGGAGAGAGCAGGGGATGAGCTTTAGAGATATAAATTATTGAAAAGTGAATTGTGGGGAGATGATTCCAGTATTATGTAGGAGGTTAAAAACATGTGATAGGGGGTTTACAAGAGTTTGGCAACAAACTGAAGACAGAAAGGGTATATACTGTAGTGGGTCTGCTTCAATTTGGTGTCAATATGTCCTAGATGTTTCCAGATGCATCTATTCAAAATTGCTTGAAAGTAAAAGGTCATGATGAAGAGGGAAGAGTTTGGGGAACAGAGAGGAGAGTTTTGGCATTTGGTAGGGGTGCAATGATGAGAATATTATCTGCCTTGCTGGACAAGTTTAATTTCTTTAGCGGGGCATAGAACATGAAAGTGGAAGCACCTTGGTGCATTGATGTGCTGGTGAGATTATTATTCGCTTAGCCAATCAAGTTTAATATTGTAAATCAAGACAAGGGATATGGTATGACATTCTTAAAATAAGCCACAGAGGACATGTTCATAGATGGAAGGTGTTGTCTGATGTTGTGTTTTAAAAGTATGAAATATATTTTATTTCTAAGACTGTTTCATTTGGCAGGTCATTTCTGTAGGTTTTGAGCATAAGTATAATAACGTACTCCCTTTATTTCAAGTTTAAACTTATTTGTGAAGATTATGAATTATTGTTCTTAAAATGTTTTGCAATAATTTGGAGATTTTCTTCCCTGGCTTCTGCTGAAAATGAATGTCTACGAAGCTGGACTTTCCCAATAATCAAATGACAATAAATAAATAAATAAATAAATGCACTTCTAGCTTAGGGTAATGAATATTTTATGTTGTGATGGATTTTTGCTTCACTTCCAAATCTTCCAGGCTTTGTTCCTAGTTTTTTGGATGTTCTTTTAAGACTGATAGTTAAACAGTGATAGACTTGGACCTTTACCCATTTTGTTTTATTAAAAAGATTTTGTTTAAAATCCTAATAGTGTATACATTGTATATTTTGGAGCATCAGCAGGACTTCAAAATTTAATACACCAAGGACCAGTCTGTGTTACTAAGGTCTATCACGACAACAGAATCCATAGATTCAAAAATAGATCTATAGTTTTCTGTGGATGGAAGAGAGAGGTTAAACTGGAAGAAGGTTTCTTACTGGAAGATACTTTAAAAATGCCCCACAAAGACTCCTTGCCTGTTGTTGGGTTTGACCTGGTGGAGCAGTTTACAAGTTGACAGAGGCTGTATTTAAACAAAATGTTTATTATTTAGGCTCCTTTATCTAAGATGGCATCATGGTTGAAGTCTCAGAGTATTATGATACTGTATCTGTGGCTTTGTTTAAGGATGTCTAGTGGAGTAGATTCAAAGATTTGCACTGAAAATGAGGGAAATATATTGCAGGAATTAGAAGATTGGTATGATTACAAAATGTATGGAGTTCAGGGTCGAGTTGGGGTGTGAATTCTATGCCATTGTATTTTGTTCAGTAAGGTTTGCAGTAATTTTAGGAATTTTGCCTATTTTGCCTCTTCCTTTATAGCTATCTCTATCGTAGAAAAATATATGGAAGCAATTGTTTTAAAAAGTAAAGGGTATGATTTGTTGCTAGCAAGTATATTTATAGTAGTTTCTGTTATCCATACTTGGATAAGGCTCACTTTGTTTCTATACATGGTGCTCTTTTTATGACCGATTGTAAATATTTGCTTGTGAGGGGTGGTGGGAACATGTGATGAAGACTGGATTTACATTGAGGTTGGGAGTTGGTATTATGGAGAGCTGGAAAACCATGTGATATGATGTATTGTACTGTTAAGGGGGTAAAGATGTGAAACTGTTGTCAAGTAAAGTGTGATTCAGGGTTAAAATTAATGTCCAATATTATGTATGTGTTCAGGTAAAGAAATGTATAATCATATGAGTGTTTTTAACAGTTTCATTTTGGAACACAAGTGCTTAGGCAGAAGCTTTAGCTTTGATAAGTATTGTTGTTCTCAGGTTAGTAGGTGGCAGAATTTTTGTAAGAAAGTAAGCTGCACTGCTGAGTAAACATTGAATAATTTTCTTGATGGAATTATGAGAATTCACTGGTGAGGTAATTAGGTAGAGATGTACACCACCTGAATATAATTAGTATTGTTGGATGTATTAGATGCTAACTGTGCAAGTTAGTAGTGTTGCCTTTTAAGAATGCATAATGAGATCAGTGTCCTACCCCAGTAAACAAATGCAAATAAAACAAATAAAATAGATATATAAAATCATTTATAGTAACAGTACAAGTGTCATTGGCTTCTTATGCTGTCTTGTATCAACATTTCCTTTCTTTAATAAACAACTCAAATTTTTGCCAACAGTTAACTGTTACAATGTCTTTCAAAAAGTTCACTGTAATTGTATTCCAAAGTAGCTATATTGTGTGTTTTTGTTAGCTATATTGTGTGTTTTTGTTAGCTATTCAGAGTTATGATTGTAGCACGTTTTTCACTATCCCCTGTACTTCCTTCATTCAATGTTAGGTAGAAGTTCTCTTCAGTTATGTATATGTTATCATTTGAGCCTGGTGAACCAGATGCAGACAACAGCAAATATTAAACAATGGGCCAGATTCACGAAACCTCCGTGTAAGACTTAATATGTCTTACTCGGAGGCTGCAGTTGAACGGTATGACGTCAGCATGCCATGCATATTCATGAGGGCATGCTGAATCATATCCTAGGCTAACACGGTCCATGTAGGAAAGTAGGGGGCGTGTCTGAATGCCGAGTACTGCAAACGGACATGCCCTCAGAAGAGTCAGAGGCCTGAAAGTAAACACCCACGAGCGAGTCCTTAGAAATGTCAAGGAACACAACACCACACATCCCCAGAGACAAAACCCTACTGAAAAATGTGTAAAATGTAAAAATAGCAGTTTCATTTTTTTTTTATAATTTCAAAAATGTTTGCCCGCAATTGCGCTCGTTTGTGCGGGTATGCCCTTCGCTCAGCCACAGTTAGCAGATATGACATTGAAAAGCATATAAGATCTACATATGCAAATTAAGCCAAGTAGCAATAGGGTAGTGGTAGAGACGTTGGCCAAAGAGGAGGTAGTCACGGTTCGAGCCCCCACAACATCATGCACCATTTTTATTTAAATAAGTATGAAACAATCCCCTGACATATGTATATAAATATATATAACTATAATTTAAGTAAAATGTAATGAAATGGGCCATGTATTTGTACAGAAATCCGACAGAATAATTTATAAAAAAGGATTATAATTGCCCATAGCTGAACAATGCTTTAACAAGCTGCATTTGAGTGCCCGTAGGTGAGCAGCACTTTAATAAGCTGCATATGAGTGCCCGGAAGTGAGCTGCACTTTAACAAGCGTAATATGAGTGCCCGTAGCTCAGCAGCACTTAACCCAGCATAATATGAGTGCTCATAGCTAAATAACGCGTTACCCAGTGTAAGCCGTTTGCGCGGAGCTGCGCAGCATACCAACCAGCTTACCGGCGGGCAACATTGGGAAAGCTGTATCAAAGCCACCTTTACACAGACACACCTCCTAGCTTGTCTAGACAGTAGTAAAAAAAAAAGCAATGCCAAGGGTCAAACCCGGGATACTGTGCACCATAGTCAATGTACTGAACCGCTAAGCCATGACAGTTGCACTGAGAAATACAGTATTAGCATATATATAGGAATGAATGAAAATAGAACCATGACAAAGCAGGTTTGCTTTAAGCTGATAAATATCCAAAATGGCCAATCAGAGATAAGTGTGGGAAAACCGGCATATATAAGCCCCATAGGCGGGAATACACACCATAACTGATTGTGGTACCCATCTGCAGTCAGAATGGCAGGTACAGGAAAGGGAAATTGCTTTAGAGCACAAAGGTGGGGTGTTAAGGAGTCAAAATATATGGTTTGGCTCCTAGTCCATGATCATGAAGCACAACTCAT
Source organism: Protopterus annectens (assembly GCF_019279795.1). NCBI lineage: Eukaryota > Metazoa > Chordata > Ceratodontiformes > Protopteridae > Protopterus > Protopterus annectens. The sequence continues at coordinate 1,204,545,721 of NC_056744.1, read as the reverse complement.
GCAGGGCCAGGTTCAATGGAGTGCATACAAGGCAGAGGCGTGGAATCAGTTGGCACATGATCTCACCAGTGCCACAGGCATTCCAAGGACTGTTGAACAGGTCCATCACCACCATGTGGACCTGAAGTGATGTAAAGAGGACCAACTGAACCGTTGGATCCAGGAGGCCTGCCAAATGCCCAATGCCCCACTACTAAGTATCCATGTAATTATGTATTAAGAAATGTTATCCTAGTCTATAGTATGGAGATGTATGTTCCAATATTCCTTTATTTATATTACAGCTGCAGGTGTCTGTTCCACGAATTGGCAAGCCTATGCTGATAGGCTGCTGAGGTTGCGCCACCAGGCAGGTTAGTAATTATTTAGCTGGTATTGTTATAGAATATAAGTGAGATGGATTGTAAAAGAGTTCATTGTTGTAACCCAGTAATAAAGGTGAAATAAGCCTAGAATAAAGATTCTGCTAGTATTGTAAGATTAAATAAGTGATGCAGCCTGGAAAAGAGTGTATTGCAATCCAGTAATAAAGATTAAACAAGTCTCAAATAGAGTTTCCACCTGTATTGTAATATCAGATAACTGCTTCAGCCTGAAAATGAGTGGTAATCAATCAACAAAGGGTAGACAAGTGTCGAATACCTCCTTGTAAATTCTGCCATATGAAATAAGTAAGTCAGCTGGAAAGGATTGTTGTAACCCAGTAATAAATGTTAATAAAGCCTAGAATTAAGTACCATTCTGAAATGTAAATATAAAATAAGTGAGAGAGTGTGAGAAAGACAGTTTGAAGCTACCAAGAAAGCTGTAATAAGTCTGGAATAAAGGTATACTGCAGTCACTACATAATATTATATTGCTGTACCCTTGCATTATGGAGATAGTATGGTTGTATGAAATGCTGAACATCCACAGTTGTCTAGACCCATATAAATCAAATGTAGCAGGGTGCTGTACCTGAACACAGCCAGATATGAACATATATGAATAAAAATGGAATGTATATTAATGTAGCAGTAACATCCCCATCACCAACATTCCTAAGGTTACATACAGAAAACTGTACTAAAACATATAGTGGATATATATCTGTATCTACTAGATATGTACAGTGTATGTATAGGTAGTGTAAGTTGTTAATGTAATATTTCTCCACCCTACCCTATTTTCACAAATTATGCCATTCCACACCAAACTGAGTATGTGTATTCACAATTAATTCCCATGGACATTTGTCCTGTTGGTTCATACATATCTGCATGTACGTTGACGCATCTGCCCTGTTCACATATCCAAACCTGATGACCTGTTGCCACCAATCAACCCTGCATGCTGTTGGAATGTGCACTGTTGTTATAAATATGCATGTGTTATGCTTGCTGCTCAATGTTCAGAATTCATGGGTGTTTGGTTAATGGGAATACTGATGCATGCTGTTACAACTAATTTTGAATGGTGTTGTTTGTTACTAACCCAAAATGCCATAAAATACTGCTAAACATAGGACAACAGGCAAGGCGGGTTCCAGCGGACCCAGCTCTCCCACCTCAGCTGGCGAGTGCACCTGGCACCAGTGCCCAGGCCGGAACCTCCTCCTCCGGTGGTCCTGTGCCACCTTCAAGTGGAAGCACTGCAGGGGATGGGGCTTGTCCCCCTCTGCAAGTGTGGCCGGAGGAGAGCCCCCACTCACCCTCCATAGGGTCCGGTCTGTGGTGCGTAGTGAGATCAGGCGTTCTGTGACTGATCCCCTATGCCAGCTCAAGGTGAGAGTGGCGCAACTCATGGGTGTGCCTGCCCATCCTATCCAGCCCCCAGCACAGCCCCGACCTGGATCTCAGTTCCACTGTTGCCATCTGTGGGCTCATGAGCTCGCAATATCCAAACATCCATCCCTGTCAATTGTGTTTACCCCCACATGTGTCATACTCCACCCCTGTATGCATCTTGTTTGTCTTGTCTGTTAACCTCTCCAACCTACCTTCCCAAATATACCTACTTCCTGTACCTCACATTCCACTCTCACCTGAAAAAAAAAAAGAAAAAAAAAGGGCACTCTGTTCCCACAAAACAATTATGCCCCATACATAGCTGCCCAATTCACACACATGTCCACTGGACATGTAAACTGATAATTCTAATTGGCATTACAACATATTTTGTTGTCCTCACCCCTCTCTCAAGGGTGGAAGGTTTCAAATTTCACACCAAATTTCAGACATATGCACAGCTGTTGCTGATAAAGAAATGGGCAGCTATGGACCTTCCTTACATCCTTCCTGCACATCCCGAGCTTGTTTTCCTACTGTCCTACCCTCTTTGTGCCCCCTTTTTCATCACTTTCCTATTTCTCCATTTTCTTTTCATTAAAAGAAAATAGCGCGGGTGTTAGCGGGAGTAAGCACTTTTAAGCAGTAGTCAGCGGGTGTTCTCTGGTGTGCGCTTAGCTAAGCATAGATAAGCATAGCTAAGCATCACGCAAACTCATGCAAACCCGCTTACAACTGCTTAAAAGTGACTTAGTCACTCTGTATGACAAGGCCTGTGATCTGCTCATCAGCAAAATAAAATACCCCTGTCAGTCTAGAACCCCAGACCTTGGAAACACTAGTCTGCATGAATTACAACTGAGCCACAGCAGATATACAAGAACTTGGTGCTGAAAGAAATATATCATGAAATACAAGGAGTGAATGTAAAGGGAAAATAGGAAGGCCATTACACAAAGCTTGTTCTGTGTATCTTTACTGGCAATTCTTGTGGAATTGCATTACATTAGTGTGAGAAGAGAAACAGCCATGCTAGTAGGTAATAATGTTACAGTAGCACCTTACAAACCCCACACAGTATCAGAGCAGGATAAACACCACCATATTTGAATAGGTAAGAGGCCACACATCCCAACTGTGACTGATTTACAGGGATGTCCCTGATTTGCAAACAACTGTTACCTGTGCCCCACTGACTCCCTGTGAAATGTACTAACAGTAGGCAGAAAGGTGGGGAATCCCACGTAATGGTAACTGTCAATAAGTTAAAGTAGACACTATTTGCATGTCAGAAATGGTGTAGTAATACATAATGCTCAAAATACCCCACAGTCACATCTGCAGAATATCTGAAATATATCACGGGTGTATCCCACTGATATGTACCTTTCCCTGAGGCTGGTCTAATATATACCTGAGAGTATCTGAGGCCTGCAAGTGTCAGAAACACATAGGCATATCAGCCTGTCTGCTGTTACATACTCTGCAAATAGCTGTAGAATTACTTCCACAAGCATGCCCTTATGTAGGAGTGCAACACAGAAATATCAAAGGATGTAGCCATCTAACATACTAATGACAGTATAGCAGTTCACAAGCACTGCATGTGCCTGATATTCATAATTGTTAGTACAATATATTTAGTTGTCCTCACCCCTCTCTCAGGGGTGGAAGGTTTCAAATGTCACAGCAAATGTCGAACATATGTACAGCTATTGCAGTTAAAGAAATGTGCAGCTATGGCCTTCCCTACACCCAGCCTGCACATCCCTAGCTGGTGTCCCCACTGACTTCCTGCTTCCTGTTTAAAACTGTTTAAAAGTGCCTTATTCACTCTGTATGACAAGGCCCTAGTACTGCTCAGCAGCAAAATAAAATACTCCTGTAAGTGTCAAACCCCAGACCTTGGGCTCACCAGACTGCATGAAGTGCCACTAAGCCACAGCAGACATATAAGAACTTAGTGCTGAAAGAAATATATCATGCATTACAAGGAGTGAATGTAAATGGAAAATAGGAAAGCCATAGCAACACATTCCAGTAAAGAAAAATATCAGGCATTCAAGGAGTGAATGTAAAGGGAAAATACAAAAGCCATAGCAACACATTGCAAGAACTACTGTTGTATGCCAGTTAATCCTCAAATCCCACAGGTAAGTACATACTCCCATGTAAACAG